>NW_028274817.1:109248847-109557698 GCF_037043125.1 Eumetopias jubatus
CAAGGCCCCCAAGTGGCTAAGCCAGAGGCAGCAATGCGATCGTGGACTTGAACTAGAGCTCTCAATCCTAACCAGAAGAAAGGCATTCCCTGGTGACATCGAGGTGTGTTTCTGCAGTGGTGGACTGACTGTGCTGAGCCATGTATCCACTTTGCCCTGTCACCCTATTTGTGACCAGGGAGACACACTCCTGAGGCACCTAGCCAGGGATGGGAGGCCTGGTGATGTTAGGGCAGGACACAGTTAGCTGATCCCTAACGCTTTTCTTCACATCATGTCCCAGTCTAAACCAGTGGTGTCCAAACTTGAACAGACATCAGAATCATTGGAAGGGCTTATTAAAACACTGAGTGCTGGGTCTTCCCCCAGGGTGTCTAATTCCATAGGTCTAGGGTATGGCCCAGAAATTTGCATTTCTAACAAATTCCCAGGTAATGCTAATGCTATAGATAGAGGGATCATACTTTGAGAACCAACAGCACTCACCAGCGCTCCTTTATTTCCCCCAACTTTATTGAAGTATAGTTGACAATTATCCCCAGTCTCTCTTGATGCCTGTGATCCCAGGAAACATCACCAGCCCAGATTCCCTCCTCCCCCATTCCCCATCCCACTCAAAGTCAATGCTGGTTGCTGATTTCCTCACTCCACAGCTTCATTTTAATTGTCAACATTCTTCAAGGAGAGCACTACTTTGTTTTGTTCTGGAGATGTTTTCATCATATTGGCCCATTTAAGTCTAAGTTCCTCAGTTCTGCAAAGTCCAGCTTTAAAAAGTTCCTTTCTCAAAAAATTAATTAATTAAAAAGTTCCCTTCACAAAGGTGAAATGCAATAGGGGTTAAAGGCGAGGGTTGATTCACTGGTTCAAGAGCCAAAACAAAAAACAAAAACGAAAAACTACACGATGCCAGGAAGACTTCCAAAGTGAAAAAAATACAGGACAGCTATTTTCAACTCCAGCTTATACCACACCCTACGGCATCCCTCAAATTCTAAAAAATCTGAGCTCTAGACTTCACAATTCCTCCCTCATCTGTAAAAGCAGCATCAAAACACTGTAAACATAGGTTTAAAAACCCACTTCCCAACTAACCCCTGTTTTTACTCCCAACTTCCATGAGGAGTTAAGAGTAGCAGCGGTTCTATTCTTGGCTGTTCAAACTAAACTGTGTGATCAAGAAAGGCTGCTCCCCCTTTTTTTTATGACTTTATTTGAGAGAGAGAGAGAGGAAGAGCAGAGGGAGAGAGACAAGCAGACTCTGCACTTAGCTCGGAGCCCGATGCGGGGCTTGACCCCATGACCCTGAGATCGTGACCTGAGCTGAAATCAAAAGTGGGACCTTAACCAACTGAGTCACCCAGATGCCCCAGGCTGTCCTTCTTAAATGGGGTTTCTAACAGTGAGGGATTAGGAACTGGTCTCTTCCCTTCTGTATCCCAAAGAGGGGAAGCAACAGCACCTTCGGCATAAGCCAAAGGAGCCGAAGGGCTGGCAGGAAGACAGCAAACTTTCACGACCCTGCCCCCCCCCACCCCCCCGCAGCTGCTGGGCCTTCCCCAGCAGATTCTGGGGAACCGATGTGCTTGATGAAGTACATTCCTAAGTTCAAAGAAAGCAGGGGCTAGAGAGAAGAGACAATGACCCTTCACGTTGTCCTGAGGAGAACACAGAGAAAAGAATACCCAATAACGCTTGAGGTTTTCTGTAACAAGACAAACTCCGCCTTCATCTGGATCCCAAGCTAGAAAACAGAACAGCGTGATAGGGCCTCGTGAACCGATCTCTATACATCAACTCCCTCCTCCAAGGCATTCTCTACATGTGGCCACTGTGCTCTGGCAAAACCCATCACGCCCCTCAACGTGACATTTACAAACAGGCCCCCAGATGCCTGAGGACAGAGGCGAAAATCTTTACACAGGCTACCAGGCCTGCACGCTCTGGCCCCTCCTTTCTCTTCAGTCTTGTCTTTTGTCCCTTTTCCCTTCTGACTCCGAGCTCCAGTCACACTGGGCTTCTTGGGTTTCCTCAAAGGCACCATCTAGACAAAGCCTCTGCTCATGCAGCTCTTTCCGCCTGGGTTAAAATTGGAGACATTTGAAATGTTAGACCCATAATCCGTGGGGGACAAATTATATGGCTGGATTGGTTTGGGCAAGTCACATAATTTCCTTGACCTTCGCTTCCTCGGATGTAGGGCAAAGAGAGAAATAAACAATGATGGCCAACAGCACCAAATTAGAGTGAGGAACCAGAGAGAAAACAAATGATAGGCTAAAGGAATAAAATTAGTAACAAATGTTTGGGCCTTGGGGAAGTGAACTTATGAATTCAGAATAGACAGCAGGAAGGAGAAGTTCCATTTGGAACTTAACAGCAATGACCACGGTAGGAAGCAAACCTGTGAGTATACCAGCACATACCTGCCTGTGTTTCTCTCAGAAATATCGGTTCTCACACCAATCTCAGCTATTGATGAAAATAAAACCCCCTTATTTTCTAAAAGGCCCATACATGTTTTAAAAATACCTCTCATTGTGTAAATATGAACACCAGTGAGCCTTTCCAAACAAACATTTCTTATTTGTGACAAGCTATTCTCCAACTGGCATATAATTAATTTTCCTGTTATGGGTAGTGCCTTCTTACACAGAATGTTCTCTTGACACTTTAAAGCAAACAGTCCATCATTACTAATTCATTAAGCATTCAAAGAGATGCTATTAATCACAATGAACTAATGTGGTATTAATGGGTAGGTTATTAATCTGCAATTACCTGCAGATTTCCTAATAAACTCAAGTTGCCCAAGGTTTTGGGGGAGGAAAGCAAGGGAAAACAAAATGAACAAACCTTTCAGAAAACAAATTAAGGGGAAGAAATATCTCTTCCTGAATCATAAAACAACACACACAAACTTCCTGTTTTCTTTTTACCCTATGACATCTTTGTTTTTACCCAACATAACAACATTTGTAATTCATAGATTTTCATTGAAATCATAGTACGAATGGAGGTAAAACAAAACCACCCACGCCCCTGGGAGAGGTGAGTTTCCTCAGTGACATACTGTGTCCTCAGATGTAAAGCCTGGCCACTCATCACGTGGTCCCTAGACCCGTAGTGTGGGCTTCACCTGAGAGCCTGTCAGAAATGCAGACTCTTGGGTCCCTCCTCAGACCCAGTGAATCAGAATCTTCACTTTAACAAGATTCCCAGGGGATTCATGTACACGTTCAAGGCCGGGAAAAACAGTATTACAGTCTGGCTTTGTAGCTACACGTTAGAGTTGAAGAACAAAGTGGGGGAGTTTGCTTATCCACCAGTGCACATTAAAACCTAGGAATACAGAATAGGGAACATCATGCAAATCTCACTGAGTATTGTTTAAAGCACATAAACAAGGTGGATGAAGCCTGGATTAGTGGAAATACAATTTACATAGCATAATTCATCTAAGAAGCACATTTTTTTCCTACTTTAACATCTCTGAAATTGGAATCCATCTTAAAACTGTCAATTAGGCACAGTCACTGCCTGCCCGTGTGAGGACATGATCGAGCAGTTCTCATAGTAGGCACTGGAAACCAGCTGGCTGCATGGCCAGGAAACTGTCACTTAAAAGGTCTTCAGAAAGATTTCAATATGATTTGGGTATGAAATGAAAACTTATTGTGTATCCAAAGAGGCAATCTCGGAGGAAAATCCCTGAGCCGACAGGGGAGAATTTTTTTTTTTTAAGATTTTATTTATTTGACAGAGAGAGAGACAGCAAGAGAGGGAACACAAGCAGGGGGAGTGGGAGAGGGAGAAGCAGGCTTCCCGCTGAGCAGGGAGCCCGATGTGGGGCTCAATCCCAGGACCCTGGGATCATGACCCCAGCACAAGGCAGACGCTTAACGACTAAGCCACCTAGGCGCCCCTTGGGGAGCAGTTTTTTAAGAAATGCGGAATCACTGCTGCTATTGACAGCCAGAAGACAAGGCTTCATGAGAAAACAAAAGCACCAATGACTGGAAATCAAAAGGACTGGGAAGAAGTTTTAGGACTACTCCAACCAATCTCTCCTGCTTGCATTTTCCTTTTAACTCATGCAAAAGAGTCCTAGGGTAAAAATTAATGTCTACAGGAACTCTTTCAATGAACACAAGGTAGAAACGCCAGGTGAAAACAAGGCACCGTGTAGTAGCTCCGTCTTTGGTGGCATACGTGAAGTAATGGTGCATCTTACAGTTGACGGTGTTTCTGATTCAATGAAATATGGTATCAATTTAGCTAAGGCTATGGAAGACTCAGCCACCTGTGTGTGTTCTCGTGCTTACTTTTAAGTCAAATAAACGTAACAAAATTGCATATAACTAGAGCGCCACCATCACAGAAGACCCAGCATTTTTCCCTCTGAAAAATAACGTGTCCAGAAATGTAAGGTTGTTTGGGTTTTTAAAAAAGGCGGCAATATAAAACTGTTTCCAAATGACTCCCAAAGCATTCAAAGGACAAGTGAAGCTGTGGCGAGGGGAGACATTTTGACGCCTGCATCACGGGTGTCACAGGCACATGGCGGCTTTGGCTGAGTACTCAGGCAGGTGCAAGGCCTCTGGCAAGAGCAGTTCCATAGACGTCCTGCCACACCATGGGCTGTGCAGCCTTCAGACCTCAGCGGAGCCACAATTGCCTGCTTTCCTCACCCAGCACTTCCCACATGTTCCCCACCAGACATGTTTCATTCTGGCAACGACCTGCAGCTTGCAAACCCTAACTTCCTCTTCCCCACAGTTCAGAGTTTCCAGACGGACACTGACACCTCTGACCTCAATTCAAGTAACAGACCTTTAGGTCTTAATTTACTTGCACTGGTGTGTATCCAGACCAGCGTGCAGATCAAGGAGAAAAAAGAAATCCCTTTTCTTCTCCTACATTATTCTGGGACTCAGCCAAAAGGTTGGGAAGTGTAAATTGAGAGAAACTAATGAATTAGGGCACTGCTGGGTATTCTGTAATGTCAACTAGCAAAGCATGTTGCGACAGCAGTAGTTTTGAACGGGTCTCAGTTCAGAAAACTCAGAGAACTTTCCCCAATGGAAAGTGCCTACAGTGCTTGACTCAGTTGATTTGGTTTTCACCCTTGAGTAGGTTCTCAAACTTGGCACCATGACAAAGTCACCTGGCAGGGGAGGAGTGGTTAAAAAATCCAGAAGGCCAGGCTCCACCTCAGAGCAATTACATCAAAACCTCTAAGGATGGGCCCTGGGCGCCTGTGTTGTTTGGGCTCCCTCGTGAATTCAGTGCGCAGCCGTCAGTGAGAAGCACGGCTCTAGAATGGCCCTGTCCGCCACAGAAGCTGGGAGTCGCATGGAGCTACTGAGCACTGGAAATGTGGTTCGTCCTCATGGAGAGGTGTTCCAAGTGTAAGAAGCATACCGGATTCCCAAGACTTAGGAACAAAAGAATGTAAACTGTCTTGTGAATATGTTTTTATCTTGATTACGTGAAATGACAATTCTCTGGGTATGTTGGGTTAGACAGAATCATGCGATTTTACCTGTTTCCTTTTTCTTTTTCTAACACGGCTGTTTAAAAATGTAAAATAATATGTGATTTGCATTTTTGACTCACATTACATTTTTTCTGGACAATAGTGACTTCATAGGTCACTAGCTGTGTGACTATGAAATACTTAACCTCTCCAAGCCTCAGCTTTCACAACTATAAAATGGAAAAATACCACCTTCTTGGCTGTCAATATTTTTATGAGGTGCTAAGGGTCAAACCATCTGAATTCTAATCCTAGCTCCACTGCCCATCAGCTATGTGATCTTGGGCTGGCTAACAGTACTGCTCGGTGCCTTTGTTTCCTCATTGGCAAAACACAGATACATCTTCCATCTTATAGACGTGGTGGGAGTTCAGTTTAGAGAATTCAACTAAGGGTATTATTAAAGAAAGTTATCTCTACACAGTGCCTGGCTTGCTAGGCCCTTCTCCGTGTGTATTCCTAGGATTTTTTTTTTTTTTTTGAATCATTAAAAGCTCACTTCACAGTAATGAGTAGAAGTCCTGCCCATTAGTAATATATTGGGGGAGAAGTAGGGATTTTGCCACATCTTACAGCTGCTCAACCTATCCACACTGTCAAGTTGCAGTTGAAATATTCTCAGAGTTGAGAGGGAGTACAGCTGAAACCGTCTCAGCAGGGATATGGGAAATGCAAGGGTGAAATTTTCAACTGTTTGGCCACGTATTTTTGTGTGCAAGCAACTTTTTCATTTTTCTGGTGCCTAAGTTTTGCCACTGACCAATTAGGAGTACAGTAAAGGTAAGTGACTGACCCATTTCTCTAAAGATGCAGGTTTCAAGGTCCAGGAGATCTGAGTCATCTGCTTCTGCTGTGAAAGCCAGATGACCCTTGGAAGTTCTTGCAAAAATCCCACATTCTCAGCTCCATTATCATTCCAGCCTGTGGCAACCAAGAGCACCAACACGTGGGGATGTGGAGGAGCTTCCGTAATCATTACCACTGCTCACATGGGTACGCCTCGGAACTGTTACCACCAACACCAGCTAGGATTTTTCTTCCCTTTCCAGTCATGGTCTTTCAGGAAGTGGCTTTTCAAAAATATGCAACCCTTCTGAACAACTGCCAAGTAAAATACACTTACACACACCAACTGTGCAAAACGGGGCCTGGGTGTAGGCAAGCTGAGAAGTATTCCTGTAGGTGTGTATGTGTCTTTCTCGGGATGCCCATATCCTGTGTCATCAGTCAGGCCAAAGAAGTTATATTTAGTCAAAAGAACCTAAATTTAGTCGGCCATCTTCTAAAGTAAAAGTGTTTCTTTCTTCCCACAACATGCAAGCTAACTAGTAGGAAACTTTTCATAATGTGTTACAATATTTACACTACAAAAATGCCCCCTCGTCTGCATCTCCACTCCTTTTTTTCCAGCCGTTATTCCTAGGCAAAGCATGCCCAAGCTGTAGCTCCACTTCTCAGAAACCTTAGCATTCTCTGCCGCAAGTCAAAAATTTCACAAATGGATTTCAACATCCTTCACTGGCCCATCTTACTCCTGTCACCTCTCACCAAGACATGTCTGTGCCTTCCTCCCAACAATGCCAAGTTACATGGATTCGGTCTTTTCCCTGGAACTTCATTCACAGCCCCTCCAGATCTATAGTCCCCCCTCTACCTCTACCATTCCAAGTTCTACCCAGAGTCCCTGTCTTCAAGGATCAGATGACAAGCAAGCTCTTTCATACAACACCTATCATGTACTTGTGAAAGAAGACTCTACTTGGTGTTACTATCTTCAATCATGTGTATTGTTTCTAAGCATTTTTACCTAGACCATAGTAATAGCTGTATCATCTCTAGTTGGGTACCGAATTTCTGCTTTCATAAGAGGCTTGTGACAACACTCAGTCAACTATTTCATCTATAAATATATTTATTCCGTGGCATAGGTAATCACATCAAGCCTGCACTGTAATCAGCAAGGTTTGGCATTGGCACAAATCTCCAAACACAAATCTCTGGTTTCATCTAATATCCTTATAAACATACATGAACTGTTGGTAATGTGCTCATTACCCAGGGATTCGAGACTGTGGACTATTCAAAGATTCGGGCATTGAGTGGACCCATGGGGTCATATAATAGCCAACTCTGCTCGAAACACCTAGATTAGGATGCATCAAAAGGCTGGAGTTCAATGAAACTATACCTTCTTGAGGCCTGCCCCAGCAAGCTTTACCCACGCAGGAGTTCTTAATCGTTTTTGTGCCATACATTCCCTGGGCAGGCTCTTAAAACCCAAGGACCACTCTCAAAATAATGTTTACGAGTACACAAGAAACACAGGTTTACAGCAGAAACCAGTTATTCTGAAATACAGTTAACAAAACAGTTGTTTTACTATTTGTCACCATAATATACGTGCTACTTCATTAAGTCGTTAAATAATAAGATCTAGCATTGGGTCTAACCATTGCTATGATTTTGAAGTGGTGATGTATGTGGATAATAGTTCAAGATACTTGCAACATTTGTATCAAGAGAGAAAAATAATGCTTTCCATTGGTAACAACAGTGCCACAGCCCATAATACCAGAGTTCTGCCTACTTTCATAGTTAAAGAAAATGCTCAAGTTCCATCAGAGGTTAGCATCTTTTCCCCTTCAAGTCCCCGGAATTCTATAGACAGCCCTCTTGAGTTAAGAATCCCCAAGGGAGAAGGGAAAGAAAAGAGGGAAGAAAGGCAAACGGGTGGGAACAGCAAAAAGTGGCATCTAAAGAGGACCTAGGACAGCCTATGATGACACTTCTCATTTTCACCAATAAGTTTTCTTATCCATTTGTAATTTTTAGTTGGCTAGGAATCTAACATTTCTCAAGCATCTACTACGTGCCAAGTGCTTTCAAAATGTTAATTTAATCCTCGTGAAATTAACAATAACAGATGCTATTTATTGAATTCTGTGTAGAAGACGTTTGATGCACCTCATTGAATTAATCCAACAGTATCACCAGATAAGAAACTCCGCCTCAGTCACAGAGCCAGTAAGTGGCAGAATCCCAGTTGCTTCTCAGACCCAAACATGCGTGCCGTCCTGGGAGTTTTCCTTTTCCTTACTGTAACTTACACAAGACCACACCACCAGGGAGTCTTGGAGCCTGAGGAAGGGCTATAGCCTGTCTCACTGTCCATTCCCCTGCCCTGAAGAACAACTGACAATTACCCTCTTCCCCTCCCATCAGGGGCAAGCTCTGGCTGCATCTCAGGATTCTCTGGAACAGTATGTCAGGCCCTAGGCACAGAGGGAGGGGGAGAAAGAAGAGAAGAGAAAGCCACCCCTCTCCACTGAGTCAGCCAGCCACCCCCACCACAGCACTGAGCCACTCACCTAGGGCACAGTCTTTCTCTTCTCTCTGTAAAGTATTAGTAAGCACCAACTATGTGCCAGGCACGATGCTGGGTGCTGAGTCACAGTGAAGCCCAAAATGGCACAAAGAGTTAAGAAAAACAGCAAGCAAATATACAAACAAGTTAATTCAAATGGTTATAAGTGCCACAAAGAATACTAGTAGGGTAACAGGATAAAAAGGGACTGGATATGGGGTAGAGAACTATTTTTAATAAAGGTGCTCCCTGCCCCTTCTCTGTTGCTGAACTCTATCACTAACGTAAACTGGAATTTATTCCCAGAGAGTTCACCTTTCCAAAGGCCTATTCAGGGCTCTAGAGCAGCACTGATAGGACATTATCTGAGCCATATAGGTCATTGTTCATTTCCTTGTACATTTAAAAATAAAAATGAAACAGGTGAGGTTGTTTAATATATTTTAACAAAACAGATCTTAAAATATTATCATCTCAATATGTAATTGAGGAAATGAATCATCAATTTCTTGGTGAGATACTTCACATGTTTTTTAAAATGAAGTCTTTGAAATTTGGTGGGTATTTTTTATTTATACCACATTTCAATTCCAGCTAGCCATACTTCAAGTACTCAAAAGCCCCAAGTGGGGGGCACCTGGATGGCAGAGTCGGCTAAAGCATTCAACTCTTGGTTTTGGCTCAGGTCTGATCTCTGGATTCTGAGATCGAGTCCCACATCAGGCTCCATGCTCAGCGCAGAGTCTGCTTGAGTTTTTCCTCTCCCTCTCCCTCTGCCCCTCCCCACCGCTTGCATGTTCTTTCTCTCTCAACTATGTAAATCTTAAAAAAAAAAAAAAAAAAAAAAGCCACAAGTGGCTAGTGGCTACCATATTGAACAGTGCTGCTCTAGACTCCTGATTACAGTACTTACTGAAACATTTTGTGATGGGCAGATTTTTAAGTTCCACATGGGTAGTCTTGAGGGCCTTATTAATCTCGGCACTTCTGTATCCTCCTGTGTCTAACACAATGCCTCTTGCTAGATGTGAATGAGGAAGTATAAATTCTGGTTGCTATTGCCAAGAATCTTATGACCAAACAGACTTAGAAAAAAATCATGAGACAGTGAATGTCAAAGCACAGAGAAATAAAGAAATGCGATCTTTAATGACATGGTTCAGCTGCTGCATCAATCCTTACCGGAAGTCCATATTACTAGACATTTTGGTTACATGAACCAGAAAATGTTCTCTATTTTCAAGCCAGGTGGAGTTGGGATTTCTGTTACTTGTGGCTGAAAGCAACTGGTGCCAAGAAAAAAGTAAATGCCGAGTCAATAGTCTTGAGTTCACAGATTAATTAACACAGGCAAAATGCTGTACATTTCAATCTATTCAAAATGAATATATTTTCCCCACATTAAAGCACACACAACCCAGAATGAATCTAATGAATAGATCTGGTTCTTGTCAAGTATACCCAACTTATTTGTAATTTAACCCCTATGACAGAAGAGCTACATAAAAGCCACAGGGAGAAAGATCAGATCTTAAAATCGAATGCTTGGAGCAGAAAAGTTAAAAAGACAAGGACATGCATGGGGGATAGAAAGGGACACACAAGAAGACAGCCTAAAGGGGCGCCTGGGTGGCTCAGTTGGTTAAGTGACTGCCTTCGGCTCAGGTCATGATCCTGGAGTCCTGGGATCGAGTCCCGCATCGGGCTCCCTGCTCGGCGGGGAGTCTGCTTCTCCTTCTGACCCTCTTCCCTCTCGTGCTATCTCATTCTCTCTCTCAAATAAATAAATAAAATCTTAAAAAAAAAAGATAGCCTAAAATCCTATCAGAACTACGGGAACACAGCTTTTACACATGATGGCTGTTCTCATGGCCTCTTCACTTCCTTCAGCTATATTCTAGGGCTACATATATATTTTTCAAAGAGGCTTCAGGAAGAAATTCAGATGTATATTTGAAGGGGGTGTTTCCTAACAGGAAATTGCTAACATTTTCAATCTGACAACTTCTTTCCCTTTCTTCACACTCTATACACCCCCTCCCCTCCCCACGCTCAAATGGTGTTCTGAGATTAGGAAAAATGCAAACAACAACAAAAGACTTTTCAGGTAAAATCATTTCATTTCACATTCTAAATGTCTTCTAGGGGCGCCTGGGTGGCTCAGTCAGTTAAGCGTCTGCCTTGAGCTCAGGTCATCATCCCAGCATCCTGGGATCGACCCCCATGTCAGGCTCCCTGCTCAGCAGAGAGCCTGCTTCTCCCTCTCCCTCTCCCTCTGCTACTCCCCCTGCTTGTGCTCTGTCAAATAAGTGAATAAAATCTTTTTTAAAAAAATAAATGTCTTCTACACCGGCCCAAATCTTCATGCGGCACCTCTCTGTGCATGCGGGACCTATGATGACACATGTATAATTTGGCAACTTGCTGCTTCATGTGTGGCCACATGAGAAAGAGCCAGCATGGTCACAAAAACAGGAATCTATAAATAGCAACTCTCCCCCCCCACCATTTATACAGCAGACTCACTGAGATTTACTGGGGCTGAGTTTCACCAAGAAACTCACCCCACCCCAATGGCTGGCTGCTCCCTAGCTCTTCTCCACCGTATCCCCATATTTTTTCTAATCTGATGTCTGTTTCAAAGAATTTAATGATGTCAAAGTTCAGTTTGGTACATCATACTATGTTCATGGCATGAGGAAAATTACACAATTCACTGTCTTCAATCATCTCAACTTCTTAATTATCAAATGACTTTATAGGAGCTGAAGTTTTCAGCTTTCCACTATCTTCAAAAGATGATTTGGCTAGGATCATTATAGCAAAACAAGATTGGGGGGGTTATTTAATTATGAGAACCATTTGAATCTTAGCCAGCAGATATTTACAAATAACCCATCTATGAATCATAATCATCTTTCTTTGCTCATTAATGCACAAACCCTATTTCATCTTATTGTTCTGCCAGTGCTGTGTTTGAACATAATAATATACTGCATTTCTTTACAAAATATTGGCAAAGATTGCTATTCCATAATAGAAATGAGCTGGCCCTACCCTGAGTCATCTGTCTTCTGTTTGACACAAGTGTTCTATCTCACTTATTGCCTCATGTTTCATAAGTGCTCATTTGCAAAATTTTCATCTGCTCGTTCATAAGCAACACATGCTGTGTCATCTTCATGGTCACATGAAGACAAATTTGGGAGGTTTTGTAGGAAGGAAATTTTGAGACATTCAAACACATGACTATATTCAGCCTGCTTTTAAAAAAAAAAAAAAAAACCTGCTTCTTGGAGAGAATAAGGAATAATTTTATCTTCCAACTAGGAATCTGAGTCTTATATGCCATTTAAAGAAAAAATTCATGAAGCCAGGTTGCTGACTTCAATAGAGGGCAATTTTTCATCAGCCAGGTCTGTCAAATCCATTTTATTTCACAAATTGGACAGCCGTATCTGTGTGTTCTCTGTCAGCCATAAGAAAATGGTATTCTTTTGATTGGTTGTATTGGGTTTTATTTTTTGGATGTTCTCACTTTTTATCAAGGGTGAGGAAAAATATCTAGACAGTATTCAATATTTTTGAAAGCACATATTTACAAACGATAAGACCAGAATAAAACTAAAGCATTTGGTATGAACCTCAGAACTAGTGGTGAGACAAAATGGAAGCACAGACAACAAATATTTATAGAGGGCCTATTATATGCCAGGAACTGGACTGGGATAAAGTGTCTTTTATAAGGGTCATCTCCTCTAGTCCCCACAAGCCCTACGAAATGGGTTCTCCTACCCCCATTTGAAAGGTAAGAAAACTGAGGTAGGTGAAAGGAGTGGCCAAAAGTGGCACAGAGGAGAAATGTAAGGAAACTAGGATTCAAATGCAGGTCTGCAACTTCAACGCCCATGCTCTGAGTGGCTTACCATGAGGGGAAAAATCTGGAAATAATCTAAATGGCAACATAGGAATTGACTGAATCAATGGTAGCATATCCATACAAAGCAGTCATGGCAAAGGATGGTAAAGATCTATTTTTGACATGAAAAGATGTTAACATGTCAAATAAAAGATTATAAACATAGAATAGATGATACTTTTTGACATATAACTTGGTATGTATATTCGCATTAAAAGGTTATCACTGGGCGGCAGGACTTGACCTAGGTTCTTTTTGACTTTTTACTTTTTTTGATTTTATTATTGAAGTTCTTTTTGCAAGCTAGGAGTAACAGAACACAATAAAGAATACCTATTCAAAACAAAGAAAAATATGTATTTGGGGGTTGCAGGGGAAATACTGGAGGCATCACCAACCAAGCTAGGCATAAGAAAATTACACCCATTGTCATTGCTATTATTCAACACCATTCTGGAGGCTCTAAAAAATTCTAAAGACACCACCAAAAAGCTATTAATTAATAAGACCGTTCTATGGGTGCCTGGGTGGCTCAGTCAGTAAAGCGTCTGCTTTTGGCTCAGGTCATGATGCCGGTGTCCTGGGATCAAGTGCCATGTCAGGCTCCTTGCTCAGTGGGGAATCTGCCTCCCCCTTTCCCTCTGCCGCTCCCCCTGCTTGTGCTCTCTCAAATAAATAAAATCTTTTTTTAAAAAGACAGTTCTAACGAGATCCAATATAGATAGATCAAAGCTTTACAATGGCTTCAGGAGTTGGCAAACTTTTTCCTTACAGGTCAGAGGGTCAATATTGTAGGCTTGTGGGCCATGTGGTCTCTGTAGCAACTTCTCGACTCTGCCTAATACAAAAGCAGCCGTGAACAATGCCTAAGTGAATGGATGCACAGTCTCCCAATGAAACGTAGTTGTAAGAACAGGCAGTGAACTGGATTTGGCCCACAGGCCATAGTTTGCTGATCCCTACTTTATACCACCAAAAACAAACAAACAAACAAAAAAACAACCAGTTGATGGAAAGACTTAGCAGCAAGAAAATATATAAAGACCTAGAAATAACTTTCTGAAGGGCGATTCAGCTGTATGTATACATCCAAAATTAAACTGTGACAACTCTTTCAATACAACAACTCCGTTTCTGGAATACACATGGCTCTTTATTACAGTGTTATATACATATCTATTGACATTATCCGTGTCTATGAGAAATACATCATTTTTAAAGCACGTGACAGTAGTATGCCTAATTTTAGCTGTTTTTTTAAATAGATGGGTGTGCACATGAGGTTCTGCATATGTACCCACAAATGGAAAAAAAAAAAAAAAACCTGAAAAGATGTATACCCAACTGCTCCATTAGCAGTTATTTCTATGGATGGATTTATGAGCAACTTTCTTACTTTTTGCATTTAATTTTTGTTTCTTTGTACTTTCCCAAATGAGCTTATAAGTAAAATTTTTCATTTTTAAAAGAAGCAAGCAAACAAAAACAACCCTGTGTGCCTCTCAACAATTTAGTCTTATTTCTACAAATGATCAAGGATTTCATACACAGTGTCCTCAAGAAAAGCACATTGGTACTGATTTTCATTTTCACTTTAAGACATCACTGGGAGGGGTGCCTGGGTGGCTCAGCTGTTAAGCGTCTGCCTTCGGCTCAGGTCATGGTCCCAAGGTCCAGGGATCGAGCCCCGCATCGGGCTCCCTGCTCTACAGGAAGCCTGCTTCTCCCTCTCCCATGCCCCCCCCTTTTTTTTTAAGATTTTATTTATTTGAGAGAGAGAGAATGAGAGAGAGCATGAGAGGGAAGAGGGTCAGAGGGAGAAGCAGACTCCCCGCTGAGCAGGGAGCCCGATGCTGGACTCGATCCCAGGGCTCCAGGATCATGACCTGAGCCGAAGGCAGTCACTTAACCAACTGAGCCACCCAGGCGCCCCCACGCCCCCTGATTGTGCACACTCTGTCTCTCTGTCAAATAAATAAAATCTTAAAAAAAAAAAAAAGACATCACTGGGAAGTGCTTTAAATTACTCTAACTCCTTCATGCCCTGAAGATAGAAATCTTCTGGCTCTAAATAATGGGTAAGGAGCATCTATTTGCAAATCTTATCTTTTTCTTATCCTTCAGTGACATTTCTACGGGCATGACTATGTGCATGCACATACATGCACCTGTGCACACATCTCTCTGTCTAGGAAGAAAAGCCAAAGAAGGGAAACCGGGAAATAGGCAAGAATGGTAAGTGAAGGACCAATGTGAGTTAATATCACACAGGGAAAGAATTATTAAATTCATTTCTCAAGGTCTTATCGTTCTATAGTATGGGAACCTCCCCTGTTGGGTTAGGGAAAAACTGACATTATTGCACATTCTTATTCTAATTTATGAAACTTTTAAGTCCTCCTAGAAAATTTAAGTCCATATGATTTATATTGTAAAAGTTATGGATAAGTTGTGAAACTTAAGCACATTTTTCCTTACAACTGGCAATAGGTATCTAATCACTATGCCAATAGTTACAGTTGTTAAAACATATAAATTGAGACACTTAATTTTCATGTACTTAAAATCTTGGGGAGATGGAGAAGAAAAATGGATTCTTCTAACTTCTCAGAAATTCTGGAGTTCAAAAGTCTCAAATATCCAAAACACAGAAAAAAAAATTCAATGATGGAACAGAGAAAACATACCTTTTTCACTTCACATTTGATCCAAAAGTTTCTTGGAAAGATTATGTTTTCTAAAAGCTCTAGATCCTATTATTTTACACACTGGATGAAAAAGAAAAGCTTTAGATGGCCGAGTTAGGCAAATGCAATGCTCTAAATATCAGGCTACAGCACATTACTACCTCTTGCTAACAGAGAGAGCAGAAAGCTTCTTGTGCTAGATGAGTGCTCTCTCCCTGCCCAAGGATGTCTTCATCCCCATGCCCAGACCTGTGACTGTTTCCCTATATGGCAAAGGCACCTTGCAGGTAGGGACTCAGTTAAGGATCTTGAGGTGTAGAGTGATCAGGTCATAGAGCTGGGCCCTACCTCCGTAAGTAGAAGAGCCTTTTCATAAGAGAAAGAGAGAGGAGATGTGAGGAGGGAAGTCAGAGGTCAGCGTGGAGAGAGATCTGAAGATGCGACAGTGCTGGCTGTGAAGATGCGGCAGGGGCCATAAGCCAAGGAATAAAGGTGGCTTGCAGGAGCTGGAAAAGGCAAGGGCATGTATTCTCCCCTCGAGCCCCTGGAAGCCCTGCCAACTCATTTAGACTTCCAACCTCCAGAATTTTAGGATGATCAACTTGTGTTGTTTACAACCAAAGAGTTAAAAATAAAGAAATAAAGAAATAAAAAGAAATTCTTTCTAGGTGTTATGCGGCATAACTCAGTTATCAAAAAAAGAAAAAAAAACCTTCCTTTTTTAAAAGATTTTATTTATTTATTTGAGAGAGAGAGCACAAGCAGGGGGAAGAGCAGAGGGAGAGGGAGAAACAGGCTCTCTGCTGAGCAGGGAGCCTGATGGGGGCGCTCAATGCAGGGCTTGAACCCAGGACCCTGGGATCATGACCTGAGCCGAAGTCAGATGCTTCACCGACTGAGCCACTCAGGTGCCCCGAAACATACACATTTTTGCCTTCCCAAAACAGTTACCTTATCTGGCCTTACCATCTCCCTACTTCCATCCTGAAGTGCCTTCCTCCAATAGGTCAGTAAAAAATAGATCTAATGTGAACAGAAGTGCCTCTAGTAAAAGACTTTTCCAAGTTTTGAAGTGTGTGTGTATGCACGCACACATGTATATGTGTCCATACGCATATGTGAGTATGTGAGTGTGAGCCTGTCATGACTACAGAGGACATGGGAGAAAAAAAGTCCCCCCCAGAGCCAAGTCAGAAGTTAACAGGAACAATATGATAAACACAAGGTCACCCAGAGTTCTCAAGAGACAATGAGGTGTTAAGTACATTTTGTAGCCATGAAAATCCAGGACGTAAATAAGCATGTGATGAGATTTGCTCTGAACAGAATAAGTATACTTATATAAAATAACTTTCATTAACTATTCCTTTGTTACCAATCTCAAGGAAATGCTAGTTATCCTTCAGCAGAATTTACTATTAGCTAATGCAAACATAATGAAACCTCTGCTAGGCTTATATTCGAGATCTGGGAGACTGAAATCCCACAATTTTCCTTTCAATCTTCCATTTTAAACAATCTTGGAAATGACTTTACCTGCTTACTTTTTAACTATATTAAAGTGAGTCACCAAACCCCAGTAGAAACTTACCCTTCAACTTGAGGTCAACGTTATGTCTCAGCCAAGGGTAAACCCCATAGCTTGGCATATCTTCAGGAATCGGATTACCGTTTATCCAGCCATCACAAGCAAACCGGAAGAAATTATCACAAGGGTCCACAGAGAAATTTACCTTACTCAAGATGGCAGCAGCTATTTAAAAAGAAAATCATAGGATTAATGACAAGCACTGAACACTATGTACTGTTCTCTTCCAAATTAAACAACCATTTCCTATCAACCAGTTCCCAAGCCTTGGCTTTTACTTTTCCTCTCAAATGACTCCCTGAATCAACTTCACTATATTACATTACTGAATTCAGATTGAGTGGGATTCAGGTGAATGGTTTTCGCAGGACTGCCTCTGACATCTGCGCCGCATGGGATAGGAATACAAACGGAGTCTACGGTAAACTGTCTGCAAGGAGGTGTGCAACCTTTCCTTCTAACCCGCTCATCCTTCTGCAAGGTGATTTTGCAACTCAGCCCATCAAGCGATAGGATCTATTTTCCCTGCCTTGAATCTGGGTTGGCCTTGCGATTTGCTGTGACCAACAGAATAGAGCAGAGCGACTTTTCTTGAGTTTCAAAACTAGGCCTTAAAAGACCCTTGTACCTTCCATAGTAACTCCCTTTGATTGGAGCCCTAAGACAGCCCTTTGAAGAAGCCTCCTGGAGGAGGCGAGGCCACATGGAAAATAACCCAGTCAGCACCAAGTGCCAGACATGTGACTGAAGCCATCATGGACCTTCCAGGTCAGATGACCCTCCAGCTGAATGCAGCTGTATGAATGAGCCTAGGCAAGAGCAGCAGAGGAACCCCCGATGAACCCACAGAAGAAGAAGAAATATTAAACCACTCATGTTTCAAGCCTCTAAGATTTGAGGGTAGTTTGTTCCACAGCATAAGCTGAGTGAAACAGAGGACTGTAAGTCATACTGAAATATATAAAGGATATATTTACAATATACCTCCATAAAGACCTGGAAAGCCAGGTATGAATTCCTGAGCCCCCTGGACGTTTAGTGTAGCTCTCAGAGGAATGAACCCCTGGAAGAGACCCCCATGGGCCCTGCAGAGAGGCTCAGGGCCATTTAGCAGGGAATTCGGGCTTATAAAAGGATATGGCTGCTGACTTGGCCCCTGGACTATGGGAGAGGCATGGCCAGAGGAGGGCAAAGTGGGCATGGGGCCCAGGGCAAGGGCTCCTCTTGCCCAGGTCTCAGGACAGAACTGAGTATGTATATAAGTTAACAGACAGACACAACAGACTGACTTACTTTTTCTTCCTCTTTCATAAGCCCACACACAATTACATAGGCAACACAGTCAACAAGGAGGAAGTTTGTGCATACTTAATATATAACCATGAGCTTTAAAAAACCTTTCATTAAAAAATGAGGTTCTTGGGGCGCCTGGGTGGCTCAGTTGGTTGGGCGACTGCCTTCGGCTCAGGTCATGATCCTGGAGTCCCGGGATCGAGTCCCGCATCAGGCTCCCTGCTCAGCGGGGAGTCTGCTTCTCCCTCTGACCCTCCTCCCTCTCGTGCTCTCTATCTCTCATTCTCTCTCTAATAAATAAAATAAAAAATCTTTAAAAAAAAAAACTTAAAAAAAAAATGAGGTTCTTGGGGCATCTGGGTGGCTCAGTTGAGTATCTGCCTTCGGCTCAGGTCATGATTGCAGGGTCCTGGGATCGAGCCCTGCATTGGGCTCCCTGCTCCGCGGGGAGTCTGCTTCTCCCTCTCCTTCTGCCGCTCCCCCTTGCTCGTGCTCGCTGGTGCTCTAGCTCGTGCACACTCTCCCTCAAATCATAAAACTTTTTTAAAAATGAGAAGGTTCCAAAATTCCTAATACTGAGCTCCAACTCTCTTCCAACTGTCATACAACTGCTGGCTACCACTCTAACACAAAGATACGCACCAATTAAAAAAAAAAGGCAGCCAATATTTTAATGACATTGGAAAGATGACATTGCATAATTTTCATACATTAATGCCAGAATATATTTCAAGTAATAAAAACCCAATGAGTTTTCAGCTAAATATGAAGGAATTGCCAAAAAAAAGTATCATCTGCATATATTTATATATGCTGGTCATCAGTTTGGTTACACGTGTCCTCCAGGTTCAAAGCTAAGGCTAGATATTTTTCTACCCTATACTTGCTATGCAAATTTTCAACAGCTTTTTGTCCTTCATAAAGTGAATGATACAGAAATATCCTAAGTTTCTACAGGACTTCAAAATCCCCAGCACTTTCCCCTTTCCAAAAAAACCAAAGCAAAAAATTGGTTTAGAGGGGCACCTGGGTGGCTCAGTCGGTTAAGCATCCAACTCTTGATTTTAGCTCAGGTCATGATCTCAGGGTTGGGAGACTGAGCCCCACATCAGGCTCCACACTGAGTGTGGAATCTGCTTCAGATTCTTGCTCTCCCTCTCCCCCGCCCCCCAACTTGTGCTCTATTAAAAAAAAAAAAGTAAAATAAAAAACTGGTTTTAGAAGTTTGATCAATTTAAAACTGGCTTAATATTTTCATCTTCGAGGATTCAGTGGTCTCCAATTATATTTTTACTTACTGCTGCTATTTTATCATATTAGTATGCAAATAAGCTAGAACATACCAAATCTTTATTACAGTTTGTATGTATAATGATTTTGGCTGTGCAGCCACAGGACGAATCTGCTATGGGACACCCCAGGGGCAGTGATTATACAAGTGTCAGTGCCACACGATATTTACAGTCACACAGAAGAACCCTCACATTTTTATTCACATAAGTGCACTGTCTTCTGGCCACCTTCCCAAACCTCCCCCTGCCCCCAACCTAAAATGTGTCCTCTCCATCTCCTCAGTATTCTTGCTGGTACCGACAAAATCTGCAAGATCAGCTCTGACCTCAGCCTTGACAGAGTAGGGAAATACATCACTCACAGAGAATTTGGAAGTCAGCCCGCTAAGTGGGAAAACTCTGGTTTCAACCTCCCAATTCATCATTCATCGTTCACAGCTGGGCACAGGGCTGCACTTTCTGCAGAACTGAGACTTCAAATTGCAAGGGACCGTAGTTATCAAGACACCACAACTCCTTTCCCCCTGTTCGGTTCCATGGAGAAAACTCAAAGAGACTTGTTTTAATAAAGAAATTTGATGATCAAAGAAACCTGTGAAAGGCCCAACTAGGTGTTCTCTCAAGTTACTGCGTATAAGGTCAGTGGTTATGTGGTCTCCTACTAGTGTTTACTTAGAGGTGCAGGCACCACACCCCGTGTACCAGCCTGAGCTTTGAAGTGTAATCAGGGCTCAAGGGAGAGGGTGGTGTTAATAGTAAAATCATTAATATTGAGCATTTCCTCTGTGCCAGGATCTATGCTAAGCCCTTTTCAGAAAGTACAGCATCATCTGGAGCCAGACCACCTGGATTTAAATGCCAGCAACACCATGCAAAAGCTATGTAACCTTGGGCAGGTTACTAAACCTCAGTTTCCTCATCTGTAACAAGGGATAATAATCGCAACCCACGAGAGCTTCATGAGAATTAAATGAGTAAATACACATGAAGTGTTTAGAACAGTGTCAGGCACATTGACAAATAAATATGGTTGCCAGATAAAATACAGAATGCCGAATAAAACTTGAATTTCATATCAATGGCAGCTTTTATAGTTTATGTACCAAATATTGCAGGGGACATATACAAAAATAATAGCAGCCTTATTGTCTATCTGTAATTCAAATTTAACTGAGCATCCTGAACATGTATGTACATAGCTAAAGCTGACAACCTTACATACAAATTTTTGCTATTACAATTCCACAAATATTTATCTGAAACTCTTAAGTTATTTTTCAGAGCTCATAAATTTTCAGATTTTAGAAAACTAATACAGTGCATAAACCACAACAATGTCTGGAGTGGCACTCCTGAAGCAAGCACATTAATAGTTCCATAGGAAATATATGCATATTTTCCTAGGTGGGATAAACAAAGTCCACAACAGTCTCATGGAAGTTAAGATCTAGTTTTGCCATCACAACAATTGAAATCGGGTCCAGTCTTGCCAACTGACAGTTACGATGTTCTCTGGGTCTGGGGTTAAGAATCACACTGTGTGATCTAGTTGTAGCACCATTATTTTCTTCTATTCTCACACCTAGTATGCTAAGAACAGTACTCCCATTTTACAGATGATAAACAAGAGACTTAGGATGGTTATTCAATTAACCCAGGATCATGTGGCTTTTAAGTAGCCAGATCATGCTTCAAACCCAAGTCAGCCTGTCAGCCCTTATCCCTATTTAGCATGCCCTTTCCTTGTAATTTTTTCCACCTCTTATTTTGAAAGAGGGCTTAGAAGAGGAAATGGACAAGAGGAGGAAAAGAGAGCTATGGAGAGGAGGCATCTCACAAAGGGGTGGCACCTGCTCAGAAACGGTCCAGAGGGGATCAAACACTTCCATCTCCTGAGCTCCTAGCCTGCATGACCAGGCATGCACACACACCCCCGCCCCCGCGCCGCGCGCACGCGCACAGCCGCCGCGCGCTCCCCGCGCCTTTGCGCTGCTTTTCGTTTAAGACCTTCCCAGAGACATTTATGCAGTGAGTACCGAACAGCTGTTCTGCAGGCCCCTAAGCACAGTGAGGCTCATGTTACACAGAAGAGGATGTATCCTTGGTGAGTCTTCCATCACAGAAACAGAAAAAATCAGTTTTTTTCAATATTAAAAAGCCATTCACCAACGTGAAAATTCAAAACGAAACAGCAAGGCAAAACAGACTAGCTGGCAGGAGAAGACATTATCAAATGACATTCTGTAAGTCTTACTCTTGATTATGATTTGTAATAAAGAGAAAACTCATACGGTAAGTGGCTCTCCATACAAAAAGTTGCCTAAACGCAAATTAAAAATGTTTTAGTTCAAAAAAAATCTCATTTTCACACATCTGCAAGGACCCAACCACAGCAAAATCACAAGGTGACATGAAGTCTAAACCGTGACCTGTTGACAGTTCCACCTGGTGTCCCCCTCTACTTCAAGTCACCACTTTCCATTGAGGAACCCTAGGTCAGCCACTGAAGCTGGAAACAGGAAAGGGTACAGGAATTCCCAAATTGTTCTCACCATTCCCGGGATGAGATGGAGAAGCTGAAACAGTTGTCTAGTCACCAGACACTAGTAGGTCTATTGTTATGAAAAAGGCAAGACAGGACCACGGCCAAAGAGTAACCTGGCATGGCCTTATTGCACCAAAGCACTGATGGAGAGCAAACAGACATGAACTTGAAGCCCAGCCCAGTAGCTAACTCAGGATGGGACCCTGGGCAAATTATTTAGCTTCCAGAAGGCTCCATATCCTCATCTGTAGTTGGGCCTGGTGATAGCACTGACATCATGGGGTTCTTAAGATTTTATGAGACAGCATATGTAAGTCACTTAACACAATGCCTGGTTAAAAAACACATATTGATCACTTAAAAATGGGACAAAGGGCACCTGGGTGGCTCAGCCATCAAGCATCTGCCTTCAGCTCAGGTCATGGTCCCAGGGTCCTGGGATCGAGCCCCACATTGGGCTCCCTGCTCGGTGGGGAGCCTGCTTCTCCCTCTCCCACTCCCCCTGCTTGTGTTCCTTCTCTCGCTGTGTCTCTGTCAAATAAATAGTCTTTAAAAAAAAATTCCAACAACACACAAATTCCAACAACAAAAAAATAATGGGACAAAAAATAGCAATTGTCTAATCCCTTACCTTTAAGGCCTCTGAATTTAAAAGCTCTTTCGCCTGAGTCTTTTCCATCTCAACAAATGCTACTGCCAAAAATCTAAGCATCACCTTGATTCTCTGCTTTTTCTCACAACTCATTTCAAATCCTTCAGCAACCCCCTGGCTCCAAAACCCTCTACACTCTCCCTTTCCATCTCTGGAATTCAAAAAAGCATCGCGTCTCATCTGGCTTACCAAAATAACCTCCCGCCTGATGACCTTCTTCCATCTTGCTCCCTGTGGTCTCTTCTCCACCCAAACGACTCTCCTGAGTCTAGGTCTCCACAGAGAGATCTTTTTAAATGCTAATAAGATCATGTCTCTGTCTTTATTGAAACCTTCTGGAGCCTTTTGAGCACACTTAGGAAAAACCCACACTCCCTGACACCTGCCTTCCCCACTAACCCTCATCACCTGCACTCTGCCCCTTAGGCAGTAAGTTCTCCCGCTCTGGGACTTTTGCCCCAGTTCTTCCCCATACCTGGAAAGGCCTTTCCTCGATCTTCAAACAACACGTCCCTTCTCATCATTCAGGGTCATTTCAACATCATTTCCTCAGACTTTCCAATCTAGCCATCCTGTCACTTGCTATCACATTATTCTACTTGAATATTTTAATCTTCTGCATAACATTACCACCAGCCGATATTTTTCTTCCACATTGATCACCTTGTGTTTATTGTCTTCCCCTACCGGGTGATTCAACTTTACTGCTAACTTGGTGCCTGACTTGGAATAAATATTTGGCAAATTAATTCATTAATCTCTTAAGACCAAGAGCAAAGTGAAACGGCTATGTGCTTAACTAATCCGTTTGACTCTCTCCTTGGAAAATACACTACTGTCCGTGCCCACTTAAAGAAGAGGGGGAGGGCGCTGGAATCTGGGTCCTGCAAATCTAGGCCCTAACCCTATTCCCTTTTCCCTATAGAGGGAATATAAGGGCTGTGCCAACACTGAGGCAAGTTTAAACACTCATATTCACTGTGGAGTACCCACTGATACATGGTCCGGTCACCTCAAGACAAGTTTGACTTGTAAGGACCCAAAGTGATTTCAGGTGACAGTGGAAGCACAGATTGATGGAGGATCCCTGCTCAGAGACAGACAGGTCGGATCCACTGACCAAATGATAGAGAGAGACTGCTCAGGGTAAACAGGGACCTGTATCCAGCTAAGGCCATAGGAAGGCTGATGATCTCTCTGTTTGGGTGTTAAGAAAAGCCATTAGGCCTTCCAAGCCCCTTCCGGATTTCCTTATAATGACTTGGAATACCCCACAGCTGTTTTTTGCAAGGAAGAAAAAAACAGGAAACCAATGCTCCACAATTTCACACTGAGATTTGAAGGTAAACTGAAAATTTCATCAAAATTGCATTTCATACTTGGTAAACCTCAAGCAAACAGAATACTAAAAATACCACCTGTTTTCTCTTCCTCTCCCCAAGGTACCATTATGATAGCTTGACACAGGATGGAAAACAGACTTACCAGCTTCGATGCATTCTGGCTTCAGGCAGTACTCCTGTTTAGCTTGGAGACTTAAGAAACCTTGACTCACTGAAAAAACAGACCAAAATAAAGAAATGACTGGCTTGTAGCAGACCACCGTCAGGTAACCCACAGTCAGGCACATATGCTAGACATTTGATATCAGTTCATCCTTCTCAGCATTGACACGGAGTTCAAAAATCCAGCTGGCTCAGTATCACCCAACCAGACTCCAGTCACAAGATAAGTAACCTTGGTGAGACTCGCTGCTCTGAAATTGGGTTCTCTAGAATATGAGTGGATACAGTCAGACCAGTGCTTCTCAGAGTGGGGTGCCCAGGCCTCGGGAGCAGCATCCCCTGGCAGATCTTTAGAAAGATAAATTACTGAGCCCTATCGCTGACCTGAATCGGAAAGTCTGGGCGGTGGGGGGGGTGGGGCACGAGCAGCCATCTGCATTTTTGCAAGCCCTCCAGGTGATTCTGATGCACACTCAAGTTTGAGAGCCACTGGGCTAGATGATCTCTAAAGTCTCTTCCATCTCCAATTATCTATGATTTAAGTCTCATAATTTCACTCTATTTACAACTACGTTCCTGTTTTAGAGATGGGGATAAAATGAAACTTAGAACTATGTCATTTGGAGTAAATCCAGACTGGAAGGAGAAAAAGAGCATGTGTGGCATTTAAAGTTCTGAATCTTATCTAAACCGTCCATAGATGTGGGGGGGGGTGGTTACACAGTCATCTAGCAAGAGAGTCATGATACACCCTGTACCCCACACACCCTCCTCCCACCAAGCTCAGCCTAGCTACCGGACAGATGTGGCTTGTGGACCAAGCTTCCAACTACTTCCACCAGAACAAAACAAAACAAAAACCCTGCGAGATGGAATTAGCTTTTCACCAAGGGCTTAATTTTCCCCATCTGGCTAGCAATATTATCTAAATGGATTTCTGCAGAAGTACAGAAGGGTGCCCTATTTGTAAACTCCAGGCAGCACCTGGGCATTAGTAGATGTGAGTTTAGATTTCAAAAATATTTTTGGTAGCCAAGGAAGTTAACAGAAATTCATTATTGCTGTACTCTGTGAGCAGAAATAAGGAATCATTTGGAGATGTGGCCGTGGGGAGATGGATGGTGGGGAGTGAAGGGGAGCCAAGGCCTTTTGTGGCATCCTCAGCTGAGAAGCAGGGTAAGAAAGCACAGCGGTACCTATATTTCTGCTAGAGATGGAAGACCTGTATATCTCTTGCCAGTATGGCAATTTGTATTTTTTATTAACCCGCATTCTAAGAAGAGACTACTTTTTCTTTGTTCCTTTCTCTGCTGCCATCCTCCAAACAGCCTTTTTACTTGTGTATATATAAGATATATAAGAAAATTGCCAATGGAACATCTCAGGTCTGTTTTTAAGAAAAGAAGTATCTTAGGTGTGCCGGGCTTTCTCAGTCGGTTGGGCGTCTGACTCTTGATTTCGGCTGGGGTTGTGATCTTGGGGTCGGGGGATCAAGCCTTGCATCAGGCTCCATGCTCAGTGGGGAGTCTGCTTTCCCATTTCCCCCCCACCCCCCACCGCCACTTGCTCTCTCTCTCTAAAGTGGATAAATAAATCTTTTTTAAAGATTTTATTTATTTATTTGAGAGAGGCAGAGAGAGCGAGAGAGTGGCAGAGAGGAAGAGGGAGAAGCAGACTCCCCACTGAGCAGGGAGCCCGATGCGGGGCTCCATCCCAGAACCCTGGGATCATGACCTGAGCCGAAGGCGGTCGCTTAACCGACTGAGCCACCAGGCGCCCCTGAATAAAAAAATCATTTAAAAAAGAAAAACCTTAGCATAAAGGTGTTTTGATTTCTTTAAAGAGCAAAGTTAGATAACAATATAAACATGCAGCATAAACATTAGTACTGAATATTTCATTATGCCTGTGTGATGGAACCATGGGGGACATATTCCCTTCAGTCTACCTCTGTATGTTTACCAAATGTTCTTTAATGAGCCTGTATTATTTTTTATAATGGAAAAATAAACTTTATTATAAGTAATACTGTTATGATTCTGGACAGTACCATCTTGATACTAGCCTTATTTTTTTAAAAAAGCTAATGAGGAGCGCCTGGGTGGCTCAGTCGCTTGGGCGTCTGCCTTCGGCTCCGGTCGTGATCCCAGGGTCCTGGGATCGAGCCCCGCATCGGGCTCCCTGCTCAGTGGGAAGCCTGCTTCTCCCTCTCGCACTCCCCCTGCTTGTGTTCCCTCTCTCGCTGTGTCTCTATCTGTCAAATAAAGAAATAAAATCTTTAAAAAAATAAAAATAAAAAGCTAATGAAATGGTTAGTTTAAGGAGTTATTGCTTTCATGGACAAGAACTCTTGACCCAACCCTCTAAGGAAGCAGAACTAGATATCTTTATCTGAATATGAGTAAAAAGGAAGTTTAAATTAAATTGGGATGCAGACAGACCTAACCCCTTGAGGAAGAGCATTATATCCATGGGGGGTGGGGTTAAGATCCTGCAAATAAATGAGAATCAACAGGACCAGATAATGTGAAGGTGTGGGTGAATGAAATTGGGACAACAAGGAGAATATTTTTTATATAAAAAATGAAAATGTTACTTTTTACTGGTTAGGTGCTTTTAAAAAAGGAGCAGTTTGGTTTCTCATTTTAGATTTTTCTTTTTTTTTTCTAAAGATTTTATTTATTTATTTAACAGAGAGAGATAGTGAGAGAAGGAACACAAGCAGGGGGAGTGGGAGAGGGAGAAGCAGACTCCCTGCTGAGCAGACAGCCCGATGTGGGGCTCGATCCCAGGACCCCAGGATCATGACCTGAGCCGAAGGCAGCCACTTAACGACTGAGCCACCCAGGTGCCCCATTTTAGATTTTTCTATAACCAGTAGAAATGCCCTCAGAATGCAGTGGAGTCATCCGCAGATCGACAGCGTGAGAATGACCATAAAGTAGGGGTCAGCAAACTATGACCCATGGGCCAAGTCCAGTCTTCTGCCTGTTTCTGTATGGCCCGTGAGCTAAAAATGATTTTTACATTTTTAAATGGTTGGAAAAAACCACAAGAAGAATCATGTTTCGTAAAAATGATCTGAAATTCAAATTTCAGTATTCAGAAATCAAATCATATCAAAATACAGTCATGCCTGTTTGTGTACATAGTTGCCTTCTTGCTGCAATGGTCAAGTAGCAGCAGCAGAGAGTGGATGGCCCAGAAAGCTGAAAATATTTACAATCTCGCCCTTTACAGTAAAAGGTCACCAACTATTACATTTGAGAAATAGACTGGCGAGGAAGAATGAAGGGGGAGGGAAGGAGGAAGAGAGGAAAGGACACTTTAAAATAAACTACTTATAGGCATATGGTTATACCTGCCATCTAAAATTCGAGTTTTCTAGCTTCTCTGAGACCATCCCAAGGCCGGTGGCAGTCACTCTTACCGTAGAAGGACTAAGGTTCAGGAAAGGGATTAGCCCAGAGCCGGAAATACAAAGAGGTAAGGAGGGATGCTAGAAATTGCAGGCATGTGCCTAAATTTGGACAGACAGGAAAATATCAACCAGGAAGTGCCTTGACGAGAAGAGGACTTAACCAGAATATTGTCAGAAAGAGTGTTGCCTTGCAGGTCCCTGGAGATTTTCAGACAAGGACTTCACTAAGTGCGCGGTGGAGGTAGGTGGCAGAGCCTGGGGGACAAGGCAGGGAAGAAGGGTCATGGGGAAGGAAGTCTGAAATGGTGCAGAGATGTTGGACAAAAACCTACTAAAGAATGTGCATTTATCTGAAAGCAAATATCCCCGATTATATACATCCACGTGGACGTTGTCAGCTAGAGCAACGCTTCTCAGACTTTTTTCTTTTTTAAAGATTTTATTTATTTATTTGACAGAGAGAGACACAGCGAGAGAGAGAACACAAGCAGGGGGAGCGGGAGAGGGAGAAGCAGGCTTCCCGCCGAGCAGGGAGCCCGACGCGGGGGCCCAACGCGGGCCCGATCCCAGGACCCTGGGATCATGACCTGAGCCGAAGGCAAGACGCTTAACAACTGAGCCACCCAGGCGCCCCAAGGCTTCTCAGACTTTAATTTGCAAATGAATCAGCTGGGGATCTTATGGAAAGGCAGATTCTGAATCAGTAGTTCTGAGTTCAGAAGCTCAGGCTCCCAAGGCGTGCGCACGCTGCCAGTCCGCCGACCACAGCGACTAGTGGAGGTGTAGAGAGGCCACACTTTTATTCTCTAACATCATTAGAGCTCCTCTTAGAAATCTGCAGTAAGAGCCAGGTAATTGGGCACATTGCAAATTATTTTTGTCTTCTTTAGGCAGGCCTCCTTATCCATAACATTGCCTGACTTCAAGAATTTTACTGTGCTCTAAAAACTTAAGAGCTGATTCCAAAGAATCATCTCCTCTCAAGGAACAAAGATTTGCTGCCATTGAGAATATTCCAACTAGGGGCGCCTGGGTGGCTCAGTTGGTTAAGCGTCTGCCTTCGGCTCAGGTCATGATCCCAGGGTCCTGGGCTCGAGCCCCCTATCGGGCTCCCTGCTCGGCGGCGGAGAGTCTGCCTCTCCCTCTCCCTCTGCCTCTTCCCCTGCTTGTGCTCTGTCTCTGTCCCTCTCTCAAATAAATGAATAAAATCTTAAAAAAAAAAAAGAGAGAGAGAGAGAGAATATTCCAACTAATATGTAACAGCCTCAGAATATAGTCGTTCTTAAACGGTGGAATTTCAAATGCTTCAAGCAGCAGTAACATCATTAAAAAGAGTACATATTTTCACATAAACAATCATCATTTGGATTTTGAAGTTTGGGAGTGTTCACAAAACACAGATAGTCTAACTCTGTACTCACTTCCCACATAGTGTGTAGTTCCCATATGGGCATGTGCCGCGTCATTTTCCTCCCCTTTGAATTTCAGGATAGGACACATGTCTAAACCCCAAGTGCCGAGAAATCTCAGAAAAGTTTTTGAGAGCCACAAATTCAGCTGCAGGAGTAGGAGGTTTA
Organism: Eumetopias jubatus; assembly: GCF_037043125.1. Lineage (NCBI taxonomy): Eukaryota > Metazoa > Chordata > Mammalia > Carnivora > Otariidae > Eumetopias > Eumetopias jubatus. The sequence goes on from NW_028274817.1 coordinate 109,278,230, forward strand.
GCTGCAGCAGAAAGCAGTAAACCCATCTAATTTCCTAAATCTAGAGCCACAGAGAACATGGAAAGATGGTTTGCTGGTTTTAGCAGAGTTTTCAACCACACAACCCTAACTCTTTTAAAGTCGAATCACTGGTTTCCCCTTGCCAAAATAAACATGGCCTCCTGCAACTTGTACGAGCCAAAGAAGGTTTCCAGGCTTGCTGCATTTCAGACTGCACCTCAAATCTCCTAAGGATAGGGGCTTGTTCCTATATAGCTTTCAAGCTAATGAAACTGTATGGGCTGTATGAGGAAAATACAAAGGGTAATAATCAAGGGTCCAAAATGCCTGCAATTTTAGAACATCCATCTCCCCTTTCCAAGATATCTCATTCTTATTGATAGGAATATGCTTTTCATCATATATACTCTCTGGGTACATCATTCTCACCAAGAGTCATTAAAATAATATAATCACAATACCTTTCAAATGTTGGAAGGAAAACCTCTGTTTTCCTTCATATTAATTTTTAAAGCTAGAAAGGCAGAGTTAAAATTTCATCCCACCAGAGTCACTGGATTAGAAAGGCATGGAGGAATATCATTAAGGTGCCTGTTTAAAGACTGCTTTGTATTTTTTTAAGTTAAATTTCATGATTCATTCAGGCAAACATTAGCAAAACGCAAATGGAAAAAGAACTCCAGCGTGGTTTTGATCATAATGTAAAGTCTTTCCCCACAAAATAAATGAAAGTATCTGACTATGAATTCATAAACCCTCATTTTGCTAAATGTAAAATGCAACGCATAAGAAAATGTGGGCCCAGTGCGACCGAATTCTCCAGCTGCTGGAAGCTACTTTATACCCACTTGGCAGTCTGGACTATACATTTGGTGCTTGCCTGTATTTATTTATTCAGCTTCCTAAAGAAAAGGCTTCTTTCCCTTTTGCATATTTAATAGAAGCTAAGGATACACCACCTACTCACACATGCAAACAGCCCTCCACCTGCGTCCTGACAAGGTTTGCCAGAATAAAGCACAAGGAAACTTAACTGCACTCGCCCTGTTCCCTGGCCTCCAGCGCCCCACTTACCTAGAAAGAGGATCATGCCCAGCACAAGGGTGCCACCAATGAACACAGCCAGGGCAATTTGAGTGCCCCTATTGGCTGTCTTTCCAGTCTCCGTGCTGCTCCCCATTTCTTCCTCCATCAGGAGGGACGTAGAGGCCACGCGAAGAGAAGGTCACTTTTTGTGGTTTGGTGGCTGGTCTCAAGAGTCTGTTAGGCGTTGACATCCAAGGTTCTCTTGCTCTTCCACTAATAGCCTAAAAAATCCCGTCAGGAAATCTTCCCTCACCACCCTTTCTCAAATATTTCTTCACAAATGAAATAAAAGAAACCCAAAATATTGGTTGCCTTGGCTTTCCCCCTGACCAGACAAAACAAACAGTGGTTGCTTTATCTTGGTGCTCTCCCCCCCCCCCACAGCAAAGTCCCTCTCAACCGATGATTTGGCAGGCTTTTCTCTCAGGCGTTCTGAGTGTACATGTTTTACTATGTGGCTGAACAGATGTTTTAGCTATTTAAATGTATAGTCACTTTGGGAGGAAAAAACAATTGTCTTTATCAAAACTGGATTCTCATCAAACTCCCCCAAACCGTGATAGGTTAGGTGGCAGGGATTCTCCAGACCCGCTTTAAGGTCTCAATGAATCACGTAATTCTTTTGCACTAATCATTCTGCTCGCCTGAACTGTCTCCATCAAAGCTATTGTTTCTGTGTGCAAGTCCCTTTTTAAAGCCCTCTAAGAGTTCCTGGGATGTCCTGGAGCATTTTATTTTAGGAAATTTGTGTATGACGGCATGTGCCAAAAATCAGAGTCATAGTCCAGTCCAGTGCAAAGTAGCAATTAAGACAACCTACAGAGGCTGATGGTTTGGACTGGAACTTTTTTTAAGGAGAAAGAAAAAAGCACTTCCTCTCTGTGGTGCTAAGAACTGGATAAAAGACAGGTAAGCGTTCAAATTAAGCTTATTCGCAACCACAGAAGAAACGGTACGAGAGTTTTTTCCCTGCATCTTTTGATGGAAAGTGCCCCTGTGTATTTGGCCCTCCAGGCCCACCAAGGCAGCCTTTGGTTAGTACAGTTTTGTGTTTACATAAAATGCACATTTCAGCAGATTCTCCAGGATAAAATCAAAGGCAATTGGTTTCCCTGGAAAGACTGAGTTAATGACTGGGTCTTTGATTTAATTTGCTAACAATTTAAATTATGAAAATCTGCTTTCTTCATGGGGAAAGGCAACTGAGAGTCCAATGCTATGGGTTTTATTAGCCAATGATACAAATGTCATTGATTCACAACACAGTTACTCCTTACCTGTTTTTGTTTTGCTGAAGCTCATAGGACAGTGGGAATGGGGGTGGAGGATTCGTCTGAAAACCAGTAGAGCACAGTTCGCAGGCAAAACTTGTGCCCGTGGCCTTGTGGGTCACACCAGAGCTCAGCAGACACTGTTGAGCCCAGCATAACACGGCCACGTGTTCATGGTCCTATCTGGCTGGTCTGGGTCAGGCCTTATATCCTTAGCGTGGGATTCTTCCAAGGTTTTAGACTTAATCCAGAACACATCCTACCTCACTTTCTGCTCATTTCACGTTGCCCCAAAGGCAGCAGAACATAAGCCTTTGTCCAAATTATGACATCAAAGCATGCTGTAGATATTATGTGCTCATTACCTCTTGATGTCATTTTGTTGTTGTTATTCCATAACACATCTTAGCAGGCCTTTGGCTCCTAGGAAGGGATTCTCCCAAGAGTTTTTAGACTTGAATCCACAGTACTTCTTAGACTGCGAGCTCTATGAAGTCAGGAATCACGTCCATCAAGTTCAATGCTATAGCCCCAGCATCTACAGTTCATGGCCCATAACAGTGAAGGGAGAAATAAGAACAATGAAAATTGGGCAAGTCAGCTCCAGGTACTCACTCTTAAAAAGCAGCTTCAGGGGTGGCTCAGTCATTAAAGCGTCTGCCTTCGGCTCGGGTCATGATCCCAGGGTCCTGGGATCGAGCCCCGCTTCGGGCTCCCTGCTCAGTGGGAAGCCTGCTTCTCCCTCTCCCACTCCCCCTGCTTGTGTTCCCTCTCTCGCTGCGTCTCTCTCTGTCAAATAAATAAATAAAATCTTAAGGAAAAAAAAAGGCAGCTTCAGGACACTCAGATGCGAGTGTCTAGGGGTCTTTCAGCCTCCTAATTCCTTCACTAAAGGCTCAAACAATAATAATATATCACAAAAGGATAGCACGTTCATTTCCCATTTTAACCTCATGGTAAATGTACATGCTTGATAGCAAAGGCCTTTTTATCTCTGGTTTGCACATGAGAACACTGAGGCCCAAGGACCAGCCTCAAGCAGCACAGCAAACTCAGGAAAGGGAAAGTCGGTGCAGGGATCGCTGCCGTACACTGCACGTCTGCAGCTTGTCAGAGCTCCCTGGGCACAAGGGAGAGGACACCCACACAAGCGTAACACCACTTCTTCCCGCTTTCCTTTCTTCTCTGAGTCTCCCCACACCTTCCGAAGCCAAACTGACAGGCAATGGTGGCTGCGGGTTGCCTGCGGGGGGAGCCTGCACCCACCTGGGAATGGTGATTTCCCCATAGGCGAGGGCGGCTGGGACTTACCCTGAAGTACACCTAGTCCTCACTTAACCATGTGAATTTGTTCCGGAATACTCAACTGCAAAAGTGAAAAGCCAGTAAACCAAAAAAGACTTCCATTAATCGTAATAGGAAAACTCCAATGCATTCCATCCCAAACGAAGATATGCAAATGCAGAGGGAACAATGTATTAACTGAACAATGAAAACAAGTCTATAAAAGTAACAACTTTCGAGGTATTGAAAATAAATACAGTTTGTCCATGTAATTAATGCAAGTAATGAAGTTTTATTTTACTTACCAAAGGAGTAAAGAAGAGGAGAGCAGGTGGGGATTGGGAGGAGAAAAGGTGCCGGTGAATCATTCATTAGAAGGTGCCTTCTTCATTCTGTGCCATTTTCTGCATTAAGTTTTCAACCTTTGGGGAGATGTTGATTATCTTGCACTCAAACTGCATTTAAAAATAAATTTGTAGCACAGCAGGGTCGCCTGGCTGACTCAGTCGGTGAAGCGTGTGACTCTTGATCTCGGGGTTGTGGGTTCAAGCCCCACAATGGGTGCAGAGATTACTTAAAAATAAAATCTTAAAAAAAGAGAAGAAACAAAAAAGGTTGTAGCACAGAAAAAAAAAAAAAACAGAGCAAAATAAAGAAGTTCCAAGTATAGAAAAATAATGAGTGCTTACAAGAGACAAAAGCAAGGGTCTGTAAACTCAGGCACATGGGCCAAATTTGGGCCACCACCTATTTTTGTAAATAAATGTTATTGGAAGAAAGTCACCCCCATTCATTTACATATTGTCTATGATCGCTTTCACGCTATAAGGTCAGAGCTGAGTAGGCCCACGACGCAGATATGGCCCCTGGAGCTTATTTACTCTCTGGCCCTTCACAGAAACCCTGGACTGAAGGGTAGTAGAAGATGCTGCCTCTCATCCTCACCTACACGGCACACTAACACAAAGCAAAATGTTCACCTGAACTTGACCAGCTTCTCAAAATCATTCTATTGAATATTCTCTGAATGTCTGCTGTTGTGTCAATGTGTCACAGTGTATGTGTCTTCGTCTGAAACTGTAATATTAAAACTATGGTGTATTATTTAGTGTGTTTTGGGGTGAAGTGTCATTCTGGGATAAAAAAAAAGGGGGATGTCAAAAATGTTACAATTTCTCAAGAGCCATGAAAATTAGTTGACTGCAAAGTCACTACACAGGTAAGTCTGCTTAATCATCTGATCGGCCCCCACTGAATTGTTTCCATTCAGAACCTCCAGGACTGTCTTGAGCTTTAACTGGAATCGGTCAATGGAATCCACCGAAATTTCTTGAGCATTTCTCAGGTGTCTGGTCCCGTGCAAGGCCCTGTAAGGGCAGACGAAGAAGCCGTGCCCGGGGTTCCAGACCAGTAAACTGGGCCAGTCATCACAATAGGCAAAGCTCTTGGCAACTTAGTTACAGAGCACTAAAGGCCAACAAGTGTCCAGAGAAATAGAAATCCCTGAATGACAGATCCGCTGGGAAGACTTCCAGGGGGACCTGCTAGAATGGACCCCTTGAGGGGAAAAAAAGGAAGGCTTCCAGATAGGCCAAACCCCAGCTGACCTGGGACTCTCCTGGGCATTGACATCTCTCCCTGTAGGACTCCCAGGTAAGATTATTTATCCAAAGATAATAGAATCCTGCGACCTTGGCCCAACCTCAGTGGCCGGGATGACAGACGAAGCGGAGTCTTTGTGCTGCACGAGTGCATCTGGTCATTGCTCAGAGGTGCGGGGCCTTCGGTTTCAGGCAGTAAAATCCCACGTGAGCTACAATTTCAGTGAGAAAGAAGGAAATGATTCAAAACCTGAAAAATGTATTCATCCATCCCCTGGAAGGAGGAGGGAGGAGGGAGAGAGGAAAGGGAAAGAAGAGCTAAACCGTGGCGCAGACTCAGAGCAGCGGGCTGTGGTGGGGCTCTGTTAACTTGTTGGCAGGCCTTTCAGACTAGGGACGGTTCAAGTCCCAGGCCTCCCACTAATGAGACTCATTACTTACATTATATCTGATCTTTTTCAACATCTTTCTTAGCTGGGTGTTCTGTCTCCTTTTACAGATGAGGAAACTGAAGTTTGGAGCTATTAAGTGATTTGCCCAAGGTCACACAGCAGGTATTTGTCTTAAGGCCTGAGAGGTTTCAAATTCCAACTTCTTTTCTCTCTGCCCTTACTTGATAAATTTGTTTATCTACCTCAGGTAATTAGTGAAGGTAGGTACAGCATGTCAAAATGACACTTGAGACCCAGGGAAAGCGATGAACTATGTCTCCTCTAATTCTCTTGTTGACAAGACTAATTATCAGGTTTCATTTCCTTCACAGGAATAGCCACCATCATTAAATATGGGGAAAAACTTTTTTGGGTTGGGCAACAAGAATGCCTCCCGATTTACTGCTGCTCGTAATTGAACATGGGGAAAGATAATCTACGTTTGAAAGGCCTTCCAACCATGTACTGTGCTGTTCACTTCTGAGCCTAAAGGGGGGTTTTATTTCTTGACTTTCTCACATCCTTGGCCATATAGCTACTATTTCTTCAGTGCACACTCACTTCGTGTGTATTATAATCAGTCCTATGGTGGAGGAATCTTCTGTTTTATAGATGGAACTCAAATCTGTCGAGGTCTTGTTTTGAAATGTACCCCAGATTTGTTTTAAACAGGCCGAGGAAGATGACAGACACAGAGAAGGGCTTTGAAAGAAGAGTTTATTACTCACAGTTTTCAAGAGGAAGGGGCCACATGGGGAGGCACTGGGGTTGGTCAGGCAGCAGAACGAACAAGGGGGGAAGAAAAGAAGAGCAAGGGGAAAACACACACAAAAGCCTTTTATTATGGTTTTCAAGAAAAGAAATGGGCAGGCAGGCTAAGCAGCTGAGACAGGCTTAGGAAGGGAGAGTTTGAATAATTTCAGCAGGTGCTAGTCTATAGGAGTGGTCTCTAGTTGTCCAGCACACGGCCCTGGGGTGATGTGGGTTCTGGGTAGATAGCATCCTGGACTGCAGGAGCCTGAGAAAAGGAGGCCGGTGAGGGTATGGACTCAGGATGGGTTGGGTTGCATTTCAAAGGCATGCCACAAGGCAAGTCATTTACCAGCTCTGGGAATTAGCGAACCCTGGCAGGGGCAGGCCCTCCCTGGGTCCACAAGGCCCAAAGATATCAAAGAGTCATAAGACATAGAAAATTAAAGGGGTGCCTGGGTGGCTCATTCGTTAGGCGTCTGCCTTCGGCTCAGGTCATGATCCCAGGGTCCTGGGATCGAGCCCCGCGTTGGGCCCCCGCGTCGGGCTCCCTGCTCGGCGGGAAGCCTGCTTCTCCCTCTCCCACTCCCCCTGCTTGTGTTCCCTCTCTCACTGTCTGTCTCTGTCAAATAAATAGATAAAATTAAAAAAAAAAAAGAAAATTAAAAACATGAGTAACACAGCTCCAAAACTCTTCAAACCTTTTCCAAAGCATTCTACTGCATAGCATTCTATTAAAATGTAATGACTATTCATCCAACTAGTGCTTACATGCTACAGCCTCAAACTGATCAGATCCACCCTGACCCCTTGGTTAGACAACTAACATACAGAAGTTTGTATGCCTGTGATTATTATAGCCAACTGTTCAAGGATGGCTGACTCAGATGTTTAATGAAGGCAAGAGGCTTAGAGAAGTGCTTTTCAAGTTGGTGCGGTCAGGCACCGGAATCTCCTGGAAGGCTGGTTTAAACACAGATTACTGGGCGCTATTCTTCGAGTGTGTGACTCAGTAGCTCTTGGATGGTCTGAAATGTGTATTTCTCACACACTCCCAGGTGATGCTAATGCCGCTGGCCTGAGGACCACATCTGGAGGACCACTGGCTTAGAGAAAGCATCACATCTTTTTAGTAAGGCAAACCGAAGAACTAACAAACCTAAACGTTAAACTTATACAGAGAACCCAGGGATGACATTCAAAATATTGAACAATATTTAAATAATTAAAGCGCCAGGCTGCTATGACTTGGTTAAAATAACATTTGTGAAGTGGATGCAGCACAGGGTGCTGGGTGGCGAGCTGTGCTTCGGCCAAAGACTACAGGAGAAACTGAAATAGAGAAGGTTCCTACTTGCAGGTCCTGGAGGATGCACACAGCGTGCCTCAATGGACAACATGGGGAGGTCAAGGGCGAGTTCACAGAGCAAGAGGCAGGACCTGGGCACGTGCCTTCGTTATGTCCCGGGGGTGGAGTGCTTTGGGGTTCCCAGGCCCAGGCCAAATTGGTCACTTCAAACCCAAAACAGCAGAGTTGTGGTAAGCTCCGTGGAGCTTTTATCTGAGGGGCAGCCTGGGAGGTGAGGGAGAGCATTCCTTGCTCGCAAGGGCTGCTGGGGAAATCCTATGAGGGACTTACACTTGCTTGTGACTCTGCATGCTGTTATCCAGGGCATGCACTTGCATGAGGGCCGAGGGTCAGTTTCGGGTCTCCTCAGGTGGCCTGGCCAAACAACATGGATGTCGAGGCAGCAGCACCATGGAGTGCTTGGCTAGATGTTCCCCACAGGCGCTACTTGTTAGCTGCTGTATCTGGAGGGTCCCAGGCGAGGGGCCGGGGCAGGTGAGGCCACCAGGAGGACTGGGGCAGTAGTCAGCCCCTGAAAGGAAGCAGGTATTTCAATAGTTAACAACAGCTCCGGCCACACCGCCATGCGCCCACGGAATTGCCATCCTGAGTCAAATTTCAAACGGACTTACGATGGTGCTTAAAACCCTTCAAGAGCTGCTGTCAGCTTTGGGGGAAATGTCAAAATGCATCACATGGACGTCCTGCATGACTGAACCCCTGCAATCCTCCAGGCTCACTTTGGTTGGCCCTTCAATTTACACGCTACACACCAGTCATTCTGAACCCTCTTCAAGTTCCCAGACACACCGAACTTCACCCAGGCTTTTTGCTCTCAGAAAAAAACATTCTTTTGCCCGGAAAACCATTCCCTTAGAAATTCAGATTCATCTTTTGAGAGTCAGCTCCAACCCCTTTGGAAGCGTCCTAAAGCCCTCTTCTTATCAAGGTCACGGGGTGACCTGTCTTATCACTTAGATTTTGTCACAATGATCTATATGGGAATCCACCCCATTAGACTACAGGCAAGTTGAGGGCAGGCATTTACCATATTGCATCAGTTTTAAGAGGGACTTTTTTTCAAGGTTTAACATCTCTAGAAGTAGGGGGTATCTCTTAATTTGATAGCATTTGTCTTTCTTAATGGTACATAGTATTGTGGTACATCTTACAATCAACTGTATCTTAGATTCAACAAAACAAGCTTTTTTCTTCCCTGTACCCACATGTCCTTGTGCAATACTGAGCACGGAGGATATGCTTTGAGTCTCAGCCTCACTCTGACCTTCTAGCATGTTCAGTGTCAAGCCCACAAACTACATTTTCCAGGCTCCCTTGCCAGCCGAGTTCTGGATTCTGTCAGTGGGAGGCATGCATGGGCAGAAGGCACGTACAAGTCTGCTTTGGTTTTCTGTTTGCTCCTCCTGGTTCTACCCGTGGCTCCAGCAGGCAACGGTGGGCTCCTACAAGAGTGGGGGCGGAGGTGACAGCAGCAGCAGCATATGGCTGCTGGTGCTCAGACTCCAGAAGCTTCTGCGGGACCGTGGCTCCTGGAGTCCCAGTCAGCAGCAGCTGCAGGGGGGAGTGTTTCGGCGGACTCGGGGTCAATACCTTTCGTCCTTTGGTAGCAGTAGCAGCTTCCGGAAGTTACGGAACTCTGAGCACCATCGTCCCCTCTTTACTCCTTCTGCTGATTGGTTCCAATACCTTTAGAACCAATTCTCTGCATTAAATACACTGTCTTTAGGATAAGTAGAGCAGTTTCTGCTTTCCTGGCTGAACACTTGACAGTGATAGGCCCCTTCCCTGTCCCTCTGTAACTGGAAATAGCCATTCAGGTTGATGCACAGTCCACACTGCTAAGCGGCACAGCGCCGTGGCCACAGTGCCTAAGGGCATGGTGCCCGTGACTGAACTTCCTGGGCTGGCTTCCTAGCAGTCACTGCCACTTACTTACTATGTGACCAGGAGAAAACTGCCTCATCTCTCGGGGTCTCAGTTTTGTCATCCGACAAATGGGGATAACAATAATCTTCATCTTACAGAGTTATTGTAAGACGAAGTGCTTAAAATGGTGTCTGAAGAAACGCTAGGCATCATTATTGTGCTTCTTAATATTTCATATGTTTTGTCACATGTAGATATACCTGTAGATGGCTCTTAGTGTTTGGTTATTATTATTTTTTTTAATTCTTATTCAGAGCTGTGTCTATGCCTATGGGAAGTATTCAATGACGATCTACCGGAGGAGGGAAGAAAGAGGGAGGAAGAATGGAACAGCAAAGAAAGGAACAGGAAGGGGAGCAGAGGAGAGGAAAGACGAGAGGAAGGGAAGAGAGGGAAGGCATTGCGGGCTCAGGGCAGCACCTACTCTCCCAGAGGCCGAGAATTATTTCAGGATTTTAAGAATCAGCATAGCCATATGGTTGCTTACCAGCCGAACATCAGTCTGGCTCCCTTCCTCATCCATGATCTTGAAGTCACACCAACTCCTACTCTTCCCCAACACAAGACACACAGATGAACTCTGCATTGTGATGGTTTTCTCTTTGCCTCTAAGGTAGGTTGAAGGGGTGCCTGTCCTTCATATCTGGAATATATACAGAATGTGTACAACGCAATGAGAAAAGACAGATCATCCGATAGAAAAAGTGGACCAAAGATTTGAAGAGACACTTCAAAAAGAGGTTATCCGAGTGACCAATAAACATTGGAAAAGCAGCTCAACTTCATTAGTCGCGAAGGAAATGCAACATAAAACCACAATGTGCCCTCTTCTCTGGTCATTTCTCTTGCTCTTCACCACAGACCCTGGTCATCCTCCAATCCTAGCTGGTTGTGTTCCTATTGGCGGTAAGAAGAGCCAAGTGTCAACATACACCTGTCTGCTTCCTCCTGTCTTTGAGCCACTTGAGGGCTTCCTCATGATCTCAACATCTTTACAACCCTGGGACCTTACCAAGAAGGCACTTAACATTGCAGGATGGTGCTCACTTCGGCAGCACATATACATTGCAGGATGAACGCACCTGGAATCTCAAAGAGATGACAGAAGGCAGCCTGCAAAGGCTAGGTTCGGAATGTGATTTTGCAGTTGGGATGAAAAGAAAGGAATAGAGAGAGTGGCAGTAATGGACCTCTTCTCTGAAGTTACTAGACGTCAAGGACAAGAGGGAAATCATTTCTTGGTCATGGCTCCTCTGCCATAACTCACCATTGGATTCTTTAATGTCAAGTGTTCTCTGGGCGCACTGAACCTGGTTTTTATCAAATGAACACCTGTTCTATTCTTGTTCCATAGAACTTTCTGCCAATAGAATACTCAGTGGAAAAGAAAAAGGAAGGATGGATGCCCATTACGTAGGGCATCTCCTACAAATGGGGAAAGGGAACGAAGATAAGATTTTCAAATTTCAACTGGTTATTTTCAGTTTCATAAAGTTTTGAAAGTTTTTGACTCCAAAGAGAGCTTGTTTGGGGGGCCTGGGTAACTCAGTCTGTTAAGTGTCCGACTCTTGATTTTGGTTCAGGTCGTGATCTCAGGGTCGTGAGATCAAGCCTCACGTTGGGCTCCGCATTCAGTGGGGGGTCTGCTTGGGATTCTCTCTCCCTCTTGCTCTGCCCCTCTCCCCACTGATGCATGCACTCACTCTCTCTCTCTGCCTAAAATAAAGAAATCTTTAAAAAAATAATAACAATAAAAAGAGCTTGTTTGATGCAATATAATATTTGCCATTATTCTTCCAAACATAGCTCAATGAGAACTCACTGTCCATATTTTTAGACATTTTTTACACAGTTCCCCAGGCTCATACCCACACTGCAGGATCTGAGATCAGAGTACAAATGCAGGTCCATCCATATACCATTTAAAACTATAAATCAGGCTACAAACTGTTAAATACTTTCTATCCTCCTAACTTGTAAATATCTCACTTACCCACTTGAAAGGCCAGGTTCCCATTCAGAATGCTCAGGCTCTGTGAAGTTCCATGCAAAAACATGTTGGCACGCCGGGGCCCTCAGCCACCCCCTTCTCTTTACTCACACCCCCACCAGCAACAGCACCTTGAACACCCGCCAGAGCCCGGGCAGAGTCTTCCATCAGGACCGATAGGACAATAAACAGAGAAAGAGGTCCCGTGGGCCCTGGAAGTGCTCTGAGCAGTTTGGGCAGGAAATTTCAAGTCTTGGAGATACAAACTGTGTTCTAGAAGGGGACGCGGGCACACATCCCCTCAGTGCTGCAGACCACCCACCACCCAGCGGCGAGGGGCACAACTGTTCGGAGAGGCTGAGCAAAAGGCCTCTTGAAACCAGGACCCAGGGCAGGGCTCCTCTTGCCCAGTGCTAAGGGCTAAGCTGTAGCCCTTATCACGCAGCTTACCATTTACATCGTTTCACATCCAACCTACCCAAATAGATTGAAACTACAAGAATTTTTTTTTAAAGAGAAATATAGGTGTTAGAGACGAGCTACCTACTGCAAGTGGGGGCCTTGACAGCTTAAACAAAAAGGAAAAGACCTCAGTTAGGCATTCGTAAGTGAAGTAATTTATGCAAGTTCGTTTGTTGAAGGAGACGATGTTTTTCAACATGTCCAACTCCAGGAACATTTCATTGTGTTAGTGTTATACAAAATTCATCAGGTGATATATGAATTTCAAAAAAATGCAATACATTACACAAACAGGAAAGATCATTTGTCTTCCTAAGGAGGTGATAAATACCACATTATACAACAGACTGCCTCACTGATATTATTAGCCACGAATTCCATTTGCAGTTTACTGCTCATCTTAAAGGCTTAGCATTATTTACCTGTAGTAACCCCCAATCATAACCACTCAGACAATCGATTCTGTTTAATCACTGATGTTTCTGAAATGGGGAAAAGGCTGGATTATTTTTGTTTGAAGTTAGCACAGCAAGTCCCATAGTATGGTATAATTAAGAACAACCGTTTACTTTTTCTTAAATTCAACACCCCTCACCCCCACCTCAAAAGCTAGACATTAAAGTACTAAATATAATGATCTTGGACAACCAAATTGCTATGTTCCTGGCAGCCCTTCCCTGGTTTCCCTTAAACATTTCTATCTGAAATGATGATGAATAAAAAAAGGAAAGAAAAAAAAAAGAAACCTGGAAAATACACAGCTGTCCCTTCACTGTATCTTCCACCTAACCATCAGCGTTTCCGTTCGAGTACTGAAAAACAGTCCCTCCCTCCTTCCTCTGTCCATTTTTGGCTATTTTAGATTGTTACCTGCACTGTTTCAAATGTCCATGGGGCACACCATGCAGGATCATGAGACACCAGCCTGCTATTTTATGTCTGTGAGTTAGTCTCCCCAAGTAGATTGGGGGATGTTTCTGAGGCCTTGGTCATCTTCGTATGTTTGGTATCCCCACCAGGGCCGACTCATACAAATACCCACAGTGTTACTGAATAAACGAATGCTTACCTTTGTGCCCTCATGAACTATGTAGTACTGACAGGGGGTCCTGGCATAAAGAATGTCTGCCTCAGTTCCCTGGGGAAGTGAATTAAGCCAGTGTGCCACTAGCACAAGGTTTCGAATCTAAGACTTAGAAAGTCTAGATGTAAGATCCTGGATGATTCCATTCAAATTCCACTGGATAGAGGCTGACAGATAGGAGAACTCCCAGGACTTGGTGGCAAAGACAAGACTGACAAGGCACGCCCTTGTGAAATCTTTTCTAAGACACACTTCATTTTAATTACATTTTATAATCATCAGGGCACAAGGTTTGACTATGCTTTGAGTAATTATACAACATTGCACTTAATACAAGGTTGTTTTTTAGAGGTGAAATTAAAAAGCCTTCAGATCCTGGAAAAGCTCAGAAGGGAATCATTCTGCAAGGGGTTGGAATAGGTGAGCAATACAGTATGGCAGCTAACGGCTTTCTTCTGCCCCCAGCTACCTACTCTTTTAAATGTGTTTTCACCCTGTGAGCTGCCTTTGACCACTCCTGGGAAGAGTTGAGCTATAAAGTCTGAAGACAGACAGATAACTACGTGGATTTCATTGCTTACCTAAGCACAATTTTGTGGCCACCAAAAAACTAAGTAAGTAATGTTTCTTTTTTAAGGTGGTGCGCGGAGCCTGGCTGAACATATTTACTAGCCTTTGAATTGTTCCCAAGATACAGTTCTTTTTTTTTTTTTTTTTTTGGTCGATTTCATAGGCTGAACTGTTCTGTCCACAAACGTAATAGACTTAGATATAACTACCACATTTGATAAAATATTTTATGCACAGCATCTTCAGTAATGTGTTGTAATGTAGTTGTTTAGCCTACGATAACTAATTCCACACAATGTAGCTGTTAATTTAAATGTTTAAATTTAAAGTCTAAAAATAAATTATGGGGACCCCTGGGTGGCTCAGTCAGTTAAGTGTTTGACTCTTAAGTTTAGGCTCAGGTCATGATCTCATGGGTCATGAGATCGAGTCTCGGGGGCTCGGCAATCAGAGGCAGTCTGCTTGGGATTCTCTCCCTCTGCCCTTCCCCTGACTTGCGCATGCACACGCACGCGGGTGCGTGCTGCCTTTCTCACTAAAATAAATAAATCTTTAAAAAACTATATAGTGAGCCATCTGAAAAAATAATTTCATCTAGAGTGTGATCAGCATCTTTTCCTTTTTTTAATATTCTAGAATAAAATACAATTCATTGGCATTCTGTGGCCATCTGTATATCTTTTTTAAAGTACATTTTTGGCACAGCCCCGTCAAATATCACTTTCTCAAAGTCCAAAAAAGCTGCTATACTCAGAAACAGGCCCATGAATAAATGAATAACTTAATGTAGGACAACAAAGGCATTTCAAATCACTGGCGAATGAATGGACAATTTAATCAAGGGTATTGGGACAAGTGGTGATTACAATGGAACAAAACAACTCCTAGCATACCAAAACCAAAACAAAAAATCCCCGAAAGACCCTTCCTCACATCCTACCAAAAAAAAAAAAAGAAAAAAGGATGCTAGATAAATGAAAGAATTAAGTATGAAAAGCAAAAGTTTAAAACACTGGGCGAGGGGGAAAAAAATATATATATATATAAGATCAGGCTAGGGAAAAGTTTCTAAAACAAGACCAATAAACACAAACCATAAAGGAAACAGACTGACAAATATGACTACAATAAAAAACTCATGTGCATCAAAAAATGCCATAAATAAACGAAAAGATAAAGCATGGCCAAAGCTGGTCTCCTGATGATTACAAAATGTAATTAAAAACAAAGTGCAGCTTAAAAAGATTTCACAAGGGCAGACTGGGAGTAGATACTCATAACCATACAAGCAACGCAGGATTATTATCCTAAAAATATAAACACAATAGATCAACAAGAAAATAAGAGCCCAATAGCCAAATGGACAGAAGAAAGGCATTTTTCCAAAGAGGAACACTGGCTAGCCAATTAACTTATAAAAATGTGCCCGACCTCATTAGTTAAGTAATCAGGTAAATAAAAACTTAAACCATTACCATTCACACCTCCAGACTGGCAAAAATGTTTAATTCTAACAATACCAGGTGTTGGCAATGGAGGAAGCTCAACTCTGATTGTCCTGATCATAAGTGTGTAAATTGGTACTTTGTGTAAATTTCCACTTTGGAAAGCAATTTAACAACATCTAATAAAGTTGAAGCCTGAAGAAGCAAACCTGTGAGAAGGTCCTGGAAGAGTGGTTTGTTTTTAAATGAGTCTACCAGGAGGTGCTATTTCTAAAAGAATTGTAAATTTAAAGGCTGGGGAGCCAAGCAGTAGGGGGTAGCAGATAATTAAGGAAGAGGTGTAGGTCACCTGATAAATGTTGCCAAGTACCTTTCTAACTTCTGATGATTTTATTAGCCCTTCACATGCGGTGTTGTTTTAAAGGGGTGAGGTTTTTAAAGGAGCTCTTTGGCGAATAACAGAAATCCACAATAATGTTGTTTTCCAACTTCCCCATTGCTTTTTTCCTAGTAACATGAATGTAGCATTCTGATTCTTCCATGAGGATGTTGCCTGTTAGTCTTCCAAATTTTGATGGCCTGTGGATTTCAGGCAGGTTAAATGCATTTGTTCCATGAAAGAGAAAGCTGTCCATCTCAGTTCTTTGGTTGTTAATTTCTTTATATGTCAGTGCCAAGTTGAAACATAAACTAGTCACTATTCTTACTGTTAACCTTGAAACACTTGCTAAGGCTTTTGTAGGTTACTGGGTCTTTCATACCCAAACTATCAGATACACTGTCTTTTTGATGATTTACATTCCATAGAATCTCCTTTGATCATTTATATTTTCATTCTCTTTATTGGGTACTGTGTACCTGCTCAACCCTGGGGATGTCAAGCTCCTTAGCGCATGGTTCTTACTCTCCAGGAGCTTATATAATAAATATCTAAACTTAACCGATTTTAACACACAAAAAGAGATCACCCAAACCTGCCTTAAATGAGTCTTTCTAGGACACATCAAAAATACCCAACCTCCTTACTGCCCTCACTTAATTATCATTTAATATAGCCAGTTACCTTGAAGATGGGTAGAGAAATTGGGAGAGAAAAAAAAATGAGCATTTGGGAGAATTACTGATTTTTAAAAATTAGGTAAAACCAAATCTGAATAATTGTTCTTGGTGAGTATAAAAACTGAAGAGGGCATGGCACTTAGAATTCCTTAAGATTCCACCACACGATTTCTTTTAAAGGCAGCAGTGGCCCAAAAAACTTGAGTTTGGCCACAGTGGTATAAATTATGACTTTGCATAACTCATTTTTTGAAACTTGATTCTTGCTGGTAAATAATAAAAAGCTAACATTTGAGCCCTTACTCTGTGCCAGGCACCAATCTAAGCCTCAAACGACCCAGAAGGTTGCTATGGATTGAATGTTTGTGTCCGTCCACGTTCCTATGTTGAAATCCTAACCCCCAAAGTGATAGTGTTAGGAGAGGGTGCCCTTGGGAGGTGACTAGGTCATTAGGGTGCAGCCCTCATGAACAGCATTAGTACCCTTATAAAAGAGACCACAGAGAGCTCCTTGACCCTCCCACTACATGGACACAGAAGAGAGCCATCTATGAACCAGGAAGCTGGCTTTCACCAGACACTGAATCCGCCAGCACCTTGGTCTTGGTCTTCCCAGCCTTCGGAACAGTGAGAAATAAACTTGTTTATAAGCCAGCCAGTCTATGGTATTCTCTTCTAGCAGCTCTAATGGATGGAGACGGAGTCGCCATGATTATTCCTATTTTACAGATGCCCAAAAGAGGGCCAACATCCCAGAGCCAGTAAGTGGCAGGGCCAGGATTTGAAGCCAGTAGTCTGGGCCCAGAGCCTCTGCTCAAAATCACCTTCACGTTCCGCACCCCATAAGTAACTCGTATTTGCAGGAGTAAACTGAAACATCACTAAGTATGTCTGAAGCACTGACTTCTAGTTCTGGAAATGTATAATGGTTTCTCAAGCCACGTCTTGATCCTGCTACTAAAAGCAAGGAGTGAAGTAACAATGCTGCCTTGACTTCCATGTGCAACAATTCAGTGTTGTGTTTCAGGCTCCCTAATTACCAATATGTTTGCCAAATGGCACCTTCCCTAAGTTTCCTGAATGATGTTCCTTCCAGGGAGCCACTGACTTTGGCATCTCATAGCCAAGTAGTATATCTTTACAATTCACAGTACTATTTTACCTTATGGGGCACCTGTCAGTGCTTTGCTTTTTTCCTTCAAGATTTCACCATCTCTTCGCCACTAAGAGGTCTTCTGTTGACTGCTTCACTCAAAATGCAATATAGGGTTTTAAGATTCAGTCTTCACATATTTGTCAGTTAAGATGGACAGTCTGTGCTACTATCCCTGAAAAAGACATACTTCCTCGCCTCTCAGCCTTGGGCTTGGCAATGCAATGTGCTTTGACCAACTGGACAGAGACAGACCTGAAACAGAGGCTAGAGATGTGCCCCGTCATTGTGCTTGCCCTCCTGTCTTCTGCCATGAGAACGTGTCTCAGGTAGCCACTGGTCCGAGGAGGAGGAGAGGCGTGTGGAGCAGACCTAGACCCAAAATACAACTTGGGAGAAAAGCTCAGCAGAGCCCTGCCTGGATCAGCTGAACCCCAGCTAACCCACAGGTGGGTGAGAGAGAAATCAACACTTGCTACTATAAACTGTTGAAATTTGAAGTCGGCTTGCTAGGCAGTATTACTGCAGCAACTGCTGACTAATACATAATATTAGTATCCTCCATGTGCCACCTAATTATCTTGAAGACCACCTGTTTTCATTTCCCAGGATGCATGTAACGAAGTACCACAAGCTGGGCGGCTCAGACAACAAATTGATTGTCTCACAGGTCTGGAGGCTAAGCCTCTGAAATCGAGGTGTCAGCAGGGTTGGTTCCTTCTGAGGGCTGT
This sequence comes from Eumetopias jubatus, assembly GCF_037043125.1. Lineage (NCBI taxonomy): Eukaryota > Metazoa > Chordata > Mammalia > Carnivora > Otariidae > Eumetopias > Eumetopias jubatus. Next base: position 109,296,442 of record NW_028274817.1, read on the forward strand.
GAGAAAGAATCAGTTTCATGCCTTTCTCCTGAGGCATTCCTTGGCTTGTAGAATAATGTTCTCGTGTCCCCACAATGTATGTTTCTGGGTCCAAATTTCCCTTTATAAGGATACCAGTCGTATCAGATGAGGGCCCATTCTAATGACCTCATCTTAACTTGACCACCTGCAAGGACCCGATTTCCAGACAAGATCACGTTCACAGGTACTGGGGGGTGGGGACTTCAACAGCTTTTGTGGCGGACACGATTCGACCACAGCGGCATCCCAGATGTCCTCCTGGTGGGGGAGAAGTAAGACTGGAAGGGCCGATGGCCTTTGGTTAAGGCAAGTCTAAGAGTTGATTTTTTTTTTTAAGATTTTGTTTGTTTATTTGAGAGAATCTCAAGCAGACTGTGCTGAGCGCAGAGCCCGACATGAGGTTTGATCTCATGATCCTGAGATCATGACCTGAGCCGAATCCAAGAGTCAGACGCTTAAAAGACTCATCCAGGCGCCCAAGAGTTATTCACCTTTTTGTAGGGCTGTAGTTGGGATAAATACTGGGTTTTGCTGTCTTCTTCTAAACGACTGGGGTTTTAAAAACCACTTGTATAAATCACCTCCATCCCTACCCATCCCCTAGTGAAAACCTGTTTTCTTTATAGCCTTCACCTTACGGAAGCCCATGCTTACTCCTGCATGCTTCCGTTTCCTGCAGCCCTCATAGCGTGCTCCGTTGTTTTGAGCTGGTGTTCTATGCTTATTGTTCTTTGCTCCTTAAGAGGCTGCCCACAGGTTTTCTTCCTCTACACAATGCCCTGAACAGCCCCCAAACATTGTCTTCCAGGACCCCCTACACAGAGGCTGCTGTCGCCAAAGTGGCCAATAAGTGCTACAGAAAGCTCTGGTATGTAACCTCCAATCCTTCCACTTATTATTCTTCGCATTTTGAATAAACCTGCAAAAGACCCAACCTCGAATTTTAATTTGTTCTGGGTTTTACTCTCCACAGAAATAAACAAACTTAACCTAAACCCATGAAATCAAAGCACAATCCAGGCTTCAGTAAGTTGCATATTTAGTTGACTAAAAAGTATAATCCCTTATCCTTGTGTTGAAAACCTTCTAGCTGTCGGGGCAATGTCTGCACCCTTGACCGGGGGTTCTCCATATCCTTTCAGAATTTTGAGGATGACTCGAAAATTTCGACACTGTTCCTTGCCTCAAGGTCTCCACTAATTGGCCTCCATCCGCTGCCAATTTTTCAAATGCTGGGAGTGTAAATGCCTTTTGGTTTGGGGAGTACTGGGAGCTTAAAATCAAGCTCCAAATTAATGGTTTATCCAATTGCCGTTTTTTTTAAAGATTTTATTTATTTGACAGAGAGAGACACAGCGAGAGAGGGAACACAAGCAGGGGGAGTGGGAGAGGGAGAAGCAGGCCTCCCGGCCGAGCAGGAAGCCCGATGCGGGGCTCGATCCCAGGACCCTGGGATCATGACCTGAGCCGAAGGCAGACGCTTAACGACTGAGCCACCCAGGCGCCCCGATCCAATTGCCATTTTAACAAAATCCACGAGAACATTTCTAACCCTTGGAAATCAAACAGAAACTCACTTGAGCAATTACGGCAGCAACAACTATTACTTTTGAGGCTACCTGTAACAGTAAGTTGATAATCAAAACATTTGGATTCAGCAGTGGGCCATGCAAGAGCTTTCTGCATTTTCCTACAGGGCCCCCCATCTTTCTTTCCACTTACAGCACTCTCGCTGAGAACTACTCCAAGCGTGGTCTGCACCCGGGCAGCACTGACGTCAGCCGACTGGACTGTGAGACATGCAGACTCCTGGGCCTGGCCCCAGACCTACTGATCAGACTGTTAAAAATATAATCAGGTAATCCTTCTGCGCACTAAAGTTTGAGAAGCACTGCCCTCTTTTTTCTATTCCTGTTTCTGAACAGCAGGACAACTACTGTTCCAGCTGAACCTTTTAAAGTCCTCAGCCAGTTTTCCTATAGAACTAATTAAATAGCTTTTTACTGTTATCCTATTTGTAAATCTAAAATAGTATAATATGGGGCTCTTTGCCTTCAGTAAAGAGGAGGCTTCAGGCTCGCTCTCCCTCTCTCCATTCCTCTCTTCTGCCACAGACCTGGGGAAAGAAAACAATCAACCTTTTCACGCCCTGCAGCGTCTTAGCAGAAGCTCAGGAACAAACATCACACGGCAAAGAAACAGTGGTGTCTTTGAAGCGAAATCTTTGCCAGAGACCTTTAGCCTCTAAGCCAGCAGGACCCACAAGAATCCGCAAGTGGATGGAGAGCCAACTGCCATACGATCCCCTTCCTCTTGCTGGCTCAGCTTTCATGGTCTCTAGCGGGGACCCTGGCAGGTACTGTGTAGGGACAGTCAGAAGGCCCCAAAACCAGTGTAGCCATTACAACTTCTGCCTCAAGAACATCGCATCCTGTACTAGATCTTAAAAGCAGCACATACTTATTTGGGTCCCCTGAGCCTTATTCCTCTTAGGTTTTTGGTTCTGTGTCCAAAAACCTTGCTATCGTGTCCATCAGGCAGACAGGAGACCAATTGTGCCAGGAGCACCCCTTTCTTAATTTTTTTTAAAGATTTTATTTTAGGGGCGCCTGGATGGCTCAGGTGAGTCTGACTCTTGATCTCAGCTCACGTCTTGATCTCAGGACCGTGAGTTCAAGCCCCACACTGGACTCATGCTGGGTGTGGAGCCTGCTTAAAAAAAAAAAAAAAAATCATTTTACTTTAAGCAATCTCTACACCCAATATGGGGCTCCAATTTAGAACCCCGAGATCTAGAGTTGCACTGTCCACCAACTGAGTCAACCAGGCGTCCCTATTTTTTTTCTTAATGTTTAATGTTTTACTTGGAAAGAATTTCAAACTTAGAGAAAGGTTGCAATAAGGACTTGAGTAAATTTAATACCGATACAATACTTGTATCGAAACTACCGTTCATATTCCAATTTGTCAACTGATGCAATAATCCCCTTTAAGCATCTTTTCTCCAATATGGGACCCAGGGTAGGGCCAGGTCTCACGTATTGTTGCCACATCTCTTTAGCCTCCTTTAATCTGGAAACCTTTTCAGGCTTTTTTTGTCTTTTGACATTAATACTTTTAAAGAACACAGGCCTTTTTAAAACAATATTCTCGTTTTGGGTCTAATGCTTCCCTGTGATCAGATTCAGATAATGCATTCTTAGCCAGCCACAGGACCGCACAGGTGGTGATGGGCCCTTCACAGAGTACTGGACGCGCATATGTCCATCTGCCCCTTGTTGGTGATTTTGATCACCTGGGCAAGGTGTTGTTCAATTTTTCCATTATCAAGTTGTTTTCTCTAGCAATAAGTGGGAGGCTGAAGAAGGGCCCCCCTGGATGTCTACATCCTAAACCCAGAACCTTCTCCATTACTTTATGTGAATGCTACCTTATATCGCAAAAGGAACTTTGCGGCTGTGGGAAGATCTTGAATTGGGGAGACGGTGGATTATTGGGGATTGTTATGTAATCCCAAAGGGGCCTTACCACAGGGACGCAGACGAGTCAGAAAGAGAAGACAATGTGAAGACAGTAGCAGAGGATACTACAGAGCTGGCTCTGAAACTGGAGGAAGAGACCAGAAGCCAAAGCCTGCAGAGGGCCTCTAGAAGCTAGAAAAGGCAGGAAAATGGATTCTCCCCTCAACTTTCCAGAAGCAACCAGCCCTGCCCACACCTTGATTTGAGCCCTGCTAAGACTAGTTTCAGACAGGTACCTGGGTGGCTCAGTTGTTGAGCGTCTGCCTTCGGCTCAAGTCGTGATCCCAGGGTCCTGGGATCGAGCCCCACACCGGGCTCCCTGCTCGGCGGGAGGCCTGCTTTTCCCTCTCCCACTCCCCCTGCTTGTGTTCCCTCTCTCGCTGTGTCTCTGTCAAAATAAATAAATAAAATCTTAAAAAAAAAAAAAAAAGACTAGTTTCAGACTTCTGATCTCCAGAACTGTAAGATGATAAATTTTGTGTCATTTTAAAGGAAGGAATTTTGCAGTTAACTTGTTCGAGCTACAACAGGAACCTGATACACAACTCATAAGCAATCTGTAGGAGATGCTTTACAGCCACATAACAGGCTCCTTGTCAAATTTTCCCCAAGATTTTACATCAGAGGGTGACTTCTGCCTGATTTGGTCTTCACTGTGATGATTACAAAATGCTAATTTTTCAACTCCAGCACTCACCATTCTATGGCAAGCACATTATGTTTGTTTATGTGTCCCCATTTATTTGTACATTTGTTTTCCATATACCCTCTTACAATTTTTTTTCAATGGCTTGTAATTCATTACTATGCTTAACTATTTTAGTGCACAAACCCTTCTGGATTTATCCACTGGAAGCCAAGGGCCAGGCTGTCTTGTGGCCTTGCTGCCTGGTCTCTGTGGACCGGCACTGGGACCCAAGCCATGGCCCAAAGTGGACGCCTGGTGCAAGAATTCCACCTAATGGGTGGGGAGTCACCAAGGACGGAGACATTCAAGACTGTAAGTTGACAGTGGACCACAAACAGGGAAAAAAAAAAAGAAAAAGAAAACTCACAGATACGGCTGACACCAAAATGGCCGCAGATCCTCATGTCGTTCCAGTTTTACGGTCTGAATGCTGTATACCTTCCTGAGTTTCTGTGCTTCTTCAGCCCTTTAGGGCACCAAGGAGGAGCCCAAAAGACACAAGCCCTAGTGAAAGGCCCCTTTCACCAACACAGCACTTTCACCCATACTGGGACGGTACCCTCACTTGGGTAGGGTGGACATTCTTGCTCCTTCTATGTGTGAAGGTGCAAGGACTTCTCCCTGTATCTCTGTTTTTCTTCTTGAACATACCCAACCCTGTGTAATGTCTTCACACCAGCCTATTTCCTCCATGTCCCACTTGGAAAATGCAATTCCAAGAACTCCCTCTTACGGCGCACTTGAACCTCCTAAGTACCTACTATATGTGCAAAGCGTTAAACAAACGTGACCAAGAGGGACCGGGTTGTGGCCTCTGGAGCGTACATTCTCGCCATCTGTCAACCAGACTTGGCCTCAAGAACTTGCCTCCTCTGCCCCCAAACTTCAGTTAAAAACCTCCAGCTCTTACAGGGCAGTCAAAACCCATACCGAGGTGTATTCTTTCTCATGAGGGCACACTGTCTCTTCAGACGTTAAACATTTAAACACATGTGGACGATACGTAATGAAGAATATTTAATATGCCTTGAGGAAAAAGTAGAAACACTGAGTGTGAAGGGCCTGCACAGGGCGTGTTGGTAGCTCCCCCTCAGCCCTGGGAGAGAGGATGGGGAATTTCGTGTTATCAAATTTAACTCGCACAACCGAACGCAGGCAAAGGCAGAGTTGCCTAGAAAGTGGAAGACATGGAATGTAGCCCAAGGAGCATTTCTGCCCCTCTGCAATGAATTTAGAGCTGTCCAACTCACTTAGTGGAGAACCTAAATTACCGACATAATCATCAACCTATCAGGGGCAGTCTCTCCTAAGTTAACACCCGAGTCAAAGTCCTTGTCTATGGAGACCTGCCCGTTGCCTGTATTTATAATCCCGGGTTTTCATCTCTAGCCAATGGGGTGGGACAACCCTCCAGGATTCCCTCTTTGGATACTGGAGTGCTTCTGTCAAAACAGACCTGGCTTGTTTAGCTTGCTTTTAATTTCTTCTATTACATTCCTGAGCAAATTGGCAGAGAGGGGGACCTGTTCCCTGATACTTCTTCATAAAGCCGCTGCTCACTAAAATGGCCACATCACTGGCTGCCGCCCAGGGACCGCGTCTGCGTCTGCATTAATGAGCTGGCCAGGGCGTCTCCTGGCCAGACCCCCAGATACAGGAGATAAGCATACCTGTCCAGTCACATTTATCATCTGATTTCCCAGGGAAATCACATCCAAGAGTATTCAAAAAGCTTTCCAAAAGCACTGGGCTATTTCTTGCCCATGTTCTATTTCTCATTTTTGAAATAATGAGTAAAGTAGGAATCGGTGGAATGACGGCACTAGGTAATTGAGATTTTAAATGGTTCTGGCCAAAAGGAACTGATCTGCCAGCACTCATTTGAGGTTCTGACAGCAGGGTGAAGGGACCCAGCTACCCCTCCCCACCACCTAAATACAATCAAACAATGGAAGCAAACACCGTAGGCCAGAGGTTCTTAAACTGGGACCTCTGGACAGAACTGTGTGTCCCTAAACTTGAATGGCAAAACATTTCTATCTTTACTCACTAACCTCTACCTGAGATGTAGCACTTCCTTCAATCATGAACGTAGGCAACAAACCATATTAGTACAGGCAGTAACTAGGAGTCTGTCAACAAGAGAAATCAGATGCATTCTTAACCACAGTGCACTTGCTGCAGGTCTTAGAAATATTTATGTCCATTACTCCTCCCAGAATTATGGTATCTGATCCACCACAAGATCCAGCTATGTAAGAAGTTATGACAGCACAAATATTGTCATTAATTTTTAAAAAACAATATAACTCGTTTCCTTGTCATCAATCATATCTACTTTATGTCTCACCAAGCTGCCAAAGGAGTCCAAGGTACAAAAACAAAAAAAGGTTAAGAACCCCTGTGGTAGGCTTACAAATAGCCAATTCGGAATGCTGGAACGCAGGTTCAAACCGTGACCAGCTGTGGGACCCCTGGGGCACATTTCACATCTTGACTACTGGCCCACTCGGTGACAGGAACACTGAATTCACAAAGCTATTTTCAAACTGCGCAAGATAATGTAAATAAAAGGGGTTTATTAGCCCAACGCACAGCAATATAAAAGATTATTTAGTACAAAGACGCGCAGCAACAGGGTGATAGAAAGAGGCTCAATGTTTCTTCACGGCCACATAGCGGCTCCTGTCATCAAACGATGCTGCCCAACTAGCTTCTAGAACAGTGTCACAGCATGTGTTATTCCGGACTGGGTGAGGAGCACAGCTGTAGTGTCTGTCAATCAGCAGACAGCTTCCTTCTCGAAGAAGGTCTCGCTAGGAACAAGAAGTTCAGCTGAAGTAAACAAAGTGCTTAGAAACCAAGAGCTGGCCGAAGGACCACACTTTGAGAAGTGCTGCTCTCAAGGCTCAAACAGGTCAGGGACACATGACCTCACACACACACTTCCTGTGCCCAATCCCAGGAGTCATGGGAACGGAACAAAATTCATCCAGCCGAGACAGACGCAAACTCCTATCAGTAATAGTTAACTCAAGCAAGGGGGTGATTATTCCACTGCACCGGAAGTAGTAGGCACAGTTTTATTTTGACATCAGCACTGCTCTAGCCCAGTAAAAAAAGTTAACCCAGGCTTCCTCCAGCCCACTATTAATGGAGTTTTTAAGATATTCAGTCACCCTCTCCCTCTGCCCTTCCCCAAGCTCGCTCTCTCAAAAAAATTTCATTTAAAAACCAGGGCGGGGGGGCCAGCCTGGGTGGCTCAGTCGTTGAGCGTCTGCCTTCGGCTCAGGTCATGATCTCAGGGTCCTGGGTTCGAGCCCCACATCGGGCTCCCTGCTCAGCGGGAAGCCTGCTTCTCCCTCTCTCACTCTCCCAGCTTGTGTTCCCTCTCTCGCCATGTCTCTGTCAAATAAATAAAATCTTTAAAATAAAAACCGGGGGGGGGTGCCCACCGGGGTGGCTCAGTCGGTTGAGCATCCAACTTTTGAGCTGGGATCACGTCGTGATCTCAGGGTCATGGGACCAAGCCCCACATTGGGCTCTGCACTCAGCAGGGAATCTGCCTGTGAGTCTCTCTGCCCTCTCTCTCTCTCAACTTAAAAAAAAAAAAAAAAATTGCATAAAATATTCAATCACATTTGTAGGAGTAAGCATTTTTAAAAAATAAACCAATTCTTGATATCTGCTCATGTGTTGAATGGAATTTCTATTATAGCCAGTGTTTGTCTTTAATTAAAAAAATGGCTGATAGGATGGTATATTGTTTGATTATATATAGATCATATAAAGCGTAACAGCCATTAAAGAAAAATAATGGTTTAGATCGTATTACATTTCCTCAAAATGCAGCAAAAGTAGTTGTTTTTAGCTATCACAGTTCAGTTTGCCTTAACAGTTACAAAGATGTTCAAAAACAAGCAGGCATCATCCTTTCTCTAACACAAAAAAATGAGCAGGGTCGGAATCTACCACATCACCCCCAACAAGTATCTCGTTCCCTTCTTGCTCCCATACTGCACCCCTCACTCTCTCCCGAATGCATCCTCTATGGTCTGGCCCAGCCCGCTCCACCTCAGTTCTAACTCTCAGCTCTGGGCGGGAAGAGTGTGTCATTAGACTCAGCACTGGCTTGAGCCTTGGCACCAAGCTCGGCTTCAAGTATAAAGTTATGCCCCACATATTGGTAACACCATATCCAGACAGCAAATAGACTTAGTTTCTTTTCTAAAATGGAAAAAAAAAATCCAATTCCGTTAAGCTAAAATGGTGTTTCTAACGGTCATAATACCACCATTTTTAATCTCACACAGTAGGCAAAAACAAAGCCTTTGCAAAGCATTACAGAAGAGTTCAGGGGGTAGGTAGGAGTCTCAATGTCTACCAATGCTGTTTTTAAGCTCTATGCACAAGAAAAATATTTGCTGAAAGCCGATCTAGTTCCAACATGACTAACTATCCCTTTATTCTGTTAGTTTCTTCTCCCATGCCAATCCAGTAAAAAAGTAAAGTCGGCATGCACTCACTTTTTAAAGAATATCCATTAGAGAGGCGCCTGGCTGCCTCAGTAGGTAGAGCATGCAATTCTTTATCTTGGGGTCATGAGTTCAAGCCCCACGTTGGTGGAAATTACTTAAAACTAAAATCTTAGGGGCGCCTGGGTGGCTCAGTCGTTAGGCATCTGCCTTCGGCTCAGGTCATGATCCCAGGGTGCTGGGATCGAGCCCTGCATTGGGCTCCCTGCTCTATGGGAAGCCTGCTTCTCCCTCTCCCACTCCCCCTGCTTGTGTTCCCTCTCTCACTGTGTCTCTGTCAAATAAATAAATAAAATAAAATCTTTAAAAAATAAAATAAAATCTTAAAAAAAAATGAAAACAACGATTAAAAAAAAAAACATCTGTCAGACAAACCTATCTTGGGAAGAAGGATGTTCTGGGTTGACTCTAATTCTATCTCAAAACACACACTGAATATTTTCATTTTTAATGCTTTGCTTACTGCAAATTCACCATAAATGAACTCAATCCCTTGATACAGCATAAACCTTTTATGAAAACAATATAACCACTGATGTCTAACGTGAGTCAGTTACATCTCCACCCTTGATGTGGCTTGTTACTGACGAATACACTACACCAAGCTGCTACTTGCCTGCACTTCCTTAGGGGAGTTTATGCTTTCTTGTTGCGGGTCTCTCCACAAACTATCATCCTAGCTCTGTGCATCTGAAAATCTTCTTAAAAAGTTTCCCTGCAGCAATCCAAAATGATCTTTATTTCCACATCTAATACACCACTAAGAGTGGGAATAGAAATAAGCATGAAGCCAAATCTTTTCCTATCCTCAGGTCAATTTTATAATGAAGAACTGGTGAATGTAATAGGTTGTGTGTCATTTACCACCGTGGTAAACAAAGTCATTACTACTATTCAAAAAAGGCCCAATGGCCATCCCGTTATAAAGAGATAAATGGCACTGAGTGATAGAACAGAACTAAAAAAAGACCAGGAGACACCTTTGTTCTGTGAGATCAGCAGTGAGAAAGTGGGGACCTAGCTGAAATAAAACAACAAACACATGAAATTTCTCATTTATAATTTTAATCGAAGCATTGCTATTCATTTTTTTTCTTAACTCTTTCTTATAAGCACCAAATTTTAATAGCTAAGTCAATTTTGGGGGAAAGAAACACCATCAAAGAACTTCCCTCCAGAACAAAACAATGATGTTCATTCCTCCAAACAACCAAATTCGAAGTCTACCAAAACAGAAACAAAAAGCCCACACACACACACAAAAAAGTAACAAAAATCACATTCTAGGGGTTCAGTGCATTTAGCAGCCTTCGCTGTGCTGTCTAATCATCCTTCAGCTGACTTTCAAAAAAATTAACACCCTAGCGCATCAAAATATACATTTTCCATTTGCTTTGTTTAAATTAAAAATAATAATTAAAAAAAGAAAACTTGAAGGAAATCACAATCAATTGCCTGACTCATTTCGATGTCATGTACAGCATATGAAGGTCAGGAAGGCTATTTGCAGCACACATGATTAGGAGAGACTGGTCTTCAAGGTTTAGCTTTCTTCCAAACAGTGTAAAATACCCACCTGGACAGGCAGTCAAGGAATAAGAGCAGGTAATTCAAAGAAGAACAGGCAGCACTTAAAATTTGTTTGCTGGCCTACAAATTGGAAGATGGATGAGTTTCATGGTTCAAAGCATTGCGGCGATGAGAATTAAGGCCTCTTAACAAGGCCGCTTTACGGCCTGAACGCCTCTCACCTGCGAGGTGAAAGGAGCAAAGTGGAGAAAAGGCCAAAGGCATACAAATATTCCCTCCGGTAACGCTACCGCTTCCTAGGTTTTAAGATGTTTTAGGACAGTAGGACAAGGAAGGGCGGGGGAGGGCAGACATTGGGAGGGTGGGAGAGGAGGAGAAAAAGATGGAAGGATGGAGGGGGGGCCAGAGGGTAGAAGCCTTTTCTCCAGATGTTATCAGATGATTTTTATAGTCTCTCAATATATAAACAGATCTGACTGTAAAAAATGTTCCATAAGGAAGCCGTGATGAAGGTGGACGGCTGCGGGGTGGGGGGGGAGATCAAGGATCTCCTCAGGCCATGGAAGAAAATGGCCACCCCACAGACAGACCGCTCCCCTCCTCCCAGGGGGATCTAGGGGGCTTCCTAGAACCTGTGTCTCTGTCAGAGGCTGCCGGGGGCCTGCAGGCAAGGACTTCCCTGAGGGCCTAGTAGTCACAGGATCCTAGACAGCAACGCAGACTGCTGTGACAGGAAACTGGACTCGGCCACCTCAGATAAGGAAGCTTTTATCTGGAGACCAGAGTCCCTCCGTTTAGGAGAAAGAAAGGCATTTTAAATTTCCACTGACAATTCTCATTCTGGTTTTTCTCTGGGTTCCTTTATTTCTCTGGACTAACTTTACTAAGGGGAACTAATGAAGAACACCAACATTAACTCTGCAATCCCCAGCATTATTTTTAGCTCGTGGTTTCTAGTGCAAATCACGATCAAGTGAAGTGTAGAAACTAATATTAAAGTGGGGTTAATTTTAATATAAAAGCAGAATGAGCATATTCATTCTTTTTGCCTGCTGCAGCTCAGGGGGTGCTTTCGACTAGGGCTTCTGAAGCTTTAGATGCACATCAGTCTCCAGGCAGGCCGGTTAAGATGGCTGACCAAGCCTTGGCTCCAGCCTCTGATGGGTGGGGCTTGAGAACCAGCAGGGCTTACTCAGTAGAACCACCTGGGGAGCTATGGTAGGCCATGCCCCAGAAGCTGAGGGTGGGACCCAGGAATCAGTATTGTTTTAATTAAAGTTTCAGGAAATTCCAACGTGCAGCCGCATTGGAATACCACGGCCTTATGGAGTAAAGAGTGAATCAATCCCATTTATTATTGGATTCAAATGTTCAAGTGGCATGGGATGTACTTGGGTGTTGCAGTCTGACAACACAGTGTTTTGCTCTAAGGATACAATTCCAAGTATGAAGGAACACAGACGATCTCCTTTGAGAATTCCACAGGACAATACAGGCGCCCGAGCTGTTCTTCATAGAGTGACAAGGCTTCTGTCAGATTGACACAGTTACCCTAAATCAAAGAAAGAAAAGCAAACAATGGGATTCTTGAGTCTCATTGGGGGCCCCCCGCTCATTTGAAGGTCTCTAATAAACGAAAACAATTTTAGCTTTAGATGGAAGTTCATCTTTGAACATGAGATAAGGCTTCTGTACTTTGACAAATTGCATCCAGTTCTACTTATAGATCCATTAGCTCATTATTCTTCTACCTCATTTACCAAGCCATTTCAAATGATTCAGCGTATGAAGCAACAGAAAGCAGGGAGACCACTTTCTCACTAGTAACGCAGTCATTGTATCAACACCACAGAATTAGCAAAGGTTCATACACATCGCCGTTCAAAATGTTTGCCCAGTCATCACCACGGTGTTGAGAATGAAGCATCAGAACGATAATGTTCTTGATTTCCAGAAGGGCTTAAAACTACAACCCTAATCTAAGACAATGATACGGAACTATATTCCCATCTCCATGCTTTCCCCCAGATATGTAATTTGAAGCCTTATGAGAACAAAAGTTTATTCAGAATATATGGACTAAGGCTAGCCCGCAATTCCACTCCTTATCAAACATCTTCTCCTGACTTCATTGTTCCAATTTTTCTCCCTTTCTTGCCACCACTTTTTCAGCACCCCCCAGCAGCCAGGAGCGGTCAGGGAGATTACAGTGAAGTCTGCTGGGGGTGACCGGGAAGGTTTCCACTTCCAGACAACCAAGGATAAACAGAGTGACCCGCCTCTTCACTTAATTCCTGCCTAGAACCTAGAGGGGACATTAGAAGCTGCAGCAGCCGCTCTGTGACCACGAAGGAAAAAAGGGTGAATGAGATGCAGGCCAAGAACAGAGCAGAGGTATGGGTGCAGCCTCTGCGTAGCTCCAGGGCAGTGCTGCTGCGGCTTTTTTATTTTTGTAAAGTCATGTCTCCGCCCAACGTGGGGCTCGAACTCAGGTCCCCAAGCTCAAGAGTCCCACGTTCCACTGACTGAGCCAGCCGGGCGCACCTAAAGTGGAGCTTCTTAATCTGTAATGTGCGTGTGAATCACAAGTGATTTTCATTCCGTAGGTGTGGGGTAGGGCTTATCGTTGTAGCACAATTTCCCCCAAGGGCTTTTCATAATGGGTACTTAATATCATCTATTTCCTTTTAACCTCTGAAGTTCTTAGCATTCTGAAGACTACTGAATATATATACTGATTCTATTTCTTCTTAACAACTTCACTATCAATGAGCCTCAGAACAGCCAAGTACAATGTAAAATGAAAATCATTTACAAATGAAGGCATCCTGTGATGTAAGCATCCCCACGAAGGGCATTTCGAAACCAACCAACCAGCCACAGGCAAGTGGGCAAAAAGAACTATTCTGAGAGCTACCCTCAGTGGTTTTAACTTGGCACCTTCGCTCAGCATGACATCGTCCTTCAGTGCCAGCCTGTTTAGTAACCCATCATCTAGGGTCCTGCAGTGGGATTTGGCCAAAGTGCCCTTGGCCAGTATATAATTTGGTTTCAACATCAAGTTCACCGTGAGAGTATATAAACACCACATGTGTAATTTAAGATTCACAAATAGAAAACACTGCCTGGATGTTTTTAGAACACATCACCACTGGGGAAGCTATAGAATGGAAAATGCCACCCAGGTGCACAGTTCAGTGTTTTTTCTTGCCATCTTAAAATTGACACCACACTCTCTTTATTGAGGTCATATGGGAGGACGTCATTCCTGAGAATGTGGTAAGGATATAGGAAAGTTTCAATTTGTTCTTCCCCAACATTGTCAAAAAGCAGTTTAAAAAAAGAAAGGAAAAAAACCTCACCACAAATGGAGACCTACCCAAAAAAAGTAATGTGATACATTTTACTTTCCTGTGTTTTTAAATGGAAATACATTTCTTTCTTTTCTTAAGAAAGACATATTGGATCTTTGCTGCCATAACGGTGCGCATGAACGTCCTGGCAGATGTTCTCAAGAGCACTAACAATGCCGAGAAGGGAGGCAAATGCCAGGTACTTAATAAGCCAGGCTCCAAAGTCAATGTCTGGTTTCTCACTGTGCTGTGCATGTGAATTACAAGTGATTTTCATTCCATAGGTGTGGGGTAGGACTTATCATTTTAGCACGGTTACAATGGTGAATCTGAAATCACTGATGATCACAGAGCTGGGAACATTGTTGTGAACCTCACGGGCAGGTGAAACAAGTGTGGAGTCATCAGCCCCAGATCTGATGTACAACTCAAAGATCTAGAAAAATGGCAGAAGAATCTGCTCCCGCCCCACCGGTTTGGTTTCACTGTACTGACACCCTTAGCTGGCATCATGGACCATAAGAAGCAAGATGAAAACACACAGGAGGGAAAATCCTAGGATTCTTTTTCTAGGGATGTAATACATACGTGCAAATAAAATGTCTCAGTGGACCAAAAAAAAAGACAGAGATGCAGAACAAAAACCCAATAGCAGAGAATTAAATACCTCTTAAGGATGGGAAGGGAATCACTGGAGGGGAAGGCATTCTAAGAGGTGAATACCAATTCAGTAGTTTGGTCTAAGTTTTCCTTGCCCCATGTTACGTGTGGGTAGGTGACACTTGCCTTTTTACTTTATAGATTTCTGTACTGTTTTTATCTTATTTATTTTTTTTAGAGAGAGCATGGGGGTGGATGGCGCAGTGGGAGAGGGAGGGAGAGAATCCCAAGTAGGTTCTACACCCAGTGCACAACCCAATGTGGGGCTCAACCTGAGCCAAAATCAAGAGTAAGATACATGCGGTGCTTGGGTGGCACAGTCGGTCAAGCATCCGACTCTTGATTTAGGCTCAGGTCATGATCTCAGGGTAGTAAGACTGAGCCCTGCGCCAGGCTCTGTGCACAGCAGGGAGTCTGCTTGAGATTCTCTCCCTCTCCCTCTGCCCCTCCCACTAGTGCTCGCTCTCTCAAATGAAATAAATAAATCTTTAAAAAAAAAAAAAAAAGAGTCAGATGCTCAACCGACTGAGCCACCCAGGCACCTGTTTTTATCTTTTAAATTTTACAGTTAGCAGGTTAAGATTTCTATAATGTAAAAAAAAAAAAATAACAGGTCCAGAAGAATACATTCTTTTTAAGATCTTATTTATTTATTTGAGAGAAAGAGAATGAGAGACAGAGAGCATGAGACGGGGGAGGGTCAGAGGGAGAAGCAGACTCCCCGCTGAGCAGGGAGCCCAATGCAGGACTCGATCCCGGGACTCCAGGATCATGACCTGAGCCGAAGGCAGTCGCTTAACCAACTGAGCCACCCAGGCACCCCCAGAAGAATACATTCTTAACAAGTTCAAAAGCAAGGTAAACAATATAATGATTTAGGAAATTACACATATGTGAAACAACTATAAAGAAAAGTACAGAGGCGCCTGGGTGGCTCAGTCGTTAGGCGTCTGCCTTCGGCTCAGGTCATGATCCCAGGGTCCTGGGATCGAGTCCCGCATCGGGCTCCCTGCTCCACGGGAAGCCCGCTTCTCCCTCTCCCTCTGCCTGCCACTCTGCCTACTTGTGCTCTCTATCTCTCTGTCAAATAAATAAATAAAATCTTTAAAAAAAAAACAAAAAAACAAAAATTACAGGGACCATAGTGCAATACCACCCAAGTAAGTGCTTATCTTCCGCTTATGAATCAAGGGATTGTTGTACCAAGTAAAGAGACTCAGATCACCTTCAGAATTTTCTTCAGGGCTTTAGTAGGTTATATATATGTAATATATATTTTATATAACAAGAGATACAAACTTTAAACTTTCTTTTAAATTTAAGAATCCCATAGAGAATGAGAAAGAAACAATTTGCTTCCATCTGGTGGTAGGAGCTCATAGTAAGTTTATGAAACTTATGTTGATAAATTGGCTTTCCAATGAAGAATCTCCTAGAGGGTAAGAGGGAGAAGTCAAAAAAAAAACCTCCCAATCCCAATCTGTGTCTCCATCTGGTGGCGGCAGCACGTACTACAGCCAGAGCCCAAGGTTGCTCAATCAGGACAGTGGGCAAGGGGGACACGCACAGACTCATGAATTCCCAAGAGATGATGACAGGTCAGCTATTTATAAACTACTCCCTGAAAGAACATAATTCAGTTACGACGTTCTATCCTTAACAGATATAAATTTCAATAAAATACATGCAAATTTCAAAATATACAATTCTCATTGAGAGTTTTGGGAAAAAACAAGTAGTCTACCTGTGTAAAGTATTTTCCATCCTGTTTCAGTACTTTCATTGAGAGGTCAAGAATCAGTCTGAGAAACTCCCATGTGGAATCTGGACGATAAAAAAAAATTTTAAGTTATATTAATATATAGGTTTGCATTCATCAGAAACAACATCTAAAAAGTCAAATTATCCACATTAATATTCAACAATACCCAAAAAATAAAGAAATAGCCAAGGGTTTAAGACCCAATATTCAAGAGCTTATTCATGAAAACTTACTGTCGTTTTTGTGTGTCCTGCACACACGTGCACATACTCAAGCAAGGTCAAAAGCAAATATTCATGTGCTTAGCACTGCTTTAACGATACCAATAAAGATTTGACCAAAAAGGCAGTGGTTGAAATCTGAAAGACAACAGCTTAAGGGGGAAGCAGCGACATCCCAAGAGAGAAACAGCAAGAGTCATCACGTGGGGACCCAGCGTGCCAGCTCAGCAGGAAGGCAAGATTATAGAAAAAAACACTAACACCGAAATGCCACACCAGCGGTTGATTTGGAGTGTGTGGTTTGAGAATGGGGAACTGTCTCTGGTGTTGCTGAGAAAGCTCACCAGTTTGTCCCAGTACGGGTTAAAAATCACATAAAAGAAATAAATTCTCAAACAAGCTAATTTCTCAATGATGTAATTGTGAGTCATTTTATTTAATGTTTCTCTCCAACAACTGAGTAAATTTGCTCATTCAGTGACTGAAATCCAGCCATCTTTTCCACTGTGGGCCTCAACTGAACGACCTTGAAAAAATGAAGGAACCAATCAAGTAGACAAGCTCCAAGATCCTTCCATTCTCACAATGTGCCAAGTAAAACATTTTCATGAACGTTATCTTGGTTATATAAGAAAAAAACAGAACCTACCTTCTTCTGGAGATGTGGAGATTGGAACGGCTGTCAAATCATTAATCACATAATCAAACTCTCTCCCTTCTTTGGCGTACCTCTTCAGTACTGGAATACAGTCTTCTATTAGAACCTTCCAAAGAGAAGAGGAATAGATGCACGTGAGCTGACGCATGTGGGTGGAAATATTTAAAGCCTTGTAGAGGAGGGAGGAAAACGCAAACTGCTGCTGAGATCCAAACAAAAATGACTTCCATCCATGCCTCTAACAGCTACAATTCAGTGCCTGCTAGAGGCTTTGTCTGCCTTCTCATTTAATCTAAGCAACAAATCTACAGGTACTATTAGTATCCACAGTGTACAAATGGAAAAACCAAGTTAAGAGAGGTTATGTAGGGGCGCCTTGGTGGCTCAGTCGGTTGAGGGTCCGACTCTTGATTTCAACCTCAGGGTTGTGGGATCGAGCCCCACCTCGGCCTCCGTGCTGGGAGAGGCATGAAGCCTGCTTAAGAGTCTCTTCCCTCTACCCCTCCACCCCTCCCTCTCTTAAAAAAAAAAAGAGAGAGGGAGAGAGAGAGATTATGTGGTAGTGTGTTCTTCGGCTGCACACATACTAAAATTGGAATGATACAGGGAAGCTGAGCATGGCCTCTGCACAAGGATGAAACACAAATTCCTAAAGCGTCCCATACTTTTGAGAGACAGAGTGAGGGAGGGAGAAAGGGAGGGAAAGGGGGCAGGGGTTATGTAGCTTGTCCAAAGGTACCCAATAAGAAACAAAGCCAAGAAGTACACCTACATCTATATGAAAGCCAATTTCACACTTTTAACTCTAATCTATATTGCCTCTCCTACTACTGTCTCTATTTTCCTCTACTTTTAGTTTTTCTTTTATGCTAGGCACTGAATGACTTCATTGTCTATTGATTTTTTGCATCTTACCTCGAACTATTAACCTACAGTTTTTCATTTTTTTAACGACTTTGATTGAGTACTGTTGGTAATACAACTGTGTAAGAAATACCAACTCCCACAATCACAATTACTAACGAGTACAGCAGTTAAGAGTTGGAATTCTCGAACAGATCCTGTGCAGTAAACACATTTATCTTTGAACATGGGTCTGAACTGTCTGGGTCCACTTATTTGCAGTTTTTTTTTTCCTCCTAATACAGTACAACACTGTAAAAGTATTTTCTCTTCCTTATGATTTTCTTTTCTCTAGCTTACTTTATTGTACGAATACAGTACATAACACATATATCATACAAAATGTGTTAATTTAACTATGTTCTTGATAACACCTCCAGTCAACACTATGTTACTAGTTAATTGTGGGGGGAGTCAAAAGTTATATGCAGATTTTTGACTGTGTGTGGGGGGTCAGCACCCCAAACCCCCATGTTGTTCAAGGGTCAACTGTATAGGAACTCAGTTTAGGGCTTGCAATCTTTGAGGTACTGAAGCTATATGCTGCTGTAAGCAACAAACTAGCAAGAGTTACTCTCCTTGTCTTTTACTTTTCTAGTTACAAAATACACTCATGAAAAACAAATTCATAGAAGTCAGAAGTTTGTCAAAATTCCCTAAAATAACCTATTCTAGAATTTTTCCTCTGAAATGTTCTTACACAGATCCTCAGTCACAATTTTAAGAACCTGATCTTACAGCCCTACTGTTTTATAACTTGCTTCACTTAATGCACCATCTAAGTACAACCACAAAACGATCTAGAAGACACTAATCAATCCTGTGGGATATGCTCATATACTCTTACCAACACACATTCTCACATAAACACATACGCTGTTCTTTTTTAGAACTAGGATCACACACATTCTGAACTTGAAAATTTTCATCTAACACCGTTCTAGGTAATGATAGAATTTTTTTTGAAGGGTAATGGTATTTTTTTTTTAATTAGATCATTCCATGAAAAATGTACTACTCTTTAGCCTCCTCGTAGGGCCAGATATTCAAACAGTGGGTTGCTGAGACCAAAGGCATGTCCGTTTTAGTTTTTATAGTTTAGATGGCAATTCACACTCCAACTAGCAATGCATGCAAGCACCTGTTGCCTGGATATTGTCCCTCTTTCTATTTTGTCAAGTCCCTTGCTAATGTTTTCACACGAACTTGCTGGGCCACTAACAGGGGTGAGCATCTTGTTATAAGTTTATAGGATATTTGATTTTTGTCTTCTGAGAAATACCAGTTCACGTCCTTTATTATTTTTCTATATAGTTATCTTATTTTTTATATCTTAAAGTTGTAGGGGCTCTGTATTATTAAAGGGATTAAATCCCTGTCATGTTTGTTACCAGTTTTTCAGCTTCGTTTATGGGATTAGATTGTTGTTGTAGTTTCTGTGTTTCTTGTCTTTCTTTATAAGATTTTCCAACTCCAAGGTTAAATATGTCAAATTTACCTAAATGTATTAAGTTTTTGTATCCAGAGCTTAAGCAATCTGAGATTAATTTTTCTATGGCTTCTAGGGTCATGTTAACTTTGTTCTCATGGAGATGGACAGCCCATTGTGTTGGTGTTACCTATGAAATCAACTCAATCTCCTTTTCCCAAGCAAACGGAAATATACCTTAGGCCATCCATTACTTGTACGAATACACACTCAGACATGTTCAAAGTCTCTGTGCCATTCCTCTCATATGTGCATTCCTGTGTCAACATCATACTCCCTATTTGATTACTATGCTTTAACAGTAAATTACCAAACAACAGGGCAAATTTCCCTGCACTATGATTTTTAAAAAATTTTGCACGCACGCACACACATCGGAATATTATTCAGCCATTAAAAAGGAATGAAATCGGGCGCCTGGGTGGCTCAGTTGGTTAAGCGACTGCCTTCGGCTCAGGTCATGATCCTGGAGTCCCGGGATCGAGTCCCACATCGGGCTCCCTGCTCAGCAGGGAGTCTGCTTCTCCCTCTGACCCTCTTCCCTCTTGTGCTATCTCTCATTCTCTCTCTCTCAAATAAATAAAATCTTTAAAAAAAAAAAAAGGAATGAAATCTTGCCCATTTGTAACGATGTGGATGGAGCTAGAGAGTATTATGCTAAGTGAAGTAAGTCAGTGAAAGACAAAATACCGTAAGATTTCACTCATACTTGAACAATCAGATGGTTGTCAGAGGGGAGGTGGGTGAGGCAATGGGTGAAATAGGTAATGGGGATTAAGAGTGCACTTATCGTGATAAGCACTGAGTCATGTAGAGAATCGTTGAATCACTATATTGGACATCTGAAACTAATATAATACTCCTGTTAACTACACTGGAATTAAAATTAGTAACTTAAAAAAAACAATTGGTCATTATTCTTGGTCTTTCTTCTGAATAGGATCTCTAGCCCACTCTCTACCTCCAATTTTCAAACTGTTTTGCATTTAGCATAGCTTAAAAAACATTTTTTTAGACTATCTCCATCCAATCACTTCACCAAATTCTCACGAACTCAACTAACTTTCTAGGTGAGTTTCCTAGATTTTTCTAAGCATTCATTCATCTGCAAATAGTGATTCTTTCTATATTTATACTGTTTTCATTTTCCTACCTTACTGTATTAGCTAATGCCTCAAAAACAATGTTGAATAAAGTTAACAAGCATCTTCGACCTTATTTCTAGTTTTACTGGAAATGCCTTAATGTATTTTGCCTTTTTATATAACATTAAGTTTCTGACAGTTAGTTATGTTTGGGTAGTTTCCTTTCCATTGCAATTTTATCTTACTTAAAAGACTTTTTGAATGACTGCTAAATATCCCCCAAATTCTTTGTCATCTGTTAGTACATTATTTTCTCTTTTAAATAATTCATATAATAAATCATGTTGACAGATTTCTTAAGATTCCCATTCTTATGTTTCCGAACTAAATCTTTCTTGGGTCTACTAGAGTTCTTTAAATAAACTGCTAGATTTAATTTACTAAAAATCTTGTATACTCATCAAAAGCAATCTTTAGTTTTCTTTTTGTACCACCTTAAGGATTTTAGTATTAAGGTTACTCAATCATTATAAAAGGAATGGGGAGTGCTTTGAAACATTTTCTACTTTTCTAAACATGGTTATAACAGAGTATGTGTTTTTGAAATAAACATTTGCAAAGACCTGGTGTTTTTTTTAATGGTAGTATTTTAATGGCTAGGGGGCTTGCCTGTGAATACCCCCAGACGAGGAACCCCCCACCCCTTGAGAGCACTCAGAAAACCCTCAACCTCAGAAGAATTTTCCAGGCTCCCCCAGTGGTTGTTCTAATCCAGCAAGAAGATGGAAGGGGTGGGCGGATGTATTCAGACACCCAACTTCCTCAAAAGCAGAGCCATTTCAAATAAACTACTACTTTTCCATTCCCTAGACTGTCCAACTGTCAATGTCACCACCTGCCTTTGGTGCTCCGCTTTCAGACAGACGTGCAAGAGTTGTTTTCCAAAGCCATTCGTAAATCATCCCACGTACATCCAGCCTCTAATTACAACAATCTACAGCTCCACGGTACTGCAGGTTTGGGTTTGCAGTTCTGCTTATGCTTCAATTGTTTTTCTGAATCCATATAAGGAAGTTACAGAAGGAGCCAGGGAGCTGGGTATCGGAGTGAATCACTCTTCTGAAGTTACCCTATAACCTTGAATAAATGTCCTTTGAACTCTCTAAGTTGAATCTTCTTCAGCCATAAAAGAGAAATAATAGCTCCCTGGTGCAGGGTTGAGCATTACAGGTTAAAACACCTTAGGCAGAGAGTCTGGCTAACAATGCAAACATTATTTGACAACAATGGTAACTTTTAGCTCCATGTGAGTGAAACAAATCTGTCATGCTCTGATGAACCTAACCCCCCTTCCCCCTGTCCCTTCTTAAAACTCTCAAACAGTACATGTGAAATACATATATCCTTCTTTCCCTTTTGCCCACAAAACAATCACACCTACATTTCAATATAGACAGAATTCTCTTTCAGCTTAAAAAATTAACAGGCATGCACCATGAAATCAAATTTGGATGCAAACACGTTAGGGAAGATGGGGTAGGGATAAGCAATTTACAGATCAACAAATGAAAGCACTCGTCTAAATTGTTCATAAATCTAGAGTAATAACTTTTTTTTGAAGACACACATTTAAGATTCTGTTCAAATAAAATGTATTTGCTTGGTTATCTTGTTCTAACAAGTATTGTAGATGTAAGCACTGAACATGTGCATGTTTAAAATACAATACAAAACATCCAACAAACTGATTGGTCAATGTGGAAGCACAGTACAATTTAGGACAGAAACAAACTTGCTTATTAGCAAGAAGCAACCATTGAGATGTACACGTAACTCACACAGAGTCTGAAAAGTAGAAGATGCCACCTCAAAGTATGCCACTTTGGTATATTATTTTGAGCTGTACAGGCACTTGAAAAACAGCAAATGCAGAAGGCAGCTTTCTCCGAACTCCCCTTCAATCTGCCTTAGATCCTCCGAAAGAAACTCAATTGTCCGAGATCCCCTCCCTAGTGGGTTCAACCAGGGATGGATGACCTCTATCTCAAGACAGGAAATGGATACCACATCCAGACAAATTTAGTCACAAGTATCATACCTACCCCATCTATTCTTCCAAGGGCCCATTATCTTTCCTAAAAGTCACTCACTCTCCCCAAGACACCTATGACCCCTTTCCCTATTAAGTTGATATTTAAGCCTAAATTTTAAAGCTACCTCTGAGTTACTCACTGATCTCTGGGTCTCTCCCAAGTACACATGAGGTATATATATATGTTACTCGACTTCTGTTCTTCTCTTGTTAATCTTTTATTACAGGAGTCTTAGCCAAGAACTAGGAAGGCAGAGGGTAAGGGTGCTGATAATACTGAGTCCATCTTTGGCCCTCTTATCTTGTTCATGTTTGCTCAATGACCTCTCTTGGGACTACGTGTTCTGGCACCTTAGAGATTAATATACGTACATCAAAAATGCCTGCCAAGGAAGGCTGGCACTTTGGTTTCCCATGAATCTGTTAGAGATAATGGTCTTCCCCAACCTCATGCACAGGTCGTGCCATAAAAGCTAATGAAAGGTTAGCTTGATTAAAGGTCAATTAGGTGCATGCATACCCTCTGAGGTACATGGGAATGGTATGATCTCACTCCAGTGCCCTTCCTGCATGTCCTCTCCCTCTATAAAATCTGTGGACTACAGTCTGGACTTTGCAGAGAATAACTATGCAGCTGCCGCGGACCATCCTCCGCCCAATCCCACCTGTCAGTTAGGTGTCCCTGAGTACAACTCGGTGTAAACTCTATGGAGTGGCCCACTTTGTTTTCCAGTCACCAAGTGCCTTCTCAGTTTGGGGGGATACTTTACTGTCCCTCCTCCACCTTCTAACAGTAGAGGGAAAAGTTTTCCTTCCCTCCAAGATAATCTATGTATCTTCTTAACCAATTACCCTTAGAGCTGTTTTAGGAAGGTACAATTCAAGTCAATAACATATTATTAGTTGACTTCAAAATGTTATCTAGAAAACATAATTACCTGATAGCAGTCTCCTTTAAGATTGTCTAAGACGTTGCCACATGTTTTTCGCATGTATTTCTTACATCCATCAATCACCATTTGGTCAATGTTCAAACAGGTCAAGGAGAAATTAATCCTGAATTTGGATCTATCAAAGAATTCTGAAATAGTAATACTTTAAAGAAAAGGTAGGGGCACCTGGGTGGTTCAGTCGGTGACGCGTCCGACTCTTGATTTCAGTTCAGGTCATGATCTCAGGGTTGTGAGATGGAACCCAGCATCCAGCTCTGCGTGGAGTCTGCCTGAAATTCTCTATCCCTCTGTCCCTCCCCGGGCTCTCTTTCTCAAATAAATAAATAAAATCTTAATAAAGTAAAATAAAATCTTAAAAAAAAAATAAAGGTAAGACAAACATGAATTTTTTAACACTAACTTGGGTATCAGATTTACCAAAAAAAAAAACCATGAATGAGACAATGATTTCACTGTTGTACCAAGGTCACTCAAAAAGAACTGAATTTTCTCTTTTCATGAAGAAGCCCTTTCAGAAAGTGCTAAGCAGTAGACACAGTACCAAGGTTGCTTTCTCGTTTTCTCAACTAGAGGATCTCTGCTGCTTTGTTTGTAGCCACATGAAAAGGCTATTGGTACTAAATGGAAATGTCTGTTCAAGGCGGTATTTAAAAGGCATTTGCCTCATAACATTAGCTGCAGTCTTAAGACAAAGAGGAAGAAAACAGAAGCCAATTGAACTTGATCTCCAAAGGATATCTCCACCATAGTGACCATCTTTGGTTTCAGTTTGACTATTTCACATAATATGCCCCCATCTCCACCCCCAAGAATCAGCACGTCTTTGCCACTGTAGTCTTCTTTTCCACTGCCCATGATGGCCTGGGTATACGCCAAATCACTCTCTGCCAGATCTAGGGAGGAAAAACACAGGTACAAAATGGTGATTCTACCCAAACCCACAGAGAGACCTGACTTGCCATACTAGAAAGTGCTGGAATCTAGTCTAAAATTCAAATTTTTTTCATTTTTGATCTTTAAAAACTATCAACAACATGCAGAGGTTATTTTTTTTTTTTTTTGGATTGTGGACTTTTCATCAACCCTACTCTGACACCTAATATAATACATACACATATACCATGGTCAGTGGAAAAAAAAAAATTCAGTCTTAAGAATGTTCTGATATGCTAATTAAAAGCAATCACATCTTTTATTACATGAAATACGGCATCTGAAAGTTGTTCCAAGTAATAGGAGAGAGACAAAGTAAACCAGGGTTTAGGGGAAACAAGATCGGCCAGGAGTTTCTAATTGTTAGCACTCAATGGTAAGTATACATGGGTTCATCATACTATTTTGTCTACTCAGTTCTGAAATTTTCCGAAACAAAAAAAAATAAGCAATCATATTTTCTTTATATGAGTATAATCCAAATACTCAACACTAAGAATACTAAGAAAAAGGAACATCAAGACAAAGTTTTCATGGCTCTGCTATAAACATGAAAGCCTAGGGTCGCCTGGGTAGCTCAGTTGGTTAAGTGTCTGGCTCTTGGTTTCATCTCAGGGTCATGGGTTGGATGGAACCCCGGGTCCTGGTTGGGCTCTGTCCTGAGTGGTGTCTGCTTCCCCTCTCCCTCTGCCCCTCCCCCCGCTCACACATTCTAAAATAAAATAAAATCTTTAAAATAAAAACAGGAAAGCCCAGACAATCCACAGGTTAATATGACATAAATATTCCTTTCAAAAAAACAGCACTGCCAAGGACAAACTAGGACAAATCCACAATGGTGCTATTTGTCAGAAAAGCACCATTATCTAAAACACTGTCACTCTGCTCTGCAATTGGGGTAGGGATGGAATACTTACTAACGTCCCCACTAAGGATGAGAATATTTCCAAATTGCTTCGAGTGTAGAATTTTAATGTTCTGATAAGGTGAATCTTCATCATACACCACTTCATCTATGTCATACTCAACCAGGCGACCATCAGCAGTGGGCCAGTATCTGTCGATAGCTCCTCCTCGAATTATGGGTGGTAATCTGGAAAAGGGGAAAACAAGAATGAGCCTTTACAGGAACACTGCTTATGGTGCCACTGCCTTAAAAGTGAACCTGCAGGGGCGCCTGGGTGGCTCAGTCGGTTAAGTGTCTGCCTTCGGCTCAGGTCATGGCCCCAGGGTCCTGGGATTGAGCCCCGCATCGGGCTCCCTGCTCTGCGGGAAGCCTGCTTCTCCCTCTCCCTCTCCCCCCTGCTTGTGTTCCCTCTCTCACTATGTCTCTGTCAAATACATAAAATCTTAAAAAAAAAAAAAAAAAAAAGTGAACCTGGAGGAGCGCCTGGTTGACTTAGCAGACAATGCCACTATTGATCTTGGGGTCGTGAGTTCGAGCCCCACGCTGGGTGTACTGATTACTTAAAAAAAAAAAAAGTGAACCCGGAAGTAGTGAGTGTACAAAAGCAAGCGACGTGCCCTCCAGCCAATTCCAGAATAGTATACAAATCTAAAGCTTGGGCTTTCAGCTTTATATACAAATATGGCCACTATCAAATCTCAAAAACCGTTGTACATTAAGAGGTTACTTTTTTCATAAACCTTTCTAGCATGCCTTCAATTTTCCCTAAAAAAAACGTTGGAGAAGGGGCACCTGGGTGGCTCAGTGGGTTAAGTGTCTGCCTTCGGCTCAGGTCATGATCCCAGGATCCTGGGATTGAGCCCCACATTGGGCTCCCTGCTCAGCGGGAAGCCTGCTTCTCCCTCTCCCGCTCCCCCTGTTGTGTTCCCTCTCTCACTATGTCTCTAATAAATAAAATCGTTAAAAAAAAAAAAAGTTGGGAGAAAATGGCCACCTCAGACATCACACTCACCCCAAATACTTCAGCAGGAATCTCTTAAGACCGCCTACCCCACCACACTTCCACTACCACGTTCATGCAAGTGCACGGGGGTGTAATACCATCATCTGGTACACAATCCACATTCAAATGCCCCCAAGACCGTCCCAATCATGTCATTTACAGCTGTTCTGCTTTTGAATGAAGGATCATATGCTGTATTTTCTTTTCCTTTTTTACCCTCATTTCATCTAGTATAGTTAAGTTTTTCCACTCAATGTGTTTCATAACATCTTAGGGAAGTGCAGACCAGGTGTTCTGCAGAAAATCCCTAAGGTGGGTTTGCCTGAAGACCTCTTTCTTCATTAAAGTCAGGGTGGTAGATATTTACAAAAGCATCACATCAGGGGCAAAAGATGTGTGCTTGTCCTATTATTAGAGATGCTGAGTGTGACCAGTTGGTTCAAGTGAATGGCACCAGATCCCTCCATTTACAAAGGTACCTTTTTTCCCTTTGAAATTACTAAGCAGGCTGTGGGGTAGCCCTCTCAAGCTGGGTGAAGCCCCTGAGCTCTCAACAAACCTCCAGTAGTGGTTTTGGCATCTAGAAGATTCTTGCCTGTATCAATTATTATTACCAGAAGGACTGCAAACTGAGGATTTCCCCATTCCATTCTTTTGCAAATGCTCAGTATTTCAGAAAACGTGAATGTACTAGAAACTACCAGCAGAGGACACTAAATGACAATGAAAACCAGAGCCAGAAAAGGGGCTTGGCAAATCTAACAGAAACACAAAGTGAGAACTCGCTGCATACTAACACAACTGTGTGCAAGTCCTGTATTCTCCAACACAGCGGTATTCAACAGTAAAACAGCTGTATGATGGCGTATGCTACCTCTTGACTTGCTCTGCTGAGTCTCTGCCCTCCCACTCACCTGTTTCCAGGAATACAGTCTGAACCTGTTTTAATGAAGCTTCCTCTGAGCAAACACTAACAACCATAAAGAACACTAAGATTGGGGCGCCTGGATGGCTTAGTCGGTTAAGCATCCGACTTTTGATTTCAGCTCAGGACATGATCTCAGGGTCGTGGGATCTAGCCCCGCATCGGGCTCCGTGCTGGGTGTGCACAGTCTGCTGGACATTCTCTCTCTCCTTCTGCCTCTGCCCCTCCCCCTGCTTGCACACACTCTCTGTCCCTCAATAAATAAAATCTATATATATAAAAAAAAGAACACTGAGATTTACCAAGCAAATGCCTATGAACTCTCATTTAATCCTAGCAACTCCTGATTTAACCACTTCTTGCACTGTTCAAGTGAACAAATGCAGGTGTTGGAATGTCTGCAGACCAGGTTTGTCTTGTAAAATGTGCAGCCCCAAACAGGACAATACCACCCCCCACCCCCCTGCCCGGCCCGGCCCAGAGCAGGCAAACGGGACTTGGGGGAAGCCTCCATCCTTGGCTGATGGTTGGTGGGTAGACGGAGGTGGGAGAGTAAACCACCTGTGACATTAGATGAAGGTGACAAATATCAAATCATGGGTTTTCAGGAGAGGAAACCCACCCCCTGGTTGACAGCCAGCCAGCTATACGAAATTACTAAACTGCACAAGCCCGATGAAAATAAATGTCCATTCTTGAGTGTGTCACTAAGTGCCTTGGCTAAAGTAAAGAGCTCTTTCCTCAATTGCAACACAATGGTTTTCTTTTTTTTTTTTTAAAGATTAATTTAAGTAATCTCTACACCGAAAATGGGGCTCAAACTCACGACCCGGAGATCAAGAGTCGCACGCTCCACTGACTTGAGGCAGCCAGGTGCCCTGAAACACAATGGTTTTTAAAGACTGGCAAAGAAACAAGGATCTCTAACAGGATGAGGAAGCCATTTATCTTGATGAAGTACTCATCCTAGCATGAAGTGCATTCTCCTTGTAATGGGCTACAGGAGTTATTCTGGAGCCCAGCACAACTCTTCTTTCAACTTTCACTGCTGAAAATTGAAAATGAATCGTAGAGAGAAAGTCAGAGTACGTCCTGGGTCTCTGGTACACTGTGTCTACTGCAGTATCTCCCTCACCCCTAACCCCCAACAAAACGGATGTAAGCTTGTTTTCCTGTTCTTTTTCTTTGGAAAGGTAGAATATAAAAATAAATTATCTAACACATCCATGGCTTCTTAGTCAAAAATTCAGATTTAACTCATTGGCCACAGGGGAATAATGATTTCAGATAATGTTATGAGTTACTTGTTAATGGCTAAATTTCTAACCATGTCACTCCCCAGACAAAAATGGCGCCACCCTTCTCCTTTTCAGGCCAATTAAAAAAGCCTGCCACTAAGTACTCCCAATAACTTCTGGACCCCTCTACCCTGATTTTACAAAAAGGTGTAAGAGCAGTGACAAGCAAAAGCAAGGTCTGTATTTTGAACTGAAAATATGAAGCTTGACTCCACTCTCACTTAGCTCCTATATCCAAAACAAAGACTTCTCATGAGTGCCGAAACCCATAAATGTACTCCTAGAAGTAACCCTAATAAAAGTGAGACCAATAAAACTCAGAGGCATTTCGATGTTGGCCAATTCATTATCACGGAGTTAACACATTTTAGAACAGAGTGGGAACCCGCTGAATTCAGGTTGGTGCAGATAGGTCTGCACCAGTCGAAGGAATGCTGAAAACCTCTGCAAGCAGGGAAAGGTGGAAAGTCCAGAAAAGTGTGTGGGTGTGGACATGCTTTTAAGGACAGGGAAGAGGGAAATATGGCTGAGGATATGTACACTGAACTTAGGTGGGGTAAACAAATCTAGATGCTCTGACAGATTTCAACCACGTGGGCAAGTTGTACACTGTTACGTTCATTTACTGGCAGTTCCCTGCTTTCTACCCTACCAGAGATTAACCAACCTTCTGGTTAACCTTACATCAGCCCTGGAGCTTTCCTATGGGCTGATGAAATTTAGCATGCTGAGCTAGTAAGTCCTTCACATCCTACGTCTTGCCAAAATGAATGCATGCTTCTACAAATGAACGCTGTCAACTAGAGAAATCTGTATTCTGGTCACTTCCATCAGTGATGGCATGACCTTGATAAAGTCCCTCTAGGTCTCTCTGTGTTTGCTGTTATGAGTAAGGGACAGGCCTCCTACTTTTTGGAGCCTGATAAGGATCCACCCAGACAGGACAGGAGCAAACTGGTGAGAATTACTTGTTGGGCATCCATGATTAACTCCTATTCTTAATTCCCAGGACCCAAACAAGACTCTACCCATTCCAACAAATGTCAAATCTGGTACATCTATCAAGGCTCTTTTCACATCTGTTACCATGGACAAATACCGCTGCACTGTTCAAAAGAAAGGTTCCACATCTGCACGGTACACTGTGATAGTCACTAGCCATTAGCTACTGACAGGAGGTTAGTGAGACTGAGGAATGGAACTATCTTTATTTACTGAAGTTTAAATAGCCATAGTCAGGAGAGGGGAAACTTAACTGTCTTTTGTATCATTTGAAAAGAACCAACCGGTGGCTGCTCAAAGTAGGTGGCCTCTCAATTCTTAGTATCTTGCAAAGTCACCTTACTTGAAAGCTTTGAAGCAAATTTTGTCACCTCATCTTGTCATAAATCTTAGAAGTGAATTCCACTTTGGAGCCCAGAGCTCTGAGCAGAGACAGCAACCTTTTCACGTTACTGGACCAGGTTGGGGAGTTCTCTCACTCTCTTTTGACGGAGGCAGAAGCCCCCCCCCCCCCACCGGCTCTCTGCTTTATACAGTTCCAGCTCCTGAGATTCACTCCATTACCTCCTTTCTACCTTTGCTTCACTTTACACAACATGCGCGCGTTTGTGTGTGTGTGTGTTCATACATTTTGTCTTGTTTGGATGTGAGGCATCTATTAGCTCAGTCTACCCATGTTGCCAGAAGCAGACACTGCTCGGGGACAACACCACCATTCCAATTTTACCAGTTAAACAAATATAAAAGGACATTTGGGAGTGGACTTACCGCTTCACCCGCACAGCACTGTCCTGACTCAATTCTTTCATTCTTTCTTCTACTTTGTTCAAAAGCTACAATTAAAAGAAAAGAAGTCAATGGGCCTATAGAATAAGCTGAGTGCAACAGCTAAGTTTCCAGGAGGCTGAGGCTGTGGTGACAGAGCTGTGTGATATTCCTGACCTCCCCCATCCCTTCAGCAGCCTCTAGGCCTGGCCCAGTTCCACACACCCACACCAACCAGGCCTCATGGTGCTACCTTCAGTGCGAGTCACCAGCAAGATAATGGGAAAGGGGAGAGCACATGGATAATGCAGATATAACATCCTGCTCAAAAGTTTACATTTCATCATGGAAAGTAAAACTGTTTTTAAGCAGTCAAGGGAATGAGGACAAGCCAAGTTCCTAACAACAATTGAGGAACCACTATTTTTCTTCTAAAAGCACTTATCTGGAGGGAGGAAATTTAAAGTTAACTGGGAGATCAGCAATTATGTAAAACAATTTTGTCATTAAAAATATGAGATTTGATGATCCTCAAATACTTGTAATTACAAATAAGGAAAACAATAATTAAATAAAAGTAATAAAAGTGAAAAACCAACACTGTCAACTTCTTGGCCTTGCGAATCACCATCATAACTCTGAAGATCCAACAACACCAATCCATGTGGGTAAATTCTCAAACTGGCAAAGCTACAAAGGAAAGCGTAATTTTAAGGTTAGGAATTGTATCATGGCATTCAAAAGAAGAAAAGACACCAACCCACCCAACTAAAAGCAAAGACCATTGCTCTTTTTTTCCTAAGTTACATGGTTAACCCTTTAGCTTTCTTATGAGAACCTCTTCTTGGGGGTGGGAAGCCACCCATCAATTTAGGGAAGATTTAGACAGTCACCAGATGCTAACGTTTTCAGATAACGGGTTCTTGGGGCCAGAAAGTGATTCAGTAGCAAGTTCTGTGAACCGTTTTTTGTTTTTTGTTTTTTGTTTTTAAGTAAACTCCACCCCAACTCACAATCCTGAAATCAAGAGTCGCATACTCTACCGACTGAGCCAGCCGGGTGCCCCTGTGAACCTGATTTTTAGGAAGGTTCCCTGGCACGTGATTCGGCCAAGTTTAGTGACCACGGCCCTCAAACGAAGGGAGGGTAGGAAGGACAAACTGGGTCCTCCCAATTAACCTTCAGAGTTCAAAACAGAGCCGTGGTTTTCTGACTGCAAGCGGGTGGTGGTTAAAGTGATTTAGTTCAGGGTTGGCACACTCCAGCCCACAGACTGCAAACCACCAGATCCAGCCTGCAGGACTTTTTTTTGTAGAGCCTGCAGACTAAGAATAGTTTTTACATTTTTAAGGAGTTGTTTAAAAAAAAGGAGAGAGAGAATGTGACAGAGACTCTATGTGGCTCCTTACAGAACAAGCTTTCTGACCCCTAATTTAAGGGATCTGTGCATTTGTCTTAAAATATGAGAGTGTATCACATGTAATAAAAAGTCAATTATGTGGAGAAATTTCTGTTTTGATCATACGTGTATCTATCTGTACTGTATAGACACAGATGACTACGAGGTTATGATATAAAACTACTTCTTGGGGCGCCTGGGTGGCTCAGTCGTTAAAAGTGTCTGCCTTTGGCTCAGGTCATGATCCCAGGGTCCTGGGATCGAGCCCCGCATCGGGCTCCATGCTCCACAGGAAGCCTGCTTCTCCCTCTCCCACTCCCCCTGCTTGTGTTCCTGCCCTTGCTCTCTAAGTAAATAAATAGAATCTTTAAAAAAAATAAATAAATAGGGCGCCTGGGTGGCTCAGTCATTGAGCGGCTCCCTTGGGCTCAGGTCATGATCCCGGGGTCCTGGGACCGAGCCCCACATCGGGCTCCCTGCTCCACGGGAAGCCTGCTTCTCCCTCTCCCACTCCCCCTGCTTGTGTTCCTGCTCTCACTGTCTCTGTCTCATAAATAAATAAAATCTTTAAAATAAATAAATAAATAAAACTACTTCTTACTATAAGTCGTGGTTAAAGAAACATTTGAAAAATACTAAATCAGAAGAATTCCGTTCAGAGAATATAGGCAATGTGCTTGGCTTAAAAACTAACTACTACTAGTTAATTTCACCTTCAGCCTTTAAATGGCCCCCAAATCAAGTTCAGGTCCAGGAAACCACAAATCATTTACACCTGAATGCGCCTATCATTCTTTCCCCCTCCACCACCCGCAACACAAAGGACAGGGGCTGGAGAAGGGAAAGGGTAGAAAAACATCACCCCTAACCAGCTGGGTGGTTCTAGTGCAGTCCTCTGCCAATGGAACTGCAGGAACACAGGAGCACAGACAGTGCTGGAAGTTAGTACAAAAAGCTCAAGGGATTAAAACCGGGCTGAGGACCAGGACCTCAGCATCACAAAGTGGCTATTAACCAGAAGTCAGGCCAGAAGCTGGGTATGGTCCCCCTGAGCTGGTGCCTGGTCGCCCAGGCATGGGTGGGAGCAGTGAGGTTTCAGGACAGGCACCATGGGGATGGGTCCCAGTGGAGCAAGCGAGAGAAGAGGGAGACCAATGTTGAAAATACGTTTTTAAACTAAGCACGTCAATTTTCATTTTTTCTTTCTGAAGCAATTTCTAAACAGCTCTTGTCATTCAAAATTCCCTTCTGGGAAGAATTCTAGGCCCCCCAGACATCTGGAAATGGTGTGTATGGTAGAAGATTCAAGAAGTGAGGCAGAGAAGTGCCTGGATGCAAAGGCAGTTAGGAGATTCTAAGAGAATCGAGGCTTCAAAGAGCCTACGGGGTGGCAAGGTGACAGGGTTCAATTTGCTGTGGTCCCCAAAGGCTGGACCACATCCAGGACAGCAAGACACCATGGTGGGGAAGGTGGAGAAAAGAGGCCAGGACAGAGAGAGGCTGAACCCAAGCCTGCAGGAGCTGGAAGGATCAAGGACAGCTGCAAACCTCTACTTGCAGGAAACGTGCTATTAACTGGGCCAGGGCACGGAGGAGGGAAGGTAGGAGAGTTCGGTGGTGGTGTTGAATTAGGATCACCCTTGAGAAGAAATGATTTTAGGTACATCTGAGGTATCTGCTCAACACATATGTGGAGATTTGCTACATAGTTAGAAATACAAATCTGGGCTTGGGGAGAGAGGAGCTGGGAAGTCCTTGAGAGGCATCAAGAGAGGGAAGACCAGTAATCCCCATGGTGTGGAGCATGTTGACTTATGAAGAGAGTAACAGAAGGGAGCACTCAGAAGTCAAAGTTTCCTGATCTCCCAGCATTGCCTTCTGGGGCCTCTGAGGTCGTGGGGGTGGTTATTTTTCCTTTTAATAGAGAAACAAGGGAGAGAATGTGGGATATTAATGAAACCATGTGGAATTCTAGTACTTTGTACCATTGGGGGAAATGGAATTAAAGCCACTGAAATTACCCAGGAGTTCACATTTTAAAATTAATAGTGCAAATGATGAAGACTCTTACCAGTTTTGCATACTAAACCAGTCTAGATAGAATACAAACCTAGACTTAGGAAAGCACAAAGAGCTCAACACACTGGTGTCTTCTGTTCTCGGTCAGTTCTTAATTTAGGTTTCCTTCCCTATTCCCAGAACATATTGGCTCTCATCTACATATTGATTAGGTAAAGTCTGGATAGTCTATAAAGGTCTTAAGGAAAAAAAAAAAAAACCCAACTTGAAATCTTGGATCCCCTCAGCTTCCTGTCAACCTCCCTGCAGACATCCTCATTCCGCATCTGATGATGGGTCTGCATTATAAAGATTTTATTTATTTATTTGAGAGAGAGAGAGAGAGAGAGAGAGAAACAGCATGAGAGGGGAGAAGGTCAGAGGGAGAAGCAGGCTCCCTGCCGAGGCGGGAGCCCGATGTGGGACTCGATCCCAGGACTCCAGGATCATGACCTGAGCCGAAGGCAGTCGCTTAACCAACTGAGCCACCCAGGCGCCTGATGGGTCTGCATTAATTGCTAATAACTTATAACAGTGCTACTCGCAGTGGGGTCAGCCGACCAGCAGCATCGGTGTCCCCTGGGAGCTTGCTGAAAATGCGATTTCCGGTGCTACCCCAGAGCGGCTACATCTGAAACTGTTGAAGCGGGGCCCAGGAATCTGCTTTAACCACGTCTGAATCGTGGCCTGCAGTTCACACTGCTTCTGCTGCCCAGGGGGGGTTCTGGGTCCTGGCCACACAGCAGAATCACCTGGTGGGGGGGGGGGGACTTTGGAAAAATACTGATGCCACTGGCCTCAATCTCTGGGAGAGTGACTGCGGTAATGGCGTCTTGTGAAAGCACTCCCGGGCGATTCTACTTTGCAGCTAGGACTGTGAAGCACTGAATTCTAGCCCCCCTAACAAGATGTCACAGGAGTAAATAAAAAAATACCTGGATGCTAGCCCTCCCCGCTTTGTCATCCGCCCCCAACCCCCACCAGCTGAAGCGCTCAGATCCGAAGGCCACCTCACCTGCCGTTTTTGTTGATGTAGGTCGCTAGATAACCGTGGTCTTGCCAGTTGTGCACTGACTCCGTCATCCCTTGCTCCTGGAAAATGGACCGGAGGCCTTTTAGAATGGTCTCGCCATCAGCTGGAGAACAAGGAAGAGAAGGCAAGGTGGTCAGGATGAAACACATTCCAAAGGAAAGCCAGCAAGGCGCGGTTTGACGACTGGACTTTGTAAGAAAACCTGAACGAAGATTTGCCGGCGTCACGCCCATTGTCAGGAACTATAAAGGTTCTCAACCCCATGAGGAGAGGCTACACGGATTACTGGGTAACACAAGACAGACACAAGACCACCAACCCCAAAGTCACTGCGCCAAGGATGCAGACAGGTGTTCCAGCCAACCGGAGATGACACAACACAGTGTTTAGCCTAACCAGAAATCAAAGAGATGCAAATAAATGAGCTTCCATTTTAGGGTATATAAATTAATGAGGCTATACAGTGCTAGAAAGGGGATGTCCACCCACTCCTGATGGGTATCATAAAGGACTTCAAAACTTTTGGCTTTATGTTCCAGGTGTCTCACAATAAGCATGGGTTGCTATTATAACAGGGAAAAAGAAATTAAATGGGGCCACTCAGTAACATATTTCTATTTTGTAGAGACTGAACAATTCCTTATGGAACAACCCAATACGTACTGTGACCCTATCCTTGGCCAGGGGCCCATCTTCCCCTCTCCTTCCCCACCCACTTCCCAAGTGTTATCCCCAGGTAGGACTTCGGTCAAGGTTATAGAAATTGCATTAATCTCTGCAGGTTCACTTGATGCCAGAATCTTCAGGAACATCCAACATTATGACGCCTAAGAGAAAAGGCAAAATGCAATTTGTTCTCCTCTAGTTCGATCTGCTAAGCACTCATTGCCTGAGAAGGGTAAGGTAAAGCACCGAGATGAGACAAAAGGAATTACTCTGTACTGTCCCACGAGCCCTCCATGGGCTGGTGCTTTTTCCACATGACAGAAAACACGGTGTAGGCTGCAAAGCGTCAAAACGGACAGTGTGTACGAAGAGTATGTCTGTGACCTAAACGAAGGCAAAGGAAAAAAAACAAAAAGATTCACAGCTGACTGCAGTGTGGTTTCACCAGAAAAATCACACTAGAATTCCTTCCATAAACTAAGGTAGTGCCAACACTTGGACTAGACGTTAAGCATTTTTTTCACCCTACTTAGAATCTATCTCCAGGGCACCTGGGTGTCTCAGTTGGTTGGGTGACTGCCTTCGGCTCAGGTCATGATCCTGGAGTCCCGGGATCGAGTCCCACATCGGGCTCCCTGCTCAGCGGGGAGTCTGCTTCTCCCTCTGACCCTACCCCCTCTCATGCTCTCTCTCTCTCTCATTCTCTCAAATAAATAAATAAACAAAATCTTAAAAAAAAAAAATCTATCTCCAGCCATGTCTGGAACTATGTTCCCAAGACCTTCCAGAGCACAGTTAAGAATGAAGACCACAAACTGGGTTCAGAGGCCAAATTGCACAGCAAATTTGTCTTATTCGAGTAGGCACAGACTTTTCAAAAAATTTAAAGTCAGGGTGCCTGGGTGGCTCAGTCGGTTAAGCGGCTGCCTTCAGCTCAGGTCATGATCCCAGGGTTCTGGGATCGAGTCCCACGTCAGGCTCCCTGCTCAGTGGAGAGCCTGCTTCTCCCTCTCCCTCTGCCTGCCTCTCTGCCTACTTGTGCTCTCTGTCTCTCTGTCAAACAAATAAATAAAATCTTTAAAAAAAAATTTAAAGTCAGTTGCCACTTAAAAACCAGATTTCAGGGCACCTGGCTGGCTCAGTCGGTTAAGCATCTGGCCTTTGGCTCAGGTCATGGTCCCAGAGTCCCGGGATCAGACTGAGCCCTGCATCAGGTTCCCTGCTCAGCAAGGAATCGGCTTCTCCCTTTCCCTCTGTCCCTCTCCGTGCTCGTTCTCTCTCTCTCTCTCTCTCTCTCAAATAAATAAAATCTTAAAAAAAAAAAATTGCACCTACCCCAATGTAGTGGGTGGAATGGTGGCCCCCAAAAACATACGTCCACATCCTAACCCCCAGAACCTGGGAGGGTGACCTGATTTGGAAAAAGGTCTTTACAGATGTAATTATAGGTCTAGAGATGAGATCATCCTGGATTATGCAGGTGGGACCTAAATCCAAGGACAGGTGCCCTCATGACAGACAGAAGAGGAAAGAAGGGGATAAAGAGCAGGTGATCCTGACAACAGGAGCTGCCCGTAGCTGGAAGAGGCAAGCAAGGGCTGTCCCCTAGAGCCTTTAGAAGGTCCACGGCCCCGCCAACAACAGTTTTGAACTTCTGGCCTCCAGAACTGGGAGAATGTGTCCGTTGTTTTAACAAACCGCCCGATCTGTAGCACTTTGTTAGGGCAGCTCTGGCAGACGGATACACCCCCCAAAACAGGTATTTTCAACTTCACTTAACAAACGATGGCAAATAGCGTAGCACAAATGGCCGTGAGGGCATCCACTTGCTAATCCTTTGAGTCCCTGAACACAGACAAACTCACGGACAGCATTTAAAAACAGAACTGCGTGAGTGTACGGGCCCCAAGCCCCCAAACAGGAGCAGGTGGGCACAAGTGTGTCCACCAGCAACCATGTGAGAGGAAATCAGAAAGCAAAGGGACTTCACACTTCTCATAAAAATACCAGCTGAGGTTCACCCACAAGGAAGGCGTCTCCTCCTCTGAGAGAGCAGCACCCAGGAGGGAGCAGGGACCTGGGCAGAGCCAGAGAATGTGAGCATGGCCAAGCCCGATGAGAGCCAGCTGAACTGAGGCTGAATCCAGGAAAAAGCCCCTCATCAGGGAAAGACTCCTGGAGCAGAAAGCACACCACACACCCATCGCAACACAAGCATCAAGCAACAGGGGTGGTGACCTCATGTCTCACTAGTCTCGCTCATTCCCAGCAAAACTGTGCCTTTGGGAAACTCGTTTGGAAGGAAATAGCTGGCTTCACTATTCTGAAACTGGAAATTAAAAGGGGGAAGCCTGAATTATATCCTCTGAATGATATTCGGTTCTAAGACTGAAATCCATCCTCTAAAAAAAATTCCGATTTCAAACTTCATCAAAAGAAGGGACCTCGTTCAGTCTGTTTGTCACTGAAGCCTGGTGGGGTCAAGCTACCGCGGAAGTGACTGAGCTGTAGGACGGGAAGGACAATGTGCCCAGCACGGCCCCGAGGCCTGCATAGCCCAGCACTACTTGCCCTGAACAGGAGAGCTACTATGTCATTATTCAATCTCTCCTTGGCTAGAATACATGTTTTCTGTTTTGAAAGTGTATAAAACAAATCATCACTCCTGGTAAATGGCCTCAAGACTGGGTTCTGTTGGCACATTACAAAACAGAACACAAATCCCCTATAGGCTGGTGAAGGGAACGATCCAGACAGGGCCACCCTGCGCGTCACTGGCCAGGCTGCGCAGGATATGAGGACCTCGGCCCCAGGGCTGAGCCGGGGCAAACTCTCTCTTGGGCCAGGGAAAGGGGTGTCTTTGTCTAAAACTCCTAAAACCCTTGACTGCCGGCCAAATGCAGCACGACAACCGCCCCCTTTTTCTAGCTGGCACCATCAGTGGAAAGGCCCTACAACCAGGTTTCAAACTGAACAAAAAACATATTACGAAAGAAACCCAATGGAGTGTTACTGATGTCTATACTATGGGCTTGCCCCTCAGTTCAGAAGAAATCTGCCAGGTCTGAATGTTATTTCTGGCTGTCACCACCACCTGGTCCCTTGTGGGCACTGAATGTGCCGGCCCTGCAGGGGATCCACGGACCGTGCGCCTTTCTGCACTTTCCCCTCCTGTCTTCTCGTCCTCCACAATGCTCCCAGCCCTTGGAGATGATTCCAGGAAGGGGCTCTAGAGCTGAAACTGCCCAGCAACTCTTTTCCAGAACCAAGGTTTGAAAATGAAAACAAAGCCAAAGACGTGAGCTCCACTAGGTTCAACGATGAGGCTCACTTGGTCATCTTGATCTCAGGGGCTCAATAAATGTTTTGTGGGTAAATGAAAATTTATTTCAGTTGCCTAAATTAATCATCCATATTGCTGTTATCTTTGCAGAGTTTCTAGAATATCTAAACCAGTGGTTTTCAATCCCAGCAGTGCATTATAATTACCTGGGGAGTTTTTAAAAGTGGTACGTCACATCCTAGACCAATTAAATAAAAATCTACGGGTGAGAACCAGGCATCGGTATTTTTCAGGGCTCCCTGGGAAATTCCAATACACAGCCATGGTTGAGAACCACCGAGCTAAACCACTAGATACAAGAAGAACAAGAAAACCCCACTATTTCCAAACTAATTAGTCGAGTCACCAAAAAGGTTATAGAAAATGTTGAAAAAGGTCTGAAAAAAGCCTGAACTCCTTACTAACAGGCAGCCTAGGACATGCCCCAGAAAATGCTTTGCAGTTATCCAATTTCAACCTTCATGCCTGTCTGGTAAGAAACATGTAATATGACCAAGCAAAATGTACTTGGCTGTTATCGGGGTTCCTCAACTGGGGTTGACAACATATGGTGTGAAGGACAGTCTTGTTCCTCACAGGACTTTGGCAATCCCAGCCATACACATTACATGTGGGTAGTCCCCCACTTTGTTTGAAGAGAGAAAAAAAAAAAAAAAGACCCCACACTCCCACTGCCCAGGGACAGAAGTGGGGCAGGCAATACAGTCCCTTGAGAACTACTAGATGCTCCATAGGAGTGAAAATAAGCCTGGGGTCAGAGCATGCCCAAATGTGGGAACACAAGACTGCAATGTCATTAAGTGGCTACAAAATCAGAAAATTGGAAAGCAAATTCAAATGCTAAAAGAGATATAATCACACGGCTTTCAAGTACGCATGGTAATCCAAACTAGGCTAACAAAATGTTTGGCAGAAGTTCTTAGAAAACTCTGGCCAGGCAAGAATGATGTGCAACTCGTAGATGACTCAGCCCTCCAAAGTGCGCAGCAACACAGTGACCTGTCCCAGGGCAAAATGTGTCCTTTGTCCACTAGACAACTCAATGTCATTTCCAGACCACTGCCCACTTTGTGTTTATTCAACAATAACTTAGAAAGAATCAACTTGGAGGTCTAGTCCAAATTAAATACACCACTACCAAAAGAAAGGAAGAGAAGATAAAAAGTGGGGTGGGGAGGAGGGGCAGGGCATGAAGGCCCAAGTTTCATCTCCCTGCCTCATTTTCTCCCAGAGACCATTTTTAGAGGCTGCTCTTGGAGCACTCTGACTCTGACGGTCAGCTCCATCCAGATGGCTGAATCCCAAATCCTTATACCCAAATGGAAACTGCTCCCTGCCTAAATGCTCAACACACTGTCCCAGTCAAGTCTGAAATCGGGCTTGGACTGCTCTATTCCCTCCCCTAGATGTTAATACCCTTGCCACTTAAAAAATCCCCCAGGATGCTCCCCTTGAAGCTTCTTGCACAAATCGCCTACCGCAGCTTCTCTGTTCCTCCAAACTCACTGGCCAGGCACCCCCCCCAACAGGCATCATACCCTCAACCCTCAAGGTGGGGCCACCACTTTGCAGGGTTCCTGTAGGGATCCTGGCACCAGTGTTCCTTCCCTCCATCGCTCGTGGCCTGCGGCTGCCCTGTAATCGGCGCTCCACAAGGTGGGCAGCCCCAAGTGGACGTTCAGTTGAGCAACTGCACTCACCCAGGCTGACCAGCCCAAGAAGTTGAGGGATTTGTGCTGAGTAAACACCTAAGACACCCGGCACCCTGGCAAAAAGGGGGGAAAACATCCTTCAGTTAGACCCATTCCCACTTTCTTCCATTTTAAGTAACGGCTAAGATCCTGTAACCTCCTCAACAAGCTGAATTCCAGTAGCAGCTGCCCTGAGGAAACAAGCAATTCTCTTACTTCCAGAAAACACCTGCGGACCTCAACGTGCATCCTCAAGTCCTTTCAACTTCGAACACTTGAGCAAAGAACTCTCGGGACAGGGTGTGTGGCAGCCGCCCCTCGCGCAGGACCTTCAGCCTGGCCAGCCTCGGGCCAGAGCCGCCCTGGCCTCCTCCGCAAAGTCAGGGGGCTGCACCGGGCGAGTTGCTCCCATGCTAGAGCAGCATCTGGCTCGTGAAACTAGGAGACGAAGTGCTATCCTTGCCAAGCGTATCTTTAATTACGAGCACTGGAAATTCCACACCTCCCCATCAGGCCCGTGTGCTTCCTAGTTCTCCCCTGCGATGGCTCAAGCTAGTCCGTCGCCAAGGGGTTGATGATCGCCGTCATGGCACCGTACCCAAGTGGTGGGGCCCAACGCCTGGCCTCCTCCCACCTCGCCCCTCCTCCACAGAGCCTGGCATCTCCG
This sequence comes from Eumetopias jubatus, assembly GCF_037043125.1. Taxonomy (NCBI): domain Eukaryota; kingdom Metazoa; phylum Chordata; class Mammalia; order Carnivora; family Otariidae; genus Eumetopias; species Eumetopias jubatus. The sequence goes on from NW_028274817.1 coordinate 109,337,603, forward strand.
GAGCCCGGGGCCCTTAACTCTCCTCCATCCTCTGACCCCGCCGGCTGCCTCCCCCTCCCGCTTCCACTTTCCATCCAGGTCAGGGGCCACCCCCACGCCCCCCTCCCTCCTTGTTTCTGAGAGCGGGACTCCCCTAAAGGGGGGACAGTGAGTGGCAGCACATACACCAGCAGCTCACAGCAAGGGGAAGCATCAAGGCGGGCATCCTTTCCCCCAACCCTGAGACACCCTGGTGTCAGAGAAGTGAAGAGCCAGGTTTGGGTTGTGCACACACAGACCAGCTTTCGGGTTACCTTGATAGGCTCTTAGGCTTCCTCTAAACCTAAAGAAGAAAGGAAAACTGGACTCCAACACAGTTTGAAGCCATTCAAGTACCTGCTTTAAGCATCCACTCAGATGTCCTAATCTTGACAGTGGTGGTGCTTACATGACTGTATGCATGGGTCGAAACTCAGAACTGTACACAAAATTTCCTTGATGTAAATTATATCAAGTTTTTAAAAATCTATTCCAGGGGCGCCTGGGTGGCTCAGTCGTGAGGCGTCTGCCTTCGGCTCAGGTCATGATCCCAGGGTTCTGGGATCGAGCCCCACATCGGGCTCCACATCGGGCTCCCTGCTCCGCGGGAAGCCTGCTTCTCCCTCTCCCACTCCCCCTGCTTGTGTTCCCTCTCTCAACTGTCTCTCTCTCTGTCAAATAAATAAATAAAATCTTTAAAAAAAAAATCAGTGTTGATAGGCAGCAAGCCCAGATTACCGAAATCAAGTGATATACAGAGAAAGCCTTCATATTTCACAAAGAGCTTAGCACTGAAAATTATTTAAAAACTTGTTTTATTTTTAAATGTTAACAAAGGGTCTGTGTATCAGGAGACATCTCAGACATTCAGAAGCCTAATAAACTCCCAGAGATTAAAGTGAAAGTCAAGCAGGTGGTTGCCTGGGCTATCTTACTTCGACAGCTTCGTCTTCAATTCCCGTGTCCAGTTCTTTTTACAACAGCTGCAAGATGATTAATCTCATCGCACAACACCCAAGACAACGGCAACGTTCAGAACAGCAGGTTTCATATTAATCAAAAAGTGGAAACCCAAATTGTCCGTGAAACTCTAACTGGATAAGCAAGCTGTGGTCTATCCATACCACGGACTATTTATTCAGCCATAAAAGGAATGCAGTACTGATATATGCTGCGACATGGATCGCATAATGCTAAATGAAAGAAGCCAGTCACAAAGGGTCACATGTTGTAGGATTCCATATGTATGACAGAGCCAGAAAAGGCAAATCCCTAGACATAAAAAGCAAATTAGTATATGCCAGGGACTGGGAGCAACTGGAGATTAGGAGGAATGGGGATGATGGCTAAGGGGTAGAGGTTTCTTTCCGGGGTGATGAAAATGTTCTAAAATTGTGGTGATGGTCGCCCAACTCTGAATGTACTGAAAGTTATTTAAGTGTATACTTTAAATGGGGGAACGGTGTGGCACAGAAGTCATCTCAATAAATCTGTCCCCAAGAACCCAAACATACAAGCTGCACTTTTAGATTCTCAGCTACTGTGAGGCAATCAAGGCAACAGAGAGTTCCAGAAGTGGGTTGCTCCCCTTTCAACCAAGCATAAGCCAGGCCCGAGGCATCAGATTAAAGGGGCTGGGAGGGGCTGTCTCCTCTACCCTCCCCCACCCCACAGACGTGTCACAGAAAAAGGAGTATCCAAGCAGCTGCTGTGTGCAGGCACTGTCCCGGGCACTGGATGGATGCACACCTGCAACCAGGCTCAGCCTCAGTTCAGTCACAGTGGCAATGTACAGCGTAGCCACTACAGTTAGTAACTGTGTAGCATATATTTGAAAGTTGCCAGGAGATTGGATCTTAAAAGTTCTCATCACAAGGAAAAAAACTATTTATGTGTGGCACAGATCTTAACTAGCCTTCCTGTGGTGATCATTTCACAAGATATACAAATACCAAATCATTATGTTGTACACCTAAATCTAATGCTTTATGTCCATTATATATTTCAACAAAAAAAATTCTTTTAAATTTTCTGAATTTTAAAAATCATAGCAGTGAGATGGGGCCACAAAACATAGAGAGGGACAAATGACAATTTGGTGGGCTTGTTTTCAGAGCACAGCTCCTCTTCTCTTTTGAGAGAGAGCGCGCGCGAGCGCAGGTGTGCGTGACAGGGAGAAGAGGGGCAGAGGGAGACAAGAGAATCCCAGGCAGACTCCCCGCCAGGCACAGAGCCAGATACAGGGCTCGATCTCGCGACCCTGAGAAATCAGACCCAAGCTGAAAGAGAGTCAGACGCTTAACCAACCGAGCCACGCAGGCACCCCCCCAGAGCAGTTTCTGATGTTCACACAGAAGAACCACCAAACCAGGAAAAATTAGCTACAGAAAGAAAAAGACATACTGACATTGGATTGACAGCCATACAACACAACACAGACATAACACCCAAGCTCTTTTCATGCAAGTGGGCATTAAAGAAAACCACATGGGACTGTTTACAGTACCAGCCACAGGGACTATTTCTTAAAACTCACATTACAGTACCCTAGGCATACTGTAAATGTGTTGCTAATTATTTCATTGCCCTGCCTTCCCTTTCCCACTGCAAGAGAACAGTTAGAAAGGCATTTCCCATCACCCCCAACACCTACTGAAAAGGGGGAAGAGCCTCACTCTACTCTAACATAACCACCTAGGTCTCTCCATGAGCCAATCTCCTTATGACATTAAAGAAGGGCTCATAAAAAGAGAATTTATGAGGGCGCCTGGGTGGCTCAGTTGGTTAAGCGACTGCCTTCGTCTCAGGTCATGATCCTGGAGTCCCGGGATCGAGTCCCGCATCGGGCTCCCTGCTCAGCGGGGAGTCTGCTTCTCCCTGACCCTCTTCCCTCTCGTGCTCTCTCTCTCTCATTCTCTCTCAAATAAATAAATATAATCTTTAAAAAAAAAAAAGAATTTATGAGACACAATCTTAACCCCTCTTTAGTCTGGAACCCAACCAGTAACGCAATATTGTACCCTCTTCTTCCTGGGAAACCCGTCACCCCGACAAGACTACGGGAGTCTTCAAAGCAGCCACAACCCACAAGCCTCAGTCAGCACAGAGAGGGAGGCACCTCCATGGAGTGCTCATGTCGCTCAAACTATCCAGTCCTCACATTCTGACCTAGTCCACACGGGAGGCTAACCAAGAATTATAAAGAAAGGCACAGAAAGGGGAGATCATGCAAGAAGCCTGGCTTTCGCTTGGGGAGAAGATAAACTGTGGCCCTGAGAAGCCGGACGTCTGGCCACCTGAACTCTCCCAGAAGGCATCTTCTGAGCAACATAAGGTGTGCCTAGACTCCACGGGTTCAAGATCCATGTTTCCAGAAGAGGAAGTAGTAAACTCGGGCTAGAGCTGTGGAAGAGAGCAGAAGACCACCAAGGCAGAGGACACTGTAGAGACCAGGACCACAAAAAGCCCTCTCTGGGCACTGTACTCAACCCAATAGGAAGAAGCCCAAGAAATGAGGTGAAACCAGACCCAGCAGCTGCAAAAAAGGGATGAGCAAGGTGGTGAGAGGGAACTGGTAGGGTATGAGGTGAGAGGAAAGGAGAAGACCTAAGGCACCTGGACCAGGAAAACTAATCAGCCCTTACACCTTTAGTTCACAACTGCCCTCCACTGTCCACTGTGAGGAGTGAAAACCATCCCAGCTGCCGACTGCCACCTCCCCTTCATCTCACAAAGCAGCAGGATAAAACCAGGTTACAGGCTGGCCCAAGGTCAGACGGCAATGGCTTCCTTCAGCTCCATGCAGAAGAAAACCAGGTTTCTTTCCCAAAGTAGAAACTGTGGGATCGCCACTTTTACTGTCCAGGAGCACTTAACCAGTATCACGAACATCCAGCTCTCTTCCCACTGCCTTTAGGTGGGCAGAATACCCTACGGGTTCAGATCTATTAACCATTTGTGTTTCTGCAAATAATTCTAGGGTTGGTGCCCAAGCTTCTCTGCCAGGCTGCAAATCAACAATGAAATAGTATTTCCAGAGATAAAGCAGTTTGGACTTTGTGTCGTCAAAAGTCACATTTTTATCAAGCCATCCCTGAGGTGACCCCCTGCACTTTCTCTTCTTCCAGCTTTGGCCAAGGCAGACTCAGCGAAGTCAACATTCAGGACTGCGCCCTTCAGAATGAACCTCCAAGGAGATTACTCAGCGCCCAGGAAGTACTGGAAAAGTTAAGTGCCACAGAGATGAAAGTCAAAGGACACAAGTCAAAACTCCCTGTACAGAGGGAGGAATGTATACTATGATGGATTCCAGATGAGAAAAAGGCCATGTGGGGACCTGGGAATCTGTACTTGAATATTTTTCCAGATGGCTCTAAAGCAAGCCACTGGACTTAAGACAGTCTGAAGGCATGGGTGGACAAACTTGTTCCTTAGAGGGCCACACAGTAAAGATTTCAGGATTTGGCAGGCCAAATCAGGGCTCTGTCAACTACCAGAAGGCCATACAAAGGAGGCCAGAAGAACAGGATGTGGCCCAAGGGCCCAAGTTTGTTGACCCCCCCGTCTAAGGTCTTTTCCAGCTCTAAATTCCTCACCAACAGGCATAGGGACGCTCAGCTGTAATTCTACAACCTGAATTTCCAGAAGTGACATTCTTAGCATTTGGGACTAGAATAATCTGAGAAATACTTCCTCCATTCAAGTTAGCAATTTATTAAATGCGGGGGGACAAAATAACATCTAATAACCCATATAACCAGGACCCCAGTAGACACCAAAAGGATAATAAAGGAATTCTACAAACAACTCTACACATAAATTTAGCGACTTAAAATGGGCCAATTCCTCAAAAAACACAAACTACCACAACTCACCAATAGGAAGTAATCTGAAGAGCCCTATTAACTACCAAAGAAATAGAATCCATAATTTAAAAACTCCCCAAAGAGAAATCTTGAGGGCCAGATGGGTTTCACTGGAGAGTTCTACCAAACATTTAAAAAAGAGTAACACACTTCTATACAATATCTCTTGCAGAAAACAGAAAAGGAATGCCTAATTCATTTTATGAAACCATTGTCCTAACACCAAAACCAGAAAAAGTCCACAAAGAGAAACCTACAGACCAGTATCCCTCGTGAATATATAAACACAAAAGTCCTCTGCAAATCCTTAACAAATAAGAATTCAGCAATAGGGGCACCTGGGTGGCTCAGTCGGTTAAGCCTCTGCCTTGGGTTAAGCCTCTTGCTCTCGGCTCAGGTCAGGATCCCCGTGTCCTGGCATGGAGCCCCGCCTCAGACTCCCTGCTCTGCACCCTGCTCAGCGGGGGGTCTACTTCTCCCTCTCCCTCGGCTATTTCCCTGCTTGTGCTCTCTCTCCGTCAAATAAATAAAGTCTTAAAAAAAAAAATTCTGCTTTCACTTAAAGAGCTCCTTTAAATAAAGACCAACCTTCAAATTGCATGCCAATGCATTATTTTCTGCCTCTTCTTTTGCCAGCAGAACTTTCCTTATCTTTCAGTAAGTTAAATTCACCCCTCTTTATAACTGAGCATCTTTATCCACTGGCACAATCTCAAAGTACTCAGCCCTAAGTACTGCAATTAGTGCTAAGTGTTTTATGTATCATTTGACACTCTTCCAAACATTTTATTGGACATCCCACCCAACAACACAGTGTGTGGGATTTGGGGATCATTAGCACCTTCATGCAGAGGGAGAAAGTAAGGCGCATGTGAAACTACCCGGAGGGTCATCTAGAAGACGCTACCGGTTCTTAGCAGCTCCTTTTGGGTTTGCTGCTTAGCACATAAACGCATCTGATCCCAAATATACTCACTAGCTCAGTGGCTCCCTCAGGAACACAGATGACAGTATCAGTTTAATGAAATCCAGGCCCACCACAACTTAGGGCCCCAGAGTTGTTTTTCCTGGGGTCTGGATAAGTGCCTAGTCATAAGGGTTTCAAAGAGCATTCGTGCAATGGTTTACATACTTGCTTTAAAGATTCATTTGAGGAGGCTTCCTGACTCTTCAAAAGAACTGGGCCTGGAAGCAAAGTCCCATGAAATGGTGGCCGGCACGGCCCGGGTTACAACCGCTGGAGGCAAGCGCCTGCCGTGTGCGGGACTCCAGAAACTCAACTCACTCACAGCTCTCCTGAACACGCTTTTCAACAGATGCCCAACCGCAGCCCAGGCACTTCCGAACCGATCCTTACCTGCCAAGGAGTAGTACAACCAGGCCGGTCTCAATTCACATTACAAAGCCCGTCATTCCAAATTGTACCGGGTACCACGCCTGACACCAGCAGCTCTAACTTTCCCAAGCTCGGAGACTGAGGAGCCCCTGCACCTCGGTTGTCTCCCAACAAAGTAACAAAGGCCTGAGCGGCCATTCAGATACAGCCCATTTCATGACACAATTAAGATGCAAAGAAGATTTCGAAAGTGGTTTAACTCCTCCACTGCAAAACCTTCCATTATGTGTAGACGATTTCCTCACGCTCTAAATATCAGTTAGTATCTTAAGTATTTTTTCAGTTTCCAATCTGAGAAGTTAAGACCATTCTATTTTTATTTGCTTCTCTCCTTGTTAGGCTGAAGACCTTTATGTATACCTCTATTGCCGCAACTGGTTATGTTTTTCTCTCCTACATTACCTAATCACAAGCTTTTGTTTTTTAGGGTATACCGGTTTCTATTCAGAAGAACTTCTGGCTTGCTGTCTGTTAAAAATACTAAATTGTTGCCACACATAAGATAGAAACATACGTTTTCTATCTTTTTAATTTTAGCCAACTTAAAAGCACCTTCCCCCGTCCCAAACACACACACACACACACACACACACACACGGCAAAGTGTCTACTAGGTGGTTATGCAGGTGGAAAATGCTATCCTGAAGAAACGTCACATGCAGGGCTTCAGATTACTTGAAAATGCACCTCTCTCATTAGCTGGGGTAGAGATTGTTCTTAATGCCTGGATGAGGGAGTCAATTTCTTAAACAGCTGTTACCCCTTCCACAGCACTTAAAATAACGACAGAGAATGACCAAATAACTAGATGAGGCTTCTTGAGATAAAGCACAAACTCATTTTACCATACGCTACCTCCACAGGTTTAAAGAAATGGGCGTAACTTTGGGACTACACTCTTAAAAAGATTATGGTTTATACAATTTTTTAATGGCAAGCTCACAAAACTAATTCCCAGCAATGTGCAATTACTCAGCCTGGAGTCAAATACAGCTTGATTCGTGCAATTAAGAATCTTTTGCAGAGTTGGAGGAAAGAGAGTTAAAAAAAAAAAAAAAGCAAAAGAGCATGCCAAATGAAGGGAGATTCCATTGAGACCTCCCCCAAACAGCCCATAAAACATTTGCAAACAGCATTTAAGTACGCGAGAATACCTAAAAGGACGAAAAATGCCTGCCCCAGAGCTGTTAAATTCTGAGTCTGGGTGCCTCCCAGCTACTCGGAAGCACAGGGAGTGAGACTCAGATGTGCGCAGGGGTAGGGACAGCTGGGCAGAAATGGCCCCAGGAAGGGCTGACAAGGTGATGAGGACACACACGAGGCTTTTTAAATGAGAAAAGGGACAGGAGGAATCTGTTGGGAGTTTGTGGTGACTGAGCCCTTCCCCAAAATGGAGACATTGGGATACTGTGGCCAAGAGGTGCAGCCAGGAAAAGGTGAGCAAGGAATCTGAGCGCGTAGCAGGCACAATCCGCAGGACTTAAGGCCTGGCTGCCTGGTGCTTGGGGTAGGGGCACGCCCCAAGTTCCTGATACAAGGGCTTTTTGTTTTTAATGAGGATCCTACCATACTGATTCTCGTACTTAATTAGCATCAGAATTACTGGGAGGAAGCTGGTTAAAAATGCAAATTCCAGAAACTCCCCCAGCCCAGACCGTGATTCAGTCAATCTAGAAAAGGACCCAAGCATGCATTTCCCCCTTCCCAGGCATCCGCCCCCTTAAGGCTACATTGTTAAAGCGGGTATGTGGGGGCGGGGGTGTTATATCACACTGGTAGATAAAGTGTTACGACAAGGGACGATAATGCTAAGACAAAGGGGAAAGCTTTTTCTCCTCTTGAACAACAAAACACTAGATGCGATCAAAACTGGATTTTTTTAGGTTCTGTGCTTATAGCTACGAATCGCACAAAGACGCTATGCTTCTACCAGAAAGCAGCTCAACAAATAACACGGAAAACAGTGGGAGCTCTGAGGATGCGAGCAAGGCTCAGGAAATCAGGGAGGGAGGGTGACCAGAAGCCAGTGCTGCCAAGCCCTCCGCTCCTAACAGACCCCAGGGCAAACCTAGGAGGAAGGTAAGGCCCACCCTCCCTCTATGACTGTTGATTTATGCATAATGGAGACTTCCAAAAAGAACCTGGGAAATTTCGCTGATGATCTGTCATCTGCATTAGGGCATCGGCTTAGCTAGAACTTACACCGGGGATTCTCTGCCCCCAGCACTATTGACATTTTGGGCTGTCAATGCTGTGGGGGGCCTGTCCTGTGCAATGGAGGGTGTTGAGCAAGCACCCCTGACCTACGAAATGCTAGTAGCATCTCCCCACTCGTGATAACCAAAAATGTCCCCAGATACTGCCAAATATCCCCAGGAAGGGGGAGGAAGGGAGACAGGGTCGTTGAGAATCACTGCCTTAAACTAAGAGGCTTCGCAGTTGTGGAATTAACAAAGGCCTTGGAATCAAATAGACAAAGCTTTGAATCCCAGCTACCCCATTTATAAGGTGAAAAGCTTCAATGGGCCTATTTATTCATCTTTAAAATGGGGATAACAGGACCTACCACAGGGTTGTTGTGAGGATTACGTAAAATAACGTGTAATGCGCTTAGGGCAATGCCTAGCCCAGGAGGTAACTAATAAATACCGGCTTTTATGCTTTCAAAGAGATGTCTGTCTTGAAGAGGAACCAGGGACATTTGCTTACAGCTCTGGCCTTGAGTGGAAACCTACTCGGCCTAAAAGAAACAATATACAGAAATGGCACTCTCCCTTCCCTGTCCAGGGGGTCTGAACCAGGGGTCCAGGGACTTCCCAGGGGCCAGTGGATACAATTCAAGGGGGTCTGTGAACTCAGATGGGAAAAAAAAAAAATACACATCCTTGTTTTCACTAACTGAAATTTAGCATTTTCTTCAGTTATGCTTGTAAAACCACACATCAACTATGGTGGCTATCGTCACCAATAAAAATCTCAGAGCTTTTTCTTACAACGCAGCTGAAATACGATTTTCTCAGCTCTACTTCAAAATTATGGACGTTATTAGGCCTGATGCTAGTAATGTTATTTAATGTGCTACTGAAGAAGCACGTATTACTATGCTACATATTTAGGACTTTTTATTTTGAAAATTGTGTTTTAAAGTAACTGTGTTACTTTGTGCATTTAAAATTCTTACTCTGAGGGGCACCTGGGTGGCTCAGTTGGTTAAGCGTCCGACTCGATTTCGGCTCGATTTCGGCTCAAGTCATGACCTCAGGGTTGTGAGATGGAGCCCGCTTACCGCTCACATGCTGGGCTTGAAGCCTGCTTAAAATTCTCTCCCCCTCTTACCCTCCCCACTCCACTCAAAAAAAAAGTAAAATTCTTACTCTAAGGCTCCACAGTCTTCCTTGATAAGGGTCAAAGGCACAAAATTAGAACCCCTATCCTAAACCTTTCTGGTTAAGCTCAATTCCTAAGCAGCCTTCTGTTAATTTATTAAACAAGATCTTTGTTAGAAAACTACTTTCTGGGGGTGCCTCAGTGGTTGGGCGTCTGCCTTCGGCTGAGGTCATGATCTCAGGGTCCTGGGACCAAGCCCCGCATCGAGCCCCACATCGGGCTCCCTGCTCAGTGGGAAGCCTGCTTCTCCCTCTCCTGCTCCGCCTGCTTGTGTTCCCCTCTGGCTGTCTCTCTCTCTGTCAAATAAATAAAAATCTTAAAAAAAAGAAAACTACTTTCTGAATTGGAGTAACATAAGTCACTTTGTTTCCCTACATCAACTATAGATCAGCGGTCCAGAACCCAAACGTAACACCATCAGGCAGGTTTCCTCAATCAGGACCCGTAAATGTGTGTCTCATTTTCCCCCTAGGGTACTTGAACTAGTTTTCCATCTTGACCATAACATCAATCAGGTGCACTTTAACCAGCACTTATCAAACATCTATGAGGTACCAGAACTGTGTCCAGGATACAGACTCTGGAGGCCAGCCTTCGCAGATACTCCCAGCCGAGGGGAAGAAATGAGACAGGGAGAGGAGGACTGCTCGAGCTTTGGAGGGCTGACTAGCAAGGCTTGTTTGCTCTAACAGGGCAAGCAGAGGCTGGGAGTACCACACCACACTGCCCTCTGGATACCCAGCCCGCTTGCTGCCTAGTGTATATGACTAGGAACAAATCGTGTGTCCTCCACCAGCCCAGAGATGCTCAAACCATACAAACATGGGACATGTTTATTCTTGTTAGCCTCAGCTGAGAATCACAAAATGTTTTCTGGGTTCAGGAGTCCTCAGAATCCAATACTTCACTTGCAAGATGACCAAAGACGAGGTTTTGTTTTTTAGCAAAAATTAAAATTTCCTGAATTATGTCATCAGCCACAACACTAGACAGGCACCACCAGGCCCAACCTATAATTGCCCTTAGTGGCCCAGTGGCTGCTGGGTACTAGCTGGCTTGCACTGGTAACTAAGCTATATGGAATCACAACATAATGACATAACTAAGTGGTTCAAGTTTAATTCCATTAAAATCACATCATGGAACTGGAGCATTAGGATTACTGACAAATGGGAAAAAGAACATGAATCCAGGCTCCACAGGCATTTGACTCACCCCTGAGTCACATCCAGTACTCACCATGCCAAGACTAATGCCTTTTGACTCATTATTATCAATTAAAATAAATGTTTTTGGAGACCTCACACACAGGTGGTAGATTTCTCACCAAGTGCCCCTAACTGAAAATTCGAAGAACTTACAAGATCCCAGTCTAGCCAGATTCCCTTATTTTCTAAGTGTAGACACCTACTGACAGCAAGGGTAACATGTCTTCCCCAAATTAAGTAATGGTGGAACACAGTAAGAATCAGAGTGCTCTGGGCCCCTGGGTGGCTCAGTCGATTAAGCGTCTGCCTTCGGCTCAGGTCGTGATCCCAGGGTCCTGGGATGGAGCCCCATCTGGGGTTCCCCGCTCAGTGGGGAGCCTCCCTCTTCCTCTACCCCAAATCTTTTAAAAAAAAATACTAAAATAAATAATAATAAAAAAAAATCTTACTCCCAAAACACTTTTGTAGGGACTCAAGAACTAACAAAGATGAATATATACACATCCCCCTCCTTAGTATTATTTCTTCCTAGAATGTTCTTCAGCTCAAAATTTTCTCATCTTTAAGGTTAACGGACTGAAAGGGGTGCCTGGGTGGCTCAGTCGGTTAAGCATCTGCCTTCAGCTCAGATCGTGATCCCGGGGTCTTGGGATCCAGTCCCCCATTGGGCACCCCGCTCAGCGGGGAGTCTGCTTCTCCCTCTACCACTCCTTTCTGCTTGCGATCTCTCTCAAATAAATAAAATCATTAAAAAAGTTTTTAAAAAAAGATTAACAGGCTGAGAATTAAGGATAATTGACTGGGAATGTTTGTTTTTTTTTTATTTTCTCCTTGCCCAACTAAATTATTTAGATACCACTTCCACACCTTGCCAGCTTAGAATCTGCCAGCTTCTCCTGCTCCCCTCTAAACTGTGTGTCTATGGTTCTCTCCCTCTCTGGCCAATGTCAGCCCCAAGTGTTAAAGTTCACTTGCTTGGGGCACCTGGCTGGCTCAGTCTGGAGCATGTGACTCTTGATCTCCCCGACGTGAGTTCAAGCCCTGCGCTGAGCACAGAGATTACTTAATTAAAAAAAAAAAAAAATAGGGGCGCCTGGGTGGCTCAGTTGCTTAAGCGTCTGCCTTCGGTTCAGACCATGATCCTGGGGTTCTGGGACACAGCCCCGCGCCAGGCTCCTTGCTCAGCAGGGAGCCCCCTTCTCTCCCTCTGCGCCTGTGCACGCTCTCTCAAATAAATAAATTTTTTTTTTTAAGATTTTACTTATTTATTTGCGAGAGAGAGAGAGACAGTATAAGCAGGGGGAGCGGCAGGCAGAGGCAGAAGCAGGCTCCTCGCTAAGCCAGGAGCCCGATGTGGGACTAAGGATCCCAGGACCCTGAGATCATGACCTGAGCCGAAGGCAGACGCCCAACCATCTGAGCCACCCAGGTGCCCCATCAAATTAATAAATCTTTTTTAAAAATTTAAAAAATAAAGTTCTTTCTCCTTTTCTTCATAAAGTGAAAGTTGCCCCGCACTTTTACAACGGAACACAGAACCCCATTGTGAGCCATCATTTCAACATACCACACCTGAATTAAGCTGAAAGCTGTTTAAGGCTTCAGGCACTGACACAGACTGAGAGAAGTGCCAGAATCTTCCAAGCCTCATCCTGATATTACCCTTAGAGCCTAGAAAACCCATGTTCAATAAGTACAGGTCAATGTTCACACATGCTTCCACCAAGGACACTTCCTAGACTCACCTCTTAGCAGCTGGGTGACCCTGACCCACTAGTTCTTCCTCAAGCCTCATCCTCCTCACCCCTAAATTCAGTATGCAAGAACCTTCACTAACCACTAATCCCTAAAGTTGGCGGGATAATTACTCAACAAAACCTTAGCCATCTCACACCCAACACTAGCTGCACGCCCCAATCACCATTTTATCTCCCGACTCTCCCAGTCATCTCCCTTCTATCCTCAACTAAGAAACGTAGGAACTAAAAAATGCTTTGTTTTCTCAAAGTCACTTCCCAACCACCGAATACACCGACATTACTTAAGAACCTTTTGGTGTTATAGGGCAACTCCCTTAAAATTAAGTCCTATGAAGTGTGCACCGTCCTTCCTTTTTTTTTTTTTTAAACCACCGGGAGGATAATACTCCGAAAGGTTGAGACGTTAAGGCCGAAGTCCCAGGCAGAGCCAATCAAGAAAGACAAGATGCAAACCTAGGTCTTGCTTCAAATCCTCAAAGATTTAATTAAAAACAAAACTTTGCCTTCGGAGAGCCTTTAAGCTTGGGGGAGAAAAATGCAAAATGAGATTTCAGAACTTCAGAAAGGAAAAGAGAAAGAGAGAAAGTGAAAAACTCATGGTTTTAAGTGGGAACAGAAAAGGTTACTCCATCCAATTCAAGGAAAACGGTGAAAAGGCAAGATATGGATGAGATGCTCCAAGTGGGACGTACAGGAAGCGCAGACTCAAGTCTGCAGCACTTAAAGGTTTAAAAGCCACCGGAAAAAAAGGCTGGCAGCCCTACCCCTCCCCCCCACGTTAGAAACACCCAAAGAAAAGCATGCAAAATACCCTTCCCCTTCCTAATTCCTGCCCTCTTTCCGACTTTCTAGTCCTCTGTTCTGGCCGGTTGTATTCCGAACCTCCAAGACTCGGGGAGTTTTAGTTCCCGCGCCCAGACCTCACCACCCCCCCCCATAATCATCGTTTCCTTTCCCGCCCCCCGGCCCTTTCCGCGGGACCCGTCTCCTACGCAGTCGGCTAAGAAATCCGCAAGCGCGGCGCGCTCCTGCCCCAACCCCGGCTCCCACGAGGGGAGCCCCCGCCCCAGGGTGGAGGGAATTTACCCGCCTCTGAGAACAGGAAAAGGTCACGCGGGCGGCCCCGCGCGGCGCACGCCCCCCGCCCCTGCACCCCCGCCCTAAGGGGGACCCGCGGACGTGGGGGGGGTGTTCCTCCCGAGCCGCGCGGCGCAAAGGGGACCCTCGCAGGGGCGGCCACGCCCGCACGGGGCGCGGGTGGGCGACTCGGGCCTCGAAGGGCGGCGCCGCCGGAGGAGGGCTGTGGGGGGGAAGCGGCCCCTCCAGGCCCCGCGCTGCGGCGGGGACCGACTGGAGCGCGGCCTCCGCCCCGGCCGCCGGTGCACGCGGCCCCGCAGCGCGCTCGGCGCGGCAGCCGGAGAGACGCCGGGGCCGCGCGGGCCGTCCGCATTGTTCGGCCCGCGGCGCGCGCCCCGCCCGGTCCCCGCTGGCCCCAGCCCGGCGGGCGGCGCGGGCGACCGGGCAGGTGGCGGCCGCGCGCCCTCACCTTTGGCGCCGAGCTTGAAGTCGAGCGTGCTGTGCCGTGCTGCTGCCATAGTGAGGCGAGGCCCTGTGCCATGCCTGGGGGAGGCGGCCGCGGGAGACTGGGGGGCCGCACGGCGTGTCGGGCTGCGGCCGGCGGGGAGTGAGCCGCGCCGGGGAGGCCGAGGGTAGGAGGTGGGAGGGACCGCCGGGAGCGATCCGGGGCGCGGGGGCGGGGTCGGGCCCGCCTCCGGGAGGGAGGAAGCGAGGACGCCCGCAGCCCCGAACTTAGAGCGCAGGGTGTGGGGCCTCGCTAATGTAATGGTGGAAACGTGGGCGCCGTACTCCCCGGCGTGCGTCACCAATGGCCGCTCCCGCGCCGAGGATCGGGCGGGCGCTCTCGCCATCCGTTAGGTCACCTTAGGTTTGAACAGCGCAGCACGACTTCCGGGGGGCCCACCCCCTACACATCCACACATCCCCAGACCATCCCCCAAGCCAGGGCCCCTCTTATTTCCTGGCTAAGTCAAGAAAATCATGCTAGGATCCACCCTGTAGTCCAAAAGTACTGCCGCCTTTTCCTTAACTCTTCAAATGCTACAGTTAAACCCATCAGAATTATTGCATTATTAGCAAGGGGCGGCTTGCATTTCGGGACCAAATAAAAGCCTCTTGCGTATTTAAGTTACCTACGTTTGCATGAAAAATGGGAATGGTGGAGAAGCAAGTCAGAGGATAAGGTTGTTAATGTTGATTTGGGAAATTACAGATTCCAGAGTTGCTCCTCCATTACTGATGCCCCTGTTCGAGGCGATGAACCTTTCCGCTGTGGGCTTCTCTTTGACTTTGGGCTTATGGCTGCTATTCAACACGATGTGGCAAAGGAGAGAACATCAGTGCGCCCTAAAGCCCTCCTTTATTCCACTGACAGTCTCACTAGGCAAATGCTTCCATCATCCCGTCAGTCTTCTGTGCGTCTCTCAGGGTCCGGAAGCGCCGCAGGAATCGCTATAATGGCCGGACAAAGTTTAAACAGTGACCTTCTGTACCCTCATAAAAGCATGAAGAGGGGCGCCTGGGGTGGCTCAGTCGTTAAGCGTCTGCCTTGGGCTCAGGTCATGATCTCAGGGTCCTGGGATCGAGCCCGGCATCGGGCTCCCCGCTCGGCGGGAGGCCTGCTTCTCCCTCTCCCACTCCCCCTGCTTGTGTTCCCTCTCTCGCTGTGTCTCTCTCTGTCAAATAAATAAATAAAATTAAAAAAAAAAAAGGCATGAAGAAACTAGGTATTGAACTCTCCTCTCCCAAGAGCAGTCCCCACTGGCTGTTTTCCTGAGTCCTTCAGCATTCTACAAAAACTGGGCAATATCTTCACAAGTGTTCTTTAACAGGCCATCCTGTTAGGAACTGGATCTCCTTTTTAGCAGTTGCTCTGCGTGTTTTCCTTTCTTGTGGGATCCCAGAGTCTCAATTTCACGAGCTATTCTGTTATCTCAGCCTTCAGTCTAGCTACCTTAGATTGCAGCGCCTGCTCTTGTCCTTGGACATTCTCCAGTTCTTGCCACTCCTCCGGAGTCCAATCAGGGGGACACAGTTGTCCTTTGTCGTGCTACATGGACAGCAGGACTCCAGAGGTCTCAAGTGTCACAGGGTGGGCCTCTAGGGCATGTGACCTGTGCAGTGGCACAGGGCCCCCGGGGCTCAGAATGGCCCTGAACTTGGTTTCTCGGCTCTTTCTTAAAATTCTTAACCATTTTGAACAAGGGACCCCGGGTTTTCATTTTGCACTGAGCCTGAAAATTATGTAGCCAGTCCTGCTCAGCAGCTTGTGTCCTGCAGTGCAGGCAGCAGTGGCCTGCGAAAGTACCTCCCCTTACTTCTGCAAGGTGGAAAATAGAGGTGGAATTCCTTAAGAGGTTTTGTCATTAGCTAATCAGATAGCCGTAACAAAAGTGGAGTTTAGCAAAAAGGCTTCATGATGTCAGCACAACATCGGAGATCAATGGGCCTCGAAATGGAGCCCACACTGTTGAGGTAATTTTAGGAGTTATTGTAAAGGTGTTCGCAGTATTGTGCATTACCTACCAAGGACTGAATCCTGGCAAAATTGTTAAAGGTAAGTCATGGACAGGAACAAGGTCTTGAGGCCTCTTTAAACACCTCCAGCTGGGCTGTGAGTACCTGTTTGGATTCTGGAATGTATTCTCATTGTCTGGGTTTTATAATCCAGGCCCCTGGCTTCAAGGTCTGTTACAGGATGAATAATCATTTTGTTTGTGGGAATTGCTTGTGTTACAGTTACCAGTGTATCCTGTGCAGCTTTTGTCACACCAGATAATTCAGCAACCTATCCTGCAACAGAGCAACAGCGACCTATCCTGCAACAGAGAAGCAAGAGAAATTTACCCAACTACAGCCTGCACTCTTAAAACAACCTCCTAATCAACAGAATCTTGGCAATGGTGAAAATGTGGATATTCATGGATTCACATCCTGACCTTGTCTGCTCTTGGCCAAAAGTGAGGCCTGAGACAGAAAAGCAGCCCCTGCCATCTGGGAACTGGCCGGGCAGGCTTCCACTGAACATAAATAATTCCCCAGGACACCAGCATCAGACAAGGCCACTCTGTGGCCAGCATGGGACAAGACAAAAACAAGACCACTCTGTAATCCTGGCTGAACACGGAGAACAAGTGAACCTTGTCCAAATTACAAACGGCCCCACACATCCCCGCATCCCGGCTAATAGGAGGGACTGCTGCTTCGTTACCAATCACAGCCTCTGGTCTTTCCTGCTTCTAGGTAAGACTGACGAGGACCGCCCCCCCCCCATCATGGAATTACCTCGCTTCCGGCCAGCATCCAATCCAGAGCAACACCCAGCTTCCTTAAACGCTCCCCTAAAGCCCCTGCCACAGGCACAGTCCTCCGCATGGTCCTGTCCCACACGGCTCCCTGTGGTCCGTCGCTGTCACGAGAGGAGAACCGGCCGTTCCACGCCAGGTGTGGTCCTGGAGGCGGGAGGGGCCGTGGCAGGAGAGTGGTAACAATAGTGACAATAACATGAAGTCAGTGCTTAGAGTGAAGAACCCTAGGTGAACCTCTATAGCAAAATGCTACTGATGTTACGTATTACTCTTATGCAAAATTCACCTTCACATGGGCCCACCTGTTTCTTTGCGGTCGGGCCAACTTGGAAGGCCGCAACAGAGTTTTTATAAATCCAGAGGAATAGGGGTGCCTGGGTGGCTCAGTTAGCTGAGCTTCTGACTCCTGATTTCGGCTCAGGTCATGATCTCGGGAAGGTGAGATTGAGCCCCACGCTGGGCTCTGCACTTGGCTAGGAGTCTGCATATCCCTCTTCTCCCCCTCCCACCCCCCACCCCCATCCCCCCCCACTAGCTCTCTCTCTCTCAAATAGATAAATAAAATCTTTACAAACTCAGAGGAATAGCCACAATGTCTGTCCAGCTCAGCAAGAGTAACTACCTAGTGGGAAGAAGGAAGTGGAACATGGAAAAAGGCTGTCTGTCAGAGAGGGGAAGGTGGTGGCAGGGAGGCAAGGTGCTACCTGGAAACCTCTCCAGGGTGTAAGAACCCAGAGGTCACCAAGAGTGCTGCTTTTCCAAACCTTCCTTGTGAAGGGAGGTGGCGGGCGGGGTGGGGACCAGCAGCCCTTAGCAGCTGCACCTGCCATCAAAGCCAGTAGCCTTTTGTTTTACTGTTTTGTTTTTTCTGTTTTCAGCAGTTCACTTGGACCCTTGGAGACACTCCGCCTCCCTGCCCCCTGTGTGCAGCTGTGGTGAAATCACTTCCTCTCAAAAAAAAAAAAAAACAAAAAAACAAAAAAACAAAAAAACCTGGCCTTAGCTATTAGGGTTGGAATGGCTGACAGAAATCTGTATCACGCCCCTGCCATTTTTCAGATAAATGTGGGCCTGGCCCAGTAAGTTAAACATGATTTGAATTTCTGAGTAAAAAGACCATGCAACTGAGAGCATCCCAGAATCTTTGACACAGTGATTCTCAACTTTGCCCGCAAAGTGGAATCACCTCGGGAGCTTTAAATCCTGCTGCCGGGGGTGCAGCCCTAACATTGGGATTCTTACCAAAAATAAAAACCCAGGAGATTCCAACGTAAAACCAAGTGTGCCACTGCAAAGCCAAAAAGCAGTGTGAACTACGAGAGATACAACTCCACACCCCCAAAGCTAGCTCTGATATAAGTAAATAGATTTCTGAAAGCCAGAAAATAACAAGGGTCAGCAAGGATGTGGAGCAATTGCTGGTGGAAATGTAAAATGGTGCCGCCACTCTGGAAAAGAGTTTGGCGATTCCTCAAAAACTTAGACAGTTACGGGGCGCCTGGGTGGCTCAGTCGTTAAGCATCTGCCTTCGGCTCAGGTCATGGTCCCAGGGTCCTGGGATCGAGCTCCACATCGGGCTCCCTGCTCCTCGGGAAGCCTGCTTCTCCCTCTCCCACTCCCCCTGCTTGTGTTCCCTCTCTTTCTGTGTCTCTCTCTGTCAAATAAAATCTTTAAAAAAAAAACAAAAAACTTAGTTACCATATGACCCAGCAGTTCCACTCTTGGGTATGTGCCTCAAAGAATGGAAAACAGGTGTCCAAACAAAAACTTGTACACAATTGTATTTATAATCACCAAAAAGTAGAAAAAAACAAATTTCTATTGATCAATGAATGGATAAACAAAAGATTATTCAGCCATAAAAAGGAATGAAGTACTGACTCATACTCCAACATAAATGAACCTCAAAAACTTTATGCTGAGGGCGCCTGGGTGGCTCAGTTGGTTAAGCGACTGCCTTCGGCTCAGGTCATGATCCTGGAGTCCCGGGATCGAGTCCCGCATTGGGCTCCCTGCTCGGCGGGGAGTCTGCTTCTCCCTCTGACCCTCTTCCCTCTCATGCTCTCTCTCTCTCATTCTCTCTCTCTCAAATAAATAAATAAAATCTTTAAAAAAAAACTTTATGCTGAGTGCAAGAGGCCAGACAAAAGGACAAATATTGTATGATTCCCCTTGAAATGTCTAGAATAGGCAACTCCATACAGTAGAAATCAGGTTAATATTTGAGTGGGAGGTGTGACTGATTAATAGGTATGGGGTTTCCTTTTGGGGTGATGCAGTATCTTGGAATTAGATGCAAGTGGTTGTTGCCCAACACTGCAAACGTACTAAGTGCCAGTGAGTTTTTCACTGTAAGATAGCTAATTCTATGTTATGTAAACTTTACCTCAATTGAAAAAAAAAAAAAAAAGACTTGTAGCTGAACCAAGTTTATAAGGTAAAACTATACAGAAAATTTTTTTAAAGACCTTATTTTTATTTGAGAGACAGAGATAGCAAGAGAGGGCACAAGTGGGCAGGAAAGGGAGAAGCAGGCTCCCAGCTGAGCAGGGAGCCCGACACGGGGCTCCATCCCAGGACCCTGGGATCATGATCCGAGCCAAAGGCAGATGCCCAACCAACTGCGCCACCCAGGCACCCCATACAGAAATTTTAAAATTTTTTTTTAAGTAGGCTCCATGCCCAATGTGGGGCTTGAACTCAAGACCCTAAGATCAAGAGTCGCCAACTCTCTGGACTGAGCCAGCCAGGTGCCCCTGCTGTAAAGGAGTATTTAAGTGAACTTCATTACCTGAAGCAAATTTCTAGTACATGCCCGATCAGATGGAGTTGAAGTGAGGTGTTTACAAAAAAGAGCAAAATTGAAGGCTGCTAGGAAACCATCCTCACGGTCGCGGTTTTCCCAGAGAAAAACATTCTTCAGCCTCGGATGCTAACTTAATCCTTACAACAGCCCTTAGAAGTAGGTGTAATTATCGCTACTTTACAAACAAGTTAACTGAGGCATGAAGAGGTTCAAGGGCTAGAAAATGGTAAAGCCAAGACTAGAAGCCAGGCAGGCGGCTCCAGAGTCCGGCTGTTCACCCCTCCATGGTACTGCCTGTGATTGCCCTGCCTGCGGGCTTGAGGTGTCTGTGCTTCCTTACAGCTCCCCAAAGCCAAGGTGCTTGAGTCGGCCTGCCTCCCAGCAGCAGGTGCCTCCTCCCCAGCAGGGTGTGTATGTAACTGAGTGGGTGTTCTGCCTCTCTGCAGCTACTGCCTATCTCCACCAAACAATGTCTGGGGTGAATTCCTAGCTCACCTCCTACTAGCTATGTGACTGTCAACAGGTTCATCAAGTTCTCTGTGCCTCCTCCCCCACCTCTGTAAAATGAGCTAATAACAGTACCCACCTCATAGAGCTGTTGTGAAAATTAAATGAGTAAATATACGACAAGCACAGAGGGCAATATCTGACATATAACGAGTATTCAGTAAATGGTAGGTAGCAGTGATGAGGAGGATGTTGATATCATTTTTTTAAAGATTTTATTTATTTATCTGACAGAGAGAGAGAGAGAGTGCACAAGCAGGGGGAGCAGAAGAGAGAGAAGCAGGCTCCCCGCTGAGCAGGGAGCCCAATGCTGAGATGTGGGGCTCCATCCCAGGACCCTGGGATCATGACTTGAGCCGAAGACAGTCCCTTAACCAACTGAGCCACCCAGGCGCCCCTCTGCTGACCCTTTTAGAACTAGCATGTAGAACACAAAGACATGAAGAGTCACTTCTTGCTATTACCCTGCAACCACTTTCTTGACTCCTGCAGACTCACAGTGCCCTGAGATGTGTCCAAACAGCTCCCTGGAGGGTTCCTCCAGTTTGAGAAAGCCTGACTTAGATGGAAAACTGCCAACCTGAGGCTCCGTCATACAGCCCCAAGAAGACACACTGGGCCAGGCTTTTTAAGAGAACCTCCACATGAGGGACGCCTCGCTGGCTCAGTTGGAAGAGCTTGTGACTCTTGATCTTGGGGTTGTGAGTTTGAGCCCCATGTTGGATGTAGAGATTACTTAAATAAGTAAAAAAGAGAGAGAGAGAGAGGGAGAGAGAGGGAGAACCTCCACTTGACACAAAGCCCCCACGTGAAACGCTGTCCAACCCATTCCACTTCCTCCTTTCCTCTCACTTTCAGCAAAGAACAGCAGTAGGAGGAGGGGAGACTTAATTATTGCAAGGCGTTGCTTAAGCGCCTATGCCCAAATAATGACATAATCAAAAGGGTTAATAAGGAAAATAATAGAGTGTTTTTGGGTCCAAAAAGTAACGCCTGGCTTCTTGTCTGAATATAGCACCTCCTACAGCTGTACTTGAAGATGTGACTCAATTTTCAACTATTAGTGCTACTTAAATATGTATTTTTTCTGTAAGAATGACTCCTTACTGCCTAAAGTCTCCAGAGAAGCAGTTCACAGAATAGTTAGGGTCAGGCCTTTGTCAGCCAGCCTGGATCCTAACCTTTATTCTTCCATTAGTTTGCAGGTGACCTTTGACAAATGCTCTCATCTTTCTGTGAAGGGCACATCGTAACAGCACTTCTTTCACACAATTGTGCCTGAGAATTAAGTGAATTCATAGAAGTACAGCACTTAGAACAGTGCCTAGTGTGTAAAAAGCCCCACAGAAGGATTAGTTACTAATTACTAATGAGTTACGATTAATGTTTAACTGGTAGTTTCCTTTGCCCTGGTCCAAATGGTGAGTGCCTGGGCATGTACAGAGCACTCCCATTTCGGCTGCCATTTCCCTGCAGCAGAGCTAAAAGATTTCCAAAGCCCACAGAGGGGCCACTTGTCTTAAAATGTATTTGATATAATTCAACAGCCAGAGGTAGTCCCAGAAGCCAATTGCAGTGGGATTGGAGTGAAGCTGCCATTGTGCAGCATGGTAGCCCCTTCCCGCCCCCCCCAACCTTTTTTGAAGTAGGTTCCACGCTCAGCATGACCCTGCAATCAAGACCACACTGCAAAGGATACTTCACTCCTCCCCACCAAGCCATAAGTTTCTTTTGGTTTCATACTATATAGCCTGGCACATCAACATGTTACTCACAAAAGTCTTGTACTTTAAGGATATACTAATGTTACTATTTTAAAAATAAGTTCATTGTGTCAGGAATTTTTTTTTTTTTTAGATTTTATTTGACAGAGACACAGTGAGAGAGGGAACACAAGCGGGGGGGGGGGGGGGGCGGGAGGGGGAGAAGCAGATTCCTCGCCGAGCAGGGAGCCCGATGTGGGCTCGATCCCAGGACCCAGGGATCATGACCCGAGCCGAAGGCAGACGCCTAACAACTGAGCCACCCAGGCGTCCCAGAAAGTTTTTTTTTCTTAATCTTAACTGGCATATTTTCAAAATTATTTACAAATATGTAGTTTTCTCATTTTTGTCTGAAATAGATTTTGTTTCAATCTGTGTATACCAGTTGACATTAAAACTCCACAAGTAAAAAGTAACATGTTATTTTAAACATGCTTCCTTTAAAAATACCAGTTTATTGCATTTTGCTTATTTGCAATTAATTAAAAATAGTTCAGAAACTTCGCATTATCATGCTTGTGCAAAAAAGAAAATTGTACTGCAATGCAAGATGTCTGCCAAATGGGAAAAATACAGCTAAAAGAACATTCCATTGCTGTTACAAAGCGAAGGTAAGATCGGCAATTGGGCCAAACTGACCTCATGTGCCTCCCGCTGTGAGACACTGAGAAGAACCCAACATCCCTTCTGTGGTCTTCTTGCCAAAAATGCACAACCTGAATCTAATCATGAAGAACCATCAGACCAACTCAAACTAAGGGACCTTCCACAAAATGAATGGCCCATGTTCTTCAAAAAATGTCAAGGTCAAAAAATACAATGAAAAGTGGAGGAACTGTTCCAGATGAAAAGAAACTAAGAAGATATGACAATTAAATCACAACGTGTGATTCTGGATTGGATCCTGGACCAGGAAAGGAAAATAGCCATAGGAAACATTATTGGGACAAATGACAAAGTGGAACAGCAACTGTGGATTGAACAATCACTCTGTAGCAATGTTAAATTTCCTGACTTTGATTGGTGTACTGTGGTTGCATAACCGAATGCCCTTGTTCTTAGGAATTACACCTTGAGGCATTTTGGGTAAAGGGGCATAATGACTCCAACTAACTCATGGTTTGGAAAAAAATTATAGATGCATGTGTAAATATGTATATGCATATTTGCATGCAGAGAGAGAGAGAGAGAGAGAGACGATAATGCCAATGGCATAAAATGTCAATGATGGTTGAAACTAGTAAAGATAAACAAGAGCTCCTTGTACTCTCTTTGCAACTTTTCTGTGCGGGCATTTAAAATTATTATCAGGGGCGCCTGGATGGCTCAGTCAGTTAAGCGTCTGCTTCTGGCTCTGGTCAGTTGTGATCCCGGGGTCCTGGGATGGAGCCCCACGTTGGGCTCCCACTCAGCTGGGAGTTTGCTTCTCCTTCTCTCTCCCTCTGCCCCTCCCCCCCAACTCGAGCACGTGCGAGCTCTCTCTCTCTCAAATAAAAGTCTTTAAAATAAAATAAAATAATCATCAAAATAAGGTTACCAAAGGGGTGCCTGGATATCTCAGTCAGTTAAGCCCTGGCTCTTGGTTTCAGCTCAGGTCACGATCTCAGGGTCTTGGGATGGAGCCAGAGTCAGGCTGCCTGCTCAGCGGGGAGTCAGCCTGAAGGTTCTCTTCCTCTTCCTCTGCCCCTTCCCCCCACCCTCTCTCTAAAATAAATAAATCTTAAAAAAAAAATAGAGTTACCCAAAACAGTGACTGTATAGAAAACATAAGAATGTTAAAAAGAAGAAGGAAAAGAACCCCTAAGGCTCCTGAAGTGTAGATGACATAGCGGTGTCTAAGACACGCTTAAATCTCTTGGTAACAGGCAAGCTTGACTTAAGGGAAACAGAGTGCCTTTTAACGTGCAGGGTTGAGGGGCGCCTGGGTGGCTCAGTCGGTTAAGCATCTGCCTTCAGCTTGGGTCATAGTCCCGGGGTCCTGGGAGTCTGCTTCTCCCTCTGCCGGCTGCTTCCCCTGCTTGTGTGTGCTCTCTCTCTCTCTCTCTCTCTCTCTGACAAATAAATAAATAAAAGCTTGAAAAAAAAATAAAATGCAGTGTTGAGGAAAACAGGAAGGTCTCCTTTTTGATACTTTCAGCCCATTGCTCACGATTTAATAAAAATCCCCAGTAGGTTGGTGCCTCATCCAGCCACTCTATTAGGCCTCCGGGGGCAGCTCACCTTCACGGCCAACTTGGACACGTGTACGACCTCACTTCCGTGCCTGCCTCCTCCTGGGTGGAGCTGGGCTTCTGGGTGGAAGATTTCAGCCAACGCCCTGTTGTCAGTTCCTTGATCACCTGAGCTCCAGTAATTCTGGATCCCTGGGGCGGGTTGAAGGAGGAGGCAGCTCCAGGGACAGGCGAAGGGCCACTCAGATATGTATGCTGTCCCCGATCTTTGATCACACCAGGACCTTCAGTCCCTGGACCGCACACTATTCCTGCTCCCTCTCTCACTCACCTTGTCTCCATTCCCTCCCTATGGTTGGTCCTCACATCCCCAACCCCTCAAGCCCCGGTTCTTTGTCCCTGTGCATTCCCAGACCCGGATCAATCCAGCTTCGGGCCTCCTCCTGTCTTTCCACTTGTTGCTCAGGAGAACGAGGCAAACCTCACGTTGGTGCTGACTGGCACACACACACCTACACACACATATATGTGTGGGTGTGCGTGTGCGTGTGTGTGTGCCTTTACCCCCGACGCTGGGCTCTCACCACATTTGGCAATCTTTGTTTGCTTTTTTTTGGTTCTTTTGTCACTTGATCTTTTCTTTGCTATTTTGTGTCTTTGAAACCTCTTTCTCCCGTGGCTGCTATGACATCACTGTCTTCGGGCTCCTGCTACTTCTCTGACTTGACAGCTCCTTCACTAACTTCTTTATAGGTTCCTCTGTTTTCTCTCTCAATGCTGAGCTTCTGCAGGATTCCATCCTTGCCTTGTCTGCTCTTCTTATCATGTACCAATGGTTCTCAAACCTGGCTGCATGTTAGAATTACCTGGGAAGCTTTAAAAAAATGGTCATTCCTGAGTCCTCATCCCTGATTTGATTGGTCAGTGGTATGGCTGGGGCATTGGGATTTTTCAATCCCTCCAAGGGACTGTAAGGTGCAGCAAAGGTGGAGAACTTCTTTGTCCAGGTGATCTCATCTACTCCTACAATTCTAGCCACCTATATGCAGAAGATTCCCATATCTCTGTCCCTGGCTCCCCCCTCTTCCCCTGAGCTTTGCCCCTGTCTCTGGTTATATTTACCCCTACAGAGTCAAAGTCAAATGACCAAACTGAACACTTTACCTTCCTCCCCAAAATGATCGTTCTCATGTAATCCCAAACCTAGGATATTTACATGGAGTAAATGGAGAATAAAAACAGACTGTACCACCATCCACTGAGCTGACCACATCAGAAACTTTGGACTCATTCTTGAGTCTTTCCCTTCCCTTCCCACTCTACCAAACATCAAATCTTTTTTTTTTTTTAAGATTTATTTATTTATTTTAGAGACAGAGAGAGAGAAAGAGAGAGTGCACAGGGGGAGGGGCAGAGGAAGAGGGAGAAAAATCCTCAAGCAGATTCCGTGCTGAGTGTCGAGGCCGAAGCAAAACTTGATCCCAGGGCCCTAAGATCATGACCTAAGCAGACACCAAGAGCTGGACGCTTAACCAACTGAGCCACCCAGGTGCTCCCCCCCATCAAATCTTTCTTAGATCTGTCTCATCATTTCCCCCATCCCCTATCTCCCATTACCTAAATTTAGGCCTTTATTCCTACTATCTTGCACAGTAATAAGTGGATCCCTGCAATTCATGCCCCACTGGCTTCAATTGTTACCTTTCCAGAATACAAATCTAATGATACAATAACCCTCTTGCTAAAACCCTTTGATGGCTGCCAAATGCCTACAGAGTAAAGATCAAGTGCCACCTATAATTTAAAGATACACCACAATCTGGTCTTAGCCTTCGTGTCAGCTACTGCGTGGTCTTTCAGGAGCCAGTAATGTAAAGAAACATTATGCAAAATTTGGTAATAAGATTACTTATCAAATAATAAAAAGATTAGTCCAAGCTCTTTCAATGCCATACTAGACCTGTGTTACCTGATGCAGAGCAGTACTGTCCAGTGGAGCCACATAGGCAATTTTAAATGTTCCAGTAGCCACATTAAAAAAAGGAAATAAAAAGAAACTGGAGAAATTGATGCTACTAGTGCATATTATTTTACCCAATATATTCAAAATATTATCCTTTCAGTGTGTAACAAAATTATTGTTTTTAATTAAAAAAAATTTTTTTTAAGTAATCTCTGCACCCAATGTGGGGCTTGAACTTACAACCTCAAGACTAAGAGTCGCGTGCTCTACTGACTGGGCCAGCCAGGCTCCCCAACAAAATTGTTAATGAGAGATTTTATTTTATTTTATTTTTTAAAAGATTTTATTTATTTGACAGAGAGAGAGAGAGAGAGAGAGAGCGCACCAGCGCACAAGCAGGGGGAGTGGGAGAGGGAGAAGCAGGCTCCCCACTGAGCTGGGAGCCCGATGCAGGGCTCGATCCCAGGACCCTGGGATCATGACCTGAGCTGAAGGTAGACGCCTAACAACTGAGCCACCCAGGTGCTCCTTAATGAGATATTTTAGATTATCTTTTTTACCTTAAGTCTCTGAAATTCAGTATGTATTTTACTCTTACAGCACATCTTTGCATGCTATGTTTGCAAGAGAAGTGTTTAATTTACATTTAGATTTCATACAATTTACCTCTGAAAAAAGTTAGTTCATAAAAGAACTTGTTTTAAGATATCTAAAAATTTTCCAGTAACTAAATTGAGTAC
Source organism: Eumetopias jubatus (assembly GCF_037043125.1). Classification (NCBI taxonomy): domain Eukaryota; kingdom Metazoa; phylum Chordata; class Mammalia; order Carnivora; family Otariidae; genus Eumetopias; species Eumetopias jubatus. Next base: position 109,364,572 of record NW_028274817.1, read on the forward strand.
CAAAAATCATTTTCCTTTAATATTTACATCCACATTTATAAAACTAGTTGATTTTTTGGAAGAAGTGATTTGACTTTGAAGTAAAAGGGATGTCAGTTTCAAAACTATGTCTCTCCGGGGTGCCTGGGTGGCTCAGTTGGTTAAGCGACTGCCTTTGGCTCAGGTCATGATCCTGGAGTCCCAGGATCGAGTCCCAGGATCGAGTCCCAGCATCGAGTCCCAGCATCGAGTCCCACATCCGGCTCCCTGCTCAGCAGGGAGTCTGCTTCTCTCTCTGACCCTTCCCCCTCTCATGCTCTCTCTCAAATAAATAAATAAAAATTTATTTAAAAAAAAACTACGTCTGTCCAAGCAATGTAAATTCATTAATTTGTGTCAACTCAGTATTAGTTTCAAAGGGGTATTATGCTATTTGAAAAGCAATGCTAAATTTATCAATATAAACAAAGGATTCTTCAATTTTTTTCTTAGTTTTTACAACCGATGTACATAACACTGTCTATTACAATGAAAATCTTCCCCATATTGACTCATGTTAGAAAAAGGTATAATATTATTATTGATTTGAATCATGAAAATTATCAATTTTAACATAAATTCTTATACCTCTCTAGTTAAATCACAAATAAGCTTTCTCTTCCTTGGAGCTTCAAACTTATCCATGAGAAAACATGTAAATCACAATGCCATTTTTAAAATTAATTAATATTTAGCAAGCATTCTTCTTGTTTCAAGAAAATCTTGAATTGCAGTCAACAGCACAGTAAAACTCTGTAAAACTTTTTGTGGCTCAACCAAAGAGCACTGGCAACAAACACAAGATCATTAAAATCATTGTCTATTTCTTTCAATGGTTCCATAACCACTGGTGATGAGTCACAGCATTTGCACCTATATGCTGAGCAGTTTTAACAACTGTATCCATGACAGTTACATAGTTTGTTCCAGAGAACTGAGCAATCTGAAACTGGTTTTCTTCTGTGTGCAGAAATCCAAGCCATTATCAAGCAGGCCAAAGTTACAAGTTCAGAACCTGCTATCATTTTTGAAACAATTTTTATTGCACATTCAATTTTGAATGCAGGCAACTAATTTTATCGATTTTTTTTCTTGACTATTCTCATCAAATTCACTCTGTATCTGCCCAAAATGTCCCTTATTAATTGTCCACTTTATTATCTTTACTCAATTTTTACACAACAAACAGCTTTTCTGTTTTGGTCGGCTGCATAAAATCGTATGACACAACGTACTTCTAATCTCTGTTTTTTCCTTCTTCTGGCACAATACTAGTATCTGTATCTCCACTCAATTCTGCCTCAGTAGTATGCTTTCATTTTAAACTTAAAAATTAGTCCATACTTATTTCTTATTTTAAAAATAGTTTAATTCTATTATAATTTAAAGCATAAGAAGTATTTCAGTTTAGGGACGCCTGGGGGGCTCAGTCGGTTAAGCGTCTGCCTTCAGCTCAGGTCATGATCCTGGGGTCCTGGGATCGAGTCCCACATCGGGCTCCCTGCTCCGCGGGGAGTCTGCCTCTCCCTCTCCCTCTGACTGCGGCTCCCCCTGCTTGTGTTCTCTCTCTCTGTCAAATGCATAAATAAAATCTTGAAAAAAAAAGAATGAAATCTTGCCATGTGTAACGCTATGGATCTAGAGGGTATAATTCTAAGTGAAGTAAGTCAGTCAGAGAAAGACAACATGTAATTTCACTCGTATGTGGAATTTAAGAAACAAAACAAATGAACAAAGAAAAAAAAAGAGAAACCAAAACCAAAACCAAACCAACCAACCAACAAAACCCCAGACTGTTAACTACAGAGAACAAACTGGTGGTTGCCAGAGGAGAGGTGGGTGGGGGGATGGATAAAATAGATAAAAGGGGATTAAGAGTACACTTACCACGATGAGCACTGAGGAATGTATAGAATTGTCGAATCATATTGTACACCTATAACTAATGTAACACTGTATGTTAATTATATTTGAATAAAAATAAATAAACAAATCATTTATGGTGAGAGGCACATGCATGATATAAAAACAAACAACAAAAAACTTCAGATTCTCAGTCACACTAGCCTTTCAAGTGCTCAGTAGCCACATATGGCTAGTGGCTACCATACTGGATAGTATACATCTAGAGAAATGTAACTTTAACTTAATGATTACTATTGATTGGGGCCCAGACTCCCTGAAGTTACATATATACATGTTAACTTGTAGAAAACAGTGATAAGATAGGGCGCCTGGGTGGCTCAGTCAGTTAAGCGTCTGCCTTCGGCTCAGGTCATGATCCCAGGGTCCTGGGATCAATCCCTGAGTTCGGCTCCCTGCTCAGCGGGAGCTTCTGCTTCTCCCTCTCCCTCTGCTGCTCCCCCTGCTTGTGATCTCTCTCTCAAATAAATAAATAAATAAATAAATAAATAAATAAATAAAATCGTTAAAAAAAAGAAAAAAGAAAAGATTGATAAGATTGTGCATGATTTCTTCTGTCTGGTAGAACTGCAAATGATTTCTGCCTGGTAAAAATGACAACACTAATGGTTGCATTTGTATCTAACTCTGTAGCTTAGTCAGCAATTATATTCCAACATTCTCTCTTTCCATATAGTACTGCCCTTAACTTTGAGATCACAGGAGAATATTTGTGGATGTGGAAAAATATTCACAGAGTATTGTTAAGTGAGAAAGAGCAGGTCACAAAAGAGAATATACAGATTAGTTCTATTTTTGTTTATTTTAAAGTATATATGTTCTAGAAAAATAAGGAAATAAACAAAGATGTTTACTATTAACTATGGGTCACTTATGCATGATTTTTAAATATTTTCCTTTTTCTGACTTTTCATTTTCAATTTTTTTAAAACTTAAAAACAATTTTTTTTTAAGATTTTATTTATTCATGAGAGAGAGAAGGAGACAGAGGGAGAAGCAGGCTCCCCATGGAGCAGGGAGCCCGATGCAAGACTCGATCCCAGGACCCTGGGATAATGGCCTGAGTTGAAGGCAGACACTAAACGACTGAGCCACCCAGGAACCCTTTAATTTTTTTTTTAAGTAAACTCTGGGCCCAATGTGGGTCTGGAACTCATGACCCCGAGATCAAGAGTTGCGTGCTCTATGGACTGAGTCGGCCAGGCACCCTGATGGTCTTCATTTTTCCCCCCAACTATCTTCATTTTTATTTATTTTTTAATTTATTTTTAAAGATTTTATTAATCCATTTGACAGACAGAGACACAGCGAGAGAGGTGACACAAGCAGGGGGAGTGGGAGAGGGAGAAGCAGGCTTCCCGCCGAGCAGGGAGCCCGATGCCGGGCTCGATCCCAGGACCCTGGGATCATGACCTGGGCCGAAGGCAGACGCTCAACGACTGAGCCACCCAAGTGCCCCCTATCTTCATTTTTAAAAGTATAATTTATACTAAGAAAAATCTCATGAAAGTATTTTATAATTTTACCTCAGGTTAAATGCAGGAGGGCTTTTCTTACCGCCCTCTTCTCTGTTGCTATAAATCTCAGGGCAGTATTCTGAAACAGTTGGGCAACTCTGGTTATCCCAGGTACTTGTCAGCTAATTCAACTGATACTTTTTTTTTTAAAGATTTTATTTATTTATTTGACAGAGAGACACAGCGAGAGCAGGAACACAAGCAGGGGGAGTGGGAGAGGGAGAAGCAGGCTTCCTGCCGAGCAGGGAGCCCGATGCGGGGCTCGATCCCAGGACCCTGGGATCATGACCTGAGCCGAAGGCAGACGCTTAACGACTGAGCCACCCAGGCGCCCTCAACTGATACTTTTAAAAAAATGATGATGATGGTGATGACTTTGATAAATATGTATACAAAACTGTGCAGTCTTCCACCCGTTTCTATAACTGCGATATGTTCTTTGCACTGCTTACTGAGACGCTGTGGGTTTTTGGCACTTCCCTGTGAACAATACTTCGATGTGCCTAAATTATGAATAAATTGACTGACAATGCCTTATAAATACAACAACAAACTCAGTGCATATTTCTTTCAGTGCCTGCCCCCTCCCAAATTTTATAATTCACTGTTGATGTTCCTCTCTTGCCCTCTAGCCTGTGAGCCCTTGAAGCAGGGGCTCTGTTTTATTAACCTCTGTGGTTCAATGCCTAGGATAATTCCTGGCATTATAACAGGAGATTGGGCAGGCTATAATCTGTGAGGAATGAGTGGAAGAATGAGAATCCCCATGTATTCATTTATGCATGCATGCACACAGCCCCTACTATGTGCCAACCTAGGCACCAGGGATAAAGCCATGGACATTTGTAAGTTTGGAATATAAAAGTACCACGATCAGACAATATACTTAAAAGCAGAAATCGAAAGACATAACCAAGAAGGCAACATAGACCAGACTAGCTTTATAAAGTGGGACCTTCATCCTATCTAGGAAACAACTGCATCACTCTGAAAGTGGGAAGTAGTGTCCTTAATAGACTTCTTTCTCAGTGGCATCCAATCTGAACTCCTTATGAAAAGCCTAAAATAAAAGGACAGCTCTTTGCTGCTTTTCTTTCTCCAGATCTTGTGATTTGGGATCAGAATCACAAGTTGGCAAACCTACACAGAGTTTGTAGCATTCTGTTTCAAGCACAGACTCTGTTGAACTACAAATAGAATTAAGTGTTTTCATCACAGCTGGACTTCCACCTTCTCTGCAAGCTGTGGAGTCCACCTGCTGGGTAATCAGCCAATAGGTGCTCACTTTCTCTCTGTGTTCCTGTGGCATCAAGGCAGCTATTTCCACAGAGAAAAATGTAACTCTGAAGTAGGGTCCCTTGATCGTAGTTATGGTGGTCTTATGCTCATGGAGCAAGATGAAACACCCCACAGATAACTTATTAATTATAATGGAGTGATCTGGGAGATGAGACCTTAACCAAATGATCCAACTTTTCAACACTGATAACAGGACAAACTGACATCATGTGCCTCATGGTGTGATGCCATGGTGTCTGGTTATCCATTGTTGTGACATAAACCACTTCAGAATTTAGTGGCTTACAATAACAATTTAGGGGATCTTCAAGTTGAATACAAACAAATGAACAGAAGCATTTTTCAAATGCATAATATAGTCACATCAGGGAAGGGGGCATTAGTCCAAGTAATTTTGATATCCAGAATTTGGACTACAATGCTCTCAAGCTAAATTAAGAAAGTTTTTTTAGCATAGGCATGAGATCACAATTCTGAAACTACTTTCTATGCATTCTAGGATTAATCGAGTAAGTCAATGTATTGTGAATGACGGGATCCAGATTTTCATTGCTGGAGAAGGTAGTTACAATTATGGAAAGGGGGAGGAATAGATTGAACACTGCTGTGTTGGATTGGGACCAAGGTATAGGTTTTAATATGTAGAGACAGCTAGATATAGAAATGGTACAGATACGTGTGAGTGTTACGTATGTATTCAATACACGTGTGTGCATGTATATATACACACATATGTATATATACATATATACATCTATTTCCCAGCTCTGTCTGCTGACAGGGTCTAGAAGTAATGAAACCACAGTAATAAGTATACCCAGGACTCAGATCTTGGTTTCTAAATAACATTCTCCACTAAAAGGAACCAGGGATCCTTGGAGAAATGGCTGACTTTAGGACAGGATAAGCCTGGATTATCTTGTGCTAAAAAGGAAGGGAGTGCTCAAGAAGTGGTGGGGACATGGAAAAGGTCACAGAAGCCAGGTCGAAAAACCCTGGAACAATTTGAGCATAAACATAAATAACATTAAGGGTTATATTTTATTGAATAATGTAAGAATATATGAATCCACATTAAAATGACTGAACAGAAAAACCACAAGTAAATAAATATGTGTGTGATAAGTTCCAAGGCAAAAATATATTTCGCACTGGAGCGCCTGGGTGGCTCAGTCGTTGAGAGTCTGCCTTCGGCTCCAGTCATGATCAGGGTCCTGGGATCGAGCCCTGCGTCTAGCTCCCTGCTCCGCGGGAGCCCTGCTTTCCCTCTCCCACTCCCCCTGCTTGTGTTCCCTCTTACGCTGTGTCTCTCTCTGTCAAATAAATAAATAAAATCTTTAAAAAAATAAAAATATATTTCTTACTGTTTGTGGTACTCAAAAAGGTTTGAAAAATACAGCTGCTCAGGATCCCTGGATGACAACAGTTCAGTTTAAGGTTAGGCATTCTGTTCTTTAACAGGGCATTTTTGAACACTTCTTTTTAAATATTATTATTATTTTATTGTTGTTATTATTATTGTTCAAATGTCCAAAATTTCAGAGATGTAATTAGATGAGTCTATGTATAGCACAAGATTGGAGTGGCACAAGAATAAAAGAATTATGTACTCAAGGAGTAGATACTAGTACATTTAATAATCCAATACATGATAAAGGAGATATCATAAATCAATGGTAGAGACATGAATTCAATAAATTGTTCTGCCACATTTAGTCAATTATTTGGTTTAAAAATGTTTTACAGCCTTACTCCATACCTTACAAAGTGTATTTTTATTTTATTTATTTTTAAATATTTTATTTATTTGAGAGAGAGAGCGAGCGTTCATCTGTGCATGCACGCGCGCACGCCTGAGAGAGAGAGAGAGAGAGAGAGAGAGAGAGAGAGAGAGAGAACGAGTGGGGGAGGGGCAGAAGAAGAAGCAGACTCCCCGCTGAGCAGGGAGGCCAAAGCATGGCTCTATCCCAGGACCCAAAGATCATGACCAGAGCCAAAGGCAGACACTTAACCAACTGAGCCACCCAGGTGCCCTGAAAATGTATTTTTTAAAAAGTCAATTTTTGCCCTTGCTTCCCTTGCCTTTGGCGATGTTTCTAAGGAAGAAGTTGTTGCGGCTGAGGTCGAAGAGGTTGCTGCCTGTGTTCTCCTTTAGGATTTTGATGGACTCCTGTCTCACATCTAGGTCTTTCAACCATTTGGAGTCTATTTTTGTGTGTGGTGTAAGGAAATGGTCCAGTTTCATTCTTCTGCATGTGGCTGTCCAAGTTTCCCAACACCATTTGTTGAAGAGACTGTCTTTTTTCCATTGGACATTCTTTCCTGCTTTGTCAAAGATTAGTTGACCATAGAGCAAGATAAAAAGCTTTTGCACAGCAAAAGAAACAGTCCACAAAACCAAAAGACAACCGACAGAATGGGAGAAAATATTTGCAAATGACATATCAGATAAAGGACTAGTATCCAAAATCTATAAAGAACTTATCAAACTCAACACCCAAAGAACAAATAATCCAATCAAGAAATGGGCAGAAGACATGAGCAGACATTTTTCCAAAGAAGACATCCAAATGGCCAACAGACACATGAGAAAGTGCTCAACATTGCTTGGCATCAGGGAAATCCAAATCAAAACCTCAATGAGATACCACCTCACACCCGTCAGAATGGCTAAAATTAACAAGTCAGGAAACGACAGATGTTGGCGGGGATGTGGAGAAAGGGGAACCCTCCTACACTGTTGGTGGGAATGCAAGCTGGTGCAACCACTCTGGAAAACAGTATGGAGGTTCCTCAAAAAGTTGAAAATAGAGCTACCATATGATCCAGCAATTGCACTACTGGGTATTTACCCCAAAGATACAAATGTAGGGATCCGAAGGGGTATGTGCACCCCAATGTTTATAGCAGCAATGTCCACAATAGCCAAACTGTGGAAAGAGCCAAGATGTCCATCGACAGATGAATGGATAAAGAAGAGGTGGTATATATACACAATGGAATATTATGCAGCCATCAAAAGGAATGAGATTGTGCCATCTGTGACGACACGGATGGAACTGGAGGGTGTTATGCTGAGTGAAATAAGTCAATCAGAGAAAGACATGTATCATATGACCTCACTGATATGAGGAATTCTTAATCTCAGGAGACAAACTGAGTGTTGCTGGAGTGGTGGGGGGTGGGAGGGATGGGGTGGCTGGGTGATAGACATTGGGTAGGGTATGTGCTATGGTGAGCACTGTGAATTGTGCAAGACTGTTGAATCACAGATCTGTACTTCTGAAACAAATAATGCAAGATATGTTAAGAAAAAAGAAAAAGAAGAAGATAGCAGGAGGGGAAGAATGAAGCGGGGGAAATCGGAGGGGGAGACGAACCATGAGAGATGATGGACTCTGAAAAACAAACTGAGGGTTCTAGAGGGGAGGGGGGTGGGGGGATGGGTTCGCCTGGTGATGGGTATGAAAGAGGGCACGTTCTGCGTGGAGCACTGGGTATTATGCACAAACAATGAATCATGGAACACTACATTAAAAACTAATGATGTAATGTATGGTGATTAACATAACAATAAATTTTAAAAAAAGTCAAATTAAAAATAACCAGAATAGGAGCACAAAAAATAACCCAGAATGGAATCTGATTAAAACAAAATACAGTTCAGGGGAATTTACATCCCAAACCTATAGTCACATTATTTCTTTTTTTACATTGAGACATAATTGACATATGACATAATATTAGTTGTAGGTGTACAACATAATGATTTGATATTTGTATATATCACTTATCCAATTGTTGGCATTTATTAAAAAATTAAATAATTAATTGTGTCATCTTTCTTATTGATCTTAGTATGGTGGCAGCATAATTCATTGAGATACTAAGTTGAGTTTAGTTCTTTTATCTCCCCTCCCCAAGGTCCTTTGTGCCAAGCAGGCCTTAGGGACCAGAAACAGGGAACAGAAAGCAGAAATAGTTTTTGTGGCAACATGGATGGACCTCAAGGTTATTACGCTAAATGAAGTAAGTCAGACAGAGAGAGACAAACAAATACCGTATGATTTAGCTTACATGTGGAATCTAAAAACAAAACCAGTGAACAAAGAAAGAAAGAAACAAACATGGGGCGCCTGGGTGGCTCAGTTGGTTAAGTGTCTGCCTTTGGCTCAGGTCATGATCCCAGGGTCCTAGGATTGAGCCCTGCGTTGGGCTCCTTGCCCAGCTGAGCCTGCTTCTCCCTCTCCTTCTGCCTCTCTCCCTGCTTGTGCTATCTCTCTCTCTCAAATAAATAAATAAATAAAATCTTTAAAAAAAGAAAGAACGAAACGAACAAACAAAAAACAGATGCTTAAATACAGAGAACAAACTGGTGGTTGCCAGAGGGGAGAGGGGGAGAGGGAATGGTGAAATAGATAAAGGGGATTAAGAGGTACAAACTTCCAGTTATAAAATAAATAAGTCATGGAAATTTAAAGTACAGCATGGGGAATATAGTCAATAGTATTGTAATAACGTTATTTGGTGACAGATGGTGACCATACTTACTGTGGCGAGCACTGAGCCATGTATAGAATTGTTGAGTCATTATGCTGTACACATGAAAGTAATGCAACATTATATGTTAATATACTTCAATTTTTAAAAAAGCTGAAACGGTTTAAGGGCAACTTCCCTTTTCCAAAAGTTTGTTTTAACCCAAGTTCCTTAAAGGAGGTATGCTGAGTTGAGAGAGGTCAACTGCATAGACTCTACCAATGGCTTTCTTTTTTTTTTAATTTTTTAAAAGATTTATTTATTAGAGAGAGAGAGAGAGAGAGAGAGAGAGTGTGCACAAGCAGGGGGAGCGGCAGGCAGAGGAAGAGGGAGAAGCAGGCTGTCCCCTGAGCAGGGAGCCCTGTACAGGACTCGATCCCAGGACCCGGGGAGCATAACCTGAGCCAAAGACAGACGCTTAACCGACTGAGCCACCTAGGTGCCCCAATTAATTTTTTTTTTAGATTTTATTTATTTGAGAGAGAGAGAGAGAGCACAAGCAGAGGGAGGGGGAGAAGCAGACTCCCTGCTGAGCAGGGAGCCTGACACAACGTTAGACTCCATCCCAGGACCCTGAGATCATGACCCATGGTTTTCTTTGAATTTTATTTGAACTCATTGTACATATTTCAGATAAAAGATTCCTTACCTTTAAAATGAAGAGATGGGACTAACCCAGGGGTTCTCAACCTGAGGTTTAGCAGATCAGTGACTATGAGAGAAAAACATCTGCTCTTCATTTTCAGTGATCCCTAACAAAAGTGTTTCCTTCAACTGCAAATATAAGTATCCAACCATAATCCTGTTAGCAGGACCTGTGACTTGTCACTAATAGAAATCACAAATACTTTCACATCATATTACTGTTGTTGCAGATATCTTAAAATATCGTTTATGCTCATTGCTACATCAAAATCATGGCAGTTATTAGACTGCTGTTAGATCTTGTATTTAGTAGATTAAATTAAGAACTACCTATATCACACATTCATACATTTTTATACTTTGGTAACCATATTTTCAGTGTAATTGGTTTCCTTTGTTTTCCTATGTATGATGTTTTGTGCATTCAAAAACATTGTTCTGGGGCACCTGGTTGGCTCAGTCAATGGAACATGCAACTCTTGATCTCAGGGTTGTAAGTTCGAGCTCCACATTGGGTGTAGAGATTACTTAAAAATAAAATTAAAAAAAAATAAAAACAAAAAACAGACATTATTCTGAGAAGCCAGACTGAAAGGGCCCCTGGGTCAAAAAAATATTTAGAGCCCTTGAACTGGACACTCTTTTTTTATGTCCACATTGGTATGTACACAGGATCTCTATCTGTTTCTCTGGGAAACGGCCCATAATTTAGATAATTATCTCTGTGACAAGGTTACACTGACATTTTGATCATTCCATATCTGACTTCAAATACAACCTAGTCCACAAGCCAAAATGTCCAAACCTTTAAACTCAACCTTCCACACAAACCCTTCTATTTAGTTATTCTCTAACACTTTCACAGCAAAATGTGGGAAAATAGCACCAGAAATGGAACCAGAAAACCCATGTCTTACTTTTAGTTCTGCTCTCTGATCCTGGGAAAGTCATGTAATTTTTCTGAACCTTATCTATAAACACATTTAGATAATCTTTAAAATCTATAAGTTCCTGAGGCAACTGGGTGGCTTAGTTGGTTAAGCATCTCCCTTTGGCTCAGGTCATGATCTCAGGGTCACAGGATCAAGCCCTAGCACATAGGGCTCCCTGCTCCACGGGCAGTTTGCTTCTCCCTCTCCCGCTGCCCCTCCTCCTCTGGCCTGTGCTCTCTCTCTCACTCTGTCTCTCTCAAATAAATAAATAAAATCTTAAAAAAAAAATCTATAAGTTCCCTTTCCAGTTGTAAAATTCTATACTTCTGAAATTGTCTGCTTTTCTGCTAGGTGTGTTCTTTGGGATTCAGTTCTTAGTATTCTATCTTTAATTAATTCATTCACTTATCAGTTATTGAGATGGGAATAACTAAGCAACTAAGCCAGAGGGTCCTGGAAAAATTTTCCAATGAGCCATATTTAAGCTGAGTTCTGAAGGCTGAGTATGAGTCCATTAAGTAAGGACAGGACAAGAACTTTCCAGGCAGAGAACACTGCCAAGGCCCAGTGTGCTCAGGGCCTACAGTGCACTGAGGGGCTTGATAGGGGTTCAAAGGGGACCAGATCTGTACTCATCTGTACAGTACATTGCCTATAAGCCTGGGCTCCTTGGCTTATAAGAAATGGGAGAAAGTGTACAAATGGGTGAAGTGACACGGTCAAGTTTGTGTTTTGGGTAAACAGCCCTGAGAGCAATGTGAAGCATGGGGGAAACTGAAATCAGAAAGATCAGTTAGAAAGGAGGATACTGCAACATTTGAGGTAAGCGATAATGGAGACCCAAATCAAGGCATTGGCAATGAGAATAGTCAAATGAGTAAAAAGAACGGAAGTAACCTTTCTCCATGAGAAACTGGGTGTGATGATGGAGGAATCTAGGGTGACCCTAGCTTCTAGTGAGGACAACTGAGTGGAGAGTGGTATTGAAGGGAGCAATTATTAACCAGAATAGGGAATACAAGAAGAAAAGGCTCTCTGGGGAAGAAAGCTAGGCTTTGAAATGTTGAGTTTGAGGAGCCTATTAGACCTCCAGACAGAAAATCTGGCCAGTCCTTAGAAATAAGAGCATGGAATTCTGGAGAAAGATATGCCTGGAGATACAGAATTATTTTTTTCCTGGAGATAAAGAACTATAAAAATCATATGAGGTAGCTAAAGTCATTTAATTAGCTTCCCCCCCACCCCCCACCAATAGCACCACCCGCCCGGTCCCTCTGCAGTGTTTCACCTCCCCAAACCCCTCAAATCCTGACTCCTGAGCTTGCTATTAGGCTCCCAACAACTGCTTCCTCCTCTTTCTCACCTTTCCCACCGACCTTTGTTACTCCGTAACACATATCTCTGTGTTAGTTAGGATATAAGCAAAACCGCTGTAGCGAAGGAACCCCAAAGCACAATAGCTGATACATGACATGAACTTCTTTCTTTCTTACCTAATAGTTCAGGGCCTGCAGGGCAGCTCTGTTGCATTAAGGTACATAGGAACCTAGGCTGATAGCCATTCTGTTCTGCCATTCTCAGCATCCCTCTTAGGACTCGAGGAATTGTTCCAATCATTGTCGTTTCCCAATTGGGGCAGCAGGGGGTGGTGGTGGTGCGAATCCAGGCAAGAAGCTTCATCTTTTTTGAAGTTTTTTTTTTTTTTTAATTTTTTAAGTAATCTCTACACCTAATGTGAGGCTCGAACTCACAACCCCGAGAGTGCTCTACCAAGGGAATCAGCCAGGCACTCCAAGAAAGCTTCATCTTTATTAAAGATAAATACACATAACTTCTGCTCACATCCCACTGGTCCAAACTCAGTCATGTGACCACACATACCTTCACAGGAGACTGGAAAATGTAGTATCTTGCTGGGCAGCCATGTGATGAGCTCACATTCAAAGGGGCTCTGTTACTAAAATGTAGAAAGGGAAAATGGACACAGGGAACAATTAGCAAACTGACATTTCCAAAGCCCTGGCCATCTAAATATTCATGCATACCCATAATTATTTACACACATAGAATGCATTCCTATCTCCCCTCAAGAGATAGCCCAAAGTATAATCCATTCACTGAATATAAAATAAAGTCTAGCATCTCTGGGTAGTGTGTACTCCTCTCCATCAGGTCTAGCTCCGGCAGTATATATAATAACAGTATGTAATTCCTTCACCATTACTCAGCTTTCAGTATATAATGTGGAGTGGGAACAGGTTATCTACAGTGAGAATTCCCATTTTGGAAGGGGAAGAATGGAAAGCATTTAGCAGTCACAGGTGCATAGCAATGATATACTGTGTTGAACAAGAAATGCAGGTTCCCTGTCTTGGGGTAAAGGAATCCTTGTGTCAGACCTTGGTTATGTATTCTGGGAGGAATGCCCTAGACCTGGTCCTCTCTGGACTTTAGCTTTGTCCTTGTTCATTATTCTCCATGGTCATACCTGAAGTAGGTTGTGGAGAGTATCCTGGTCTTTTTGTCTGTTGGTTTACTTAATAAGAAAGTTGTAGTAAAATCTCTCACTATAACTGAGAACTGCCTTCTCCTTTTTGTATTATCAATTTTTATTTAATGTATTTTAAAGCCATGTTATTATCTACATAGAAATTTAAAATTGTTCTATCTTTCTGGTAAATTGAATCTTTTCTTAAGAAAAAAAAGAGATGACTTGCTTTGGGGCGCCTGGGTGGCTCAGTCGTTCAGCGACTGCCTTCGGCTCGGGTCATGATCCCAGGGTCCTGGGATGGAGCCCTGCATCGGGCTCCCTGCACAGAGGGGAGCTTGCTTCTCCCTCTCCTCTTTGCTCTTGTTCTCTCTCACTATGTCTATCTCTCTCTCAAATAAATAAAATCTTAAATAAATAAATAACTAGATAAATGTTAAAAAAAAGAAATGACTTGCTTTATTTCTAATAAGGCCTTTTGCTTTGAAGTCTATTTTGTGTGATATTAATATAGCTATACCTTTTCACTAGTAATTGTGGGGAAAATGTTTGTCATTACTTTCTACCTTTCTTTATTCTTTTTAAATGTAGCTCTTTAAACAACACATAGTTGGATTTTGTTTGTTTGTTTTCCATCTCACAATCTTTGTTTTTTCACTGGAAAATTTCTTCCACTTATATTCAATGTAATTGCTGGTATAATTGTATTCAAATCTACCATCTTCTTATGCACGACTCTTCTTCTGTCCTGTGTTCTGTTTTCTTTCCTTCCTTGCCTCCTTTTGGATTGATAATTTTTATCATTCAATTTCATAGGTTTTCTCCTAGACAGAATAGTCATTTGCTTTTTCCAGGATCACTTTAGTTCAAGTTCAAGATTTGAGATTTTTTTCAAGCAAGCCACTTCCAGTTCACCCTTACTCCTGGGGGGAGTGTGTGCATGTGGAATGGGGAATGGTTTACCAGGTCTCCACCCTTGTCAGGTTCTGATCTGACTTTTGTCCCCCTAATCCCACAAGGTTGCTAAAAAGACAGCTAACCCTCTCAATTGTCTCTTCAGGATCAGCTAATGACTGTAAGGTGAACATGTCCAAAAATGACCAGGCTCACTCCTCTGGATTTCCATTCTCTTCTGGGTCTCACCCTTGGAATTTGTCAATATTTTGTTATCGTTTTGATGCTTCTAAATTTTTAGTAAATTACGTTCAGCAGGAGGGGTGATCTGAATTAGCTAGTGTGCCATTACTGACTTCCTTAGAGTTCCTAGAACAATGTTTCTCAAGATGGGGTCCATGGACCACGTGCATCAAAATCACATTATATGTGTTAAAAATTGGGATTCCAGGGCTGCCATCTCAGACTTCATTCAGTCCTGAAACACAGAAGTCTGCCCTTTTGATAAGTTCTGAGGCTCTATTTATTAAGACTTTAAGTTTGAGAAATTTTGCCCCAGAGCTTAGCACAACACTCTTAGTAATAGACATTCAAGGAATTTGACTTGATTTTTGTTAAAGGTCATGTAGGTCAGAAGAAAGCTGAATAAATGCCCCAGTCAGAATTTGGTCAATGTTTTAATCTCCTATCTCCTCACCATTTGAAAAAAATCCTCCTTAAGACAAGATGATCTCTAAGAAGAACTCTCAAGAACCAAGACCTTATCTAGAGCCAAAGTCTAATTCTGTCACACTCCCCTTCTCAGGAGTAGCATTCATTTTGATCAGCCATGGATGGCAGGTACTTCAATGTGCTTGTTAGTCACTAATGAAAGGTTTGAGAAACAAGCTAAGTTACCCTAAAGATATCTTGACCCCAAATCTACTGGTGAATCCAATTATGAACTGCCCTCAAAACAAAACAAAACAAAACACCCAAACCCAACTCCAAAACGGGTTTTTTGAGACTAGTTCATAATTGGATGTCAATTACAAATATTAAGATTTCCCCCCCAATATTATTATTTGCCAAAATAAGTTAACACCGTGTTGGTCTGCAACATTATTTTGAAATTTTACTGGTCCAAGAAATCTGTAGATCTTGAAATCACTGTCTTAGCTCCTCAAGCCACTCCAGATTCCAGTATTCAAGAAAGCTCTTGGCCTGCCTGCTAAAGTTTCTGCAAATAGCAGGCAAATCTGCATTCCACACTGTCAGGAACATGATTAATTATCTGTTTGGATTAGCCAACAAAATCTATGTTCCTGTGTTTCTGTGACACACTTACTTAAATTTCTTAGCTTTGGTCATGCCTTTAAGTTACAGTGCTTTCCAAAATGTTTGTCTTTGCTTTCTTGCAGGACAAAAAGCAAAGCAAAGCAAAACAAACAAAACCCACTACCAAACAGTTGGTGACCAACATTTAAAGATTTCTCATTGCTACACCAACACGCCGTCTTAGATATCTCCAACTTTTAAAGGGAAAGCTTTGTGTGAACTTTGTGTTTTCCACAGCTGAATAACCTTAATATGGAAACGTGCTCATGTTACACACACCGCAGACATCAAGAGAAAGTTTTAGAAAATTTTAGCTTTTTAATCAGATGATCTTAGGCTCTACTCAGAAAATGAAATTCCATGGGGAAACTGCTACTCAGAGTAGGCTTTGTTCTTTTATAATATTCATTTCCTTTCATTTGTCTCTAACCAAGAGGATACTTCAATAACCATCTGAATAGGGAGGATGGTATTACAAATGAGCTGTTATGAAATTTTTAAAAATCAGATCTGTTTTGGAAACTACTATCAGTTGGAGAGTGGTTTATATGTGAACTATGCTAAATTCCTTAAAGTTAAGCCAACTCTGAATATGCCTGATTGATGAAATAATGTTTGTCACGTCAGTAAATGAATAGGCTAGCATACATTACATGGGCTGTAGTAACCTATGTAACCTATGATTGAAAAATAATCACATGCCCTTATGGTTTCATTTACCAGATTAATCTGCTTTGGTAATGGAATCATTTGTGCTTAATTAAATATATCTAGATTATGATTCTCAGGAAAGGGTAATTTGTGAGTAAAAAGATATCTCTAAAATCTGCAGGTTTGGAGCAACATCACAATTTTAGGTTTTTAAAGATACCTATTCACTTGTATCTCTAAGGTAGAAAACTGACCTTGCTTTAAACCACATCTTTTATTTCTATAGGCTCTTTATAAATCCATTCACGGCCCTTTATTTCATCAACTCCCACCATACTGGGTTTGTAACCATTAAGGTTATAAAGGTTACCTTAAGGTTACAAAGGTTACCTTAAGGTGGGTAGAATGTATGCAACATTTGACTATGTCAAGAAAAGTTACTTAACACTTGGAACCAAAGCAAAAAGATGACTGCTTGTCCTTTGAACCTTGGACTAAAGCTTTATTTCAAGGCCTTTATCTAACAGGCCCACCAAAGGAATATTTAGTTCTTCAGAGAAATGCACTGTTGCTTGGTTAAAGCTCAGACATGTTAACTTGTAGGTTTTTGTCCAGGAGAGATGCAAAAGATTTCTGTGCAGAGGTTCTGGATTTATTGTCCTATTTTGCTTCTAATTTAGCAAACTTATTTCAGCATCCTTTTCCTTTATGAACCTATAAATCTGTCTTTCAAATTCTCCTCTGTACCTTATTTACCATTCTCCTGCTTCCCTCATTAATGCATAAAACCTGTGACATATATTCATTCTATATTTTCATTAGGGTCATGTTTTTGAAAGTTATACTTTGTCTTTATGAAGAAAAAGAGATGGAGCTCACAAGCACCCAAGAAAATGAATCTCTTTTCTTTAGTTCATCCAATTTCACTTCTCTGGGGAACATATTTTATAGGAATTAAATCAATGCATTTTGATCCCCCCCCCCTTTAAATCCCATGTCCTATTAGCCTTCTGATAGAGTCATCAAGCTTACTGTCCCAAGAAAGGAAGGACAGACAGGTGCTGCTCATAAGAGAGAGGCCGATTTCAAAGCTGATTTTCTTCACCTAACTTTTTAGTAAGACAACGTACATAAAACCCAGGCTTTTTGGAGAAAGGGATTTCTAAATGACAAAGCTTCCTTTTTAATACATAGGGCCTGTGTGCAGAATAGAAGGGAGACTCCTCCAGGCTGTAAAGAATGAGGGGGAAAGCAATTCTGGATCAGTTACAGGGAAACGGGGGAGTGGAGTTTGGGAGGAAGGTCACAAGACACAATTGTCCTGATCTCTTCCTTCCAGGCTTAAGTACTGGGGAAGGAAGGAAGTTAGCTAGGCTGCTGGGAAAGCAGAAGACAGAAGTGGGGCAGTCTGGATTCTGCTTTTCTTTGGGAGGATTAACATATGCCCTTTGTCACTTTGAGGTCATAAAAGCCACATCCCTCCCTCACACACCTGGATGTCTTCTTGGAGAGGAGTAGGGGGAGGGTGGAAATCTGACTGG
Organism: Eumetopias jubatus; assembly: GCF_037043125.1. NCBI lineage: Eukaryota > Metazoa > Chordata > Mammalia > Carnivora > Otariidae > Eumetopias > Eumetopias jubatus. The sequence goes on from NW_028274817.1 coordinate 109,382,336, forward strand.
CTGAGTTCTTCACAGAGTCATCCAAGTAGAGACTGTTTACCTACAAAGGCATTTTATAGGCTTGAATTCAGGTTAATAAATTAGACTTGATCTTGTCCCCCCTCCCAGCTTCCACCCAGAATATGGGAGCTTGTAAGGTAGATCAGGGCAGACTTAGAGAAATAAGAAAGCTACATTTTTAGCCCAGCTGAGTATGTCATGAGTAAATTGGAAAGGTTGTATCAGGGAGGAAAAATTTCTTCTGCTCTTCCAGGTCCTTCTAACTGGACCAAGAATCAAACTGACATGAGAAAGATTGACAGGAATAAATCAAATTTAATTTCATAAGTATGGAATCAACAGACATGCAAATCCGAAAGATAGTCAAGCAACATGAGGCTTGTCTGAGCTCAGGAGCAGGACAGGGGTCTGAGGATACAAAGGGGAGAAAGATCATTAGCAGGAAGGTGAGAGGAGGTGTTTGAAAAACAAAGTTGCCCTATTATGTGGGTAAGTTTCTTGGGTAGAGAGGAATCTCTGTAAATAGCTCTCTTCCTGGAACCAACAAGCAGTTGAGGGGGAGGTAAAGAGCTTTTCTTGAATGTGCTGGGTTCTGATTGCTTTTGACTCAAAATAATGTTCATGCCAAAGTGGCCCATCTTGGGGCATACTGTCCTTGGCCCCTACAGTTTCCTCCTCTGAAACTTCCCTTAAGTTTCACATATAAAAGTTAATCAGGTAGATCATTCTGTCTTGTTGAACCAGCCCCTGCAGTAAGTTAGTTCAGTTAAATTCATTTCAGGAGGCAGTGATGCAATTGTGTTCTCAAAGTTAGGCCTATGGTTCAAGCAATCAGGTTTTAAATAAGAGACATTTCTATGGAAACAAAAGAAAAAGAATGGTTAATGATTGGATCACATTATAAACCACAAACATTTGAACTACAAGCCCAATGTGGGGCTTGAACTTATGACCCTGACATCAAGAGTCGCATGCTCTACTGACAGCCAGTCAGGTGCCCCGTGCTGATCTTTTTGAATGGCCCAAAGAGCAACAAACATATAGATTGCCAACATCTGAGCTGCTGTGGCTCTGTCGGTTAAGTGTCTGCCTTCGGCTCAGGTCATGATCCCATCCTGGGATGGAGCCCCAAGTCGGGCTCTCTGCTCATCAGGGAGTCTGCTTCTCCCTCTCCCTCTGTTCCCCCCCCCCGCCCCAGTTCATGTGCTCTCTCTCTCTTTCTCACTTTCAAATAAATAGATAAAATATCTTTTTAAAAAACGGGAACTATAGAGAAGAGATAGCTATTTAGAATGCTCATAGAACTTTGGTAATATCACAGGTTTTTAGATTGAGGAACATTCTCCCAAAATATGAATCGGCACACAGGTTTGGTTGCTTACCAAAAAGCTATTCCTCTCTCTCTTTTACCTTCTGGCAGGGTCTGCCTCTTATAATAGAGGCTAAAAATGCCAGATACTCTCTCTCTCACCCTCCTTGCCGGAAGCGCTGGCCATGTGGCCCAGGTTTGGTCAGTGAGCCCTTCAGCAGCACTCTTCTTTAGATGCGCCTAGAAAGATTTTCCATCCTGATGAAAGCGGGATATTCAAGGAGAGCTTTCTTTCCCACTTCTTCCTTCCTGTCATTTCATAGGCTATGGGAGCTGTGGAGACCATATTGCAGCCATTAAGCACTAGACAAAAGCGAATGTGCTGAGAATGACAACATACAGGGATGGAAAGAGCCTGGGTCACTGACAACACTGTTTAGCTGGGATGACCATCTACCTCTAAACTTCTTGTTAGGTAAGACAATGAAACTTCCTGTTATATCTGCCACTTTTAGTTGGATATTCTTATTCACAGGTAAAAGCATCTTAACTGATTCAAGAAGATTTTAAATACAGGGGCGCCTGGGTGGCTCAGTTGTTAAGCGTCTGCCTTCGTCTCAGGTCATGGTCCCAGGGTCCTGGGATCGAGCCCCGCATCGGGCCCCCTGCTTCTCCCTCCCCTGCTCCCCCTGCTTGTGTTCCCTCTCTTGCTGTCTCTCTCTGTCAGGTAAATAAATAAAATCTTAAAAAAAAAAAGATTTTAAATACAGTCCAGAGGAAACTATTTTACACCAAATATTTACTAATTTTCCCTCAGATATTGGGAAGGCATATTACTGAACATAAGCATATGAGAAAGTCTTTATAACATTGGGATAAAGGGAGACTCCCAGCATAGAGCCCTGAGGGTTGACCCGGTAACATCTCAGGTTTTATGGTGTCAAAAAGGGTTGTTCATAATGTCTGAGAAAAGACATACTACAACAGTGAAAATATATGTTATGAAAATTTTTTGGCCAAATTTATTGGCACAATTATTAGAATACAATTCAAAAAGTTTAAACTTCAAGAGCAAAGATATGACTGCCAATCTTAATTATTCGAGATTCTTTTTTTTATTTTTTAAAGATTTTATTTATTCATTTGAGACACAGAGATACAGAGAGAGAAAGCATGAGCAGGGAGAGAGGCAGAGGGAAAAGCAGGCTCCTCGCTGAGCCAGGAGCCTCGAGCCCCATGCCGGGCTCCCTGCTCAGCCCCTCCCTCTGACCCTTCCCCCTGCTGTGCTCACTCTCTCTCAAATAAATAAAATCCTTAAAAAAACTCTAGATTTACTGTAATTTATATGGAACACACACATTCTATTTACAGATTTGGAACACTTAGCAATTGATTCCCATTTTCCTTTTCCATTTATTTGCTGTGATAAGGCATACAATTTTCCCAAAATGTATTAGATCAAGTTGAAAAAATGAAATTAATATGAAAATATCTATTAAAGGATGTTACTATCCAAGCTGTCCACCTTTTCCATCTGTCATTCATCTAGACGTAACCAGAGTTTATTAAATATACCATATGTACCACACCAGTGGTATATAAAATATACTACATGTACCACAACCAGGATGATTGTGTCCCCCAGGGAACATTTGGCAATGTCTGGAGACAATTTTTTTTTTTTTTAAGATTTTATTTATTTATTTTGAGAGAGACAGAGAGAGCACAAGCAGGGGCAGGGGCAGAGGGAGAGGGAGAAGCAGGCTCCCAAGGAGCACGGAGCCCAATGCAGGGCTGGATCCCAGGACCCCGGGACCATGACCCGAGCTGAAGGCAGACACTTACCCTACTGAGCCACCCAGGCGTCCTGGAGACACTTTTGATTGTCACTACTGGGAAGGGGGCAGGGTGCTGCTGGCATCTGGGGGGTAGAGGCCAGGGATGCTGCTAAACATCCCACAATGTACAGGACAGCTCCCCAAAAGAAAGAATGATCCAGACCCCAAATGTCTAGTCTACACCAAGCACGTTGATACTTAAAATATAATACAGGGGTGCCTGGCTGGCTTAGTCAGTAGAGTGTGTGACTCTTGACCTCGGGGTCATAAGTTCAAGCCCCACGTTGGGGTTAGAGTTTACTTAAAAAAAATAAATAAGGGGTGTCTGGGTGGCTCAGTCAGTTAAGGGTCTGACTCTTGATTTCAGCTCAAGTCATGATCTCAGGGTTGTGGGATCCAGCCCCACGTTGGGCTCTGGGCTCAGTGGGGAGTCTGTTTAAGATTCTCTCTCTCCCTCTCCCTCTGCCCCACCCCAGCTCTCTCTCTAAAATAAATAAAGATAAAAATTTTTAATAAATAAAATTAAAAATAAAAAATTAAATTAAATATAACACAAAATGGTTCTTGATAAGGAAATAATAATTATCATTTTAAAGTCATCTCAAGAGACTGTCAGGGGAAACCTTGATTCTTACAAACTGCAAAATATTAGGTTGAAGTCTAGCTTGTATGTATTGTTTTTTTGGGGGGCTCAAACTCATGACCCCAAGATCAAGACTCAGATGCTCCACTGACTGAGTCAGCCATGGCCCCTGCATTGTTTTCTATGAGAAATTCCTTCTTTTGACATTATAATATTTTCTTTCATGTAAAGATGGAGCTTAGGGGGTGCCTGGGTGGCTCAGTCATTAAGCGTCTGCCTCTGGCTCAGGTCATGATCCCAGGGTCCTGGGATGGAGCCTTGCATTGGGCTCCCTGCTCGGCGGGAAGCCTGCTTATCCCTCTCCCACTCCTCCTGCTTGTGTTCCCTCTCTCGCTTTCTCTCTCTCTCTCTCTCTGTCAAAATAAATAAATAAAATCTTTAAAAAAAGAAGATGGAACTTAGATGGAGCCTTCCTTCCTGGAATTCCATCTTTGAAAAATAATTGTTGTTTATCTAGTCTGTCTGGAGGTGAACCTGAATGTTACTAACATTGCAAAGAGTTCTCACCAAGGCATGAAACTATAGATGTGAATTTAGCATAAATTATATAGCTATAGGGAAGTCAATTTAAAAACTTTCTTTGTGCCTCAGTATTTCCTTGTCCATAGAATAGATACCTACCTTGCTTGTACAGATAATGTGATAACGTTTTACTTGGAAAGAAAGTCACCATCCAAATCTAAGATTTTTGTAAGAGAGAAGGTCAAGAATACCAAGTCCATGTTAACCTTCCTGGTTTTTATAATTTAAATGTCTTTTTTTTAAGATTTATATATTTATTTGAGAGAGAGAGAGAGAATGCACACACGCAAGTTGAGGGGAGGAGCAGAGGGAGAGGGAGAGAAAGAATCCTCAAGCAGACTCTCCACGAAGCAGGGAGCCCAAGGCAGGGCTTGATCCCAGGACCCCGAGATCGTGACTTGAGCCCAAAACCAAGAGTCAGACATTTAACTGACTGAGCCACCCAGGGGCCCCTAAATGTCTTTTCTTTTTAATTGAGAGATGGCATACCTTTCTTATGTCTTTGAAAGTTTAAACTGGAGCACAGAGAAGGAAATTTGTTTTCTTTTTCTTTTTTTTAAGGTTTATGTATTTATTTCAGAGAGAGAGAGACATAGAGAGAGCAAGCAGGGGAAGGAGGAGAGGGAGAGGGAGAGGGAGAGGGAGAGGGAGAAGCAGACTCCTCGCTGAGTGTGGAGCCTGATGTGGGGGCTCCATCCCACGATCCCGAGATCATGATCTGAGCCAAAACAAATAGTCGGATGCCCAACTGACTAAGCCACCCAGGTGCCCCAAGAAATTTATTTCTTCTTTCCTTTTTTTTTTTTTAAAGATTTTATTTATTTATTTGAGAGAGAGTGAAAGCAAGAGAGATCACAGAGGGAGAGGGAGAAGCAGACTTGCCACTGAATGGAGAGCCCAATATGGGGCTCAATCCCAGGACCCTGGGATCATGACCTGAGCTGAAGGCAGCCACTTAACCAGCTGAGCCACCCAGGTGCCCCAAATTTATTTTCTTTTTAAAGAACTCCAAGGAAAGTTGTTCTGCAGCCCATCAGGTTGTTCTAATATCTAACCTATGTAAGACATGACACATTATAACGTAGACTAATATAACTAGTTTGGAAAGCAATTTAGCAATATTTATCAACTAACCTCAGAAACATCCAGGCGCCTGGGTGGCTCAGTCGGTTAGGCACCTGACTGTTGATCTCAGCTCAGGTTTTGATCTCAGGGCCCTGAGTTCAAGCCCTGCATTAGGCTCCACACTGGGCATGGAGCCTACTTAAAAAAAAAAAAAAAAAAGAGAGAGAGAGAAAAGAAAAGAAAAGTCCATGGCCTTTGAGGCAGTAATTCCTTTTCTGAGAATTTATCCTGAAGTAATCATCTTAAATGTACACTAGGCTTTCTACAAAGAGATATTACTAAAAGTGTGATTTAACCCAGTGAAAAACTAGAAAGTACCTAACTGTACCACAACTGAAATAGTAGATTAAATTGACTAACTTGACGTCCACATAACAATATTAAAAACTGGGGGACCTGTCTGGCTCAGTTGGAAGAGCATGTGACTCTTAATCTCTGTGTCGTGGGTTTGGGCTCCACATTAGGTGTTGAGATTACTAAAAAAATAAACTTAAAAATTGCTTTACAGAACACATGTGATAACATGGGGAAATATTTTCATTAAAAATAAAACAGGATATGAAACTTCGTTTGCTGCATGATTATCATAGCATAAGAAAAGAAATCATTTGGGCCCACCCAGGGACTCCAAAAAAAGGAAAGAAAAGAAGAGAAAAGAAAAGAAAGGGAAAGAAAAGAAAAGAAAAGAAAGAAATCAAGCAAAATTCTATAAACTCATATAATCAAAGCTGTTTACCCAGGAAATCTACTTCTAAGAGATGATTCTAGGGAAATGATTGGTATAAGGAAATTAATCACTAAGCAAAAAAGTATAAATGACTTTAATGGTTTCTTTTAGTAAAAAAGTAGAAACAACTCAAATGTTAAGTCTATGTGGATTCCTTGTATGTTTGCTATTAAATTTGATTTTCTTCTATTAATCTGTCTCATGTCACTTTGACTCTTAGTCCAGCTAGAGGGTCTTTTTTTTTTTTTTAAAGATTTATTTATTCATTTGAGAGAGAGACCATGAGCAGGAGGAGTGGAGGAGAGGGGTAGAGGGAGAGAGAATCTCAAGTAGACTCCATGCTGAGTGTGGAGCCAGATGCCGGGCTTGATCTCACAACCATGAGATCACGACCTGAACCAAAACCAAGAGTAGGATGCTTAATCAACTGCACCACCCAACACCTCCAAGCTAGAGGGTCTTAAAGGGCAGAGGAAATTCTTTCTCCCCAACATGATATAATCCGCAGGATACTTGAATTCGCTGGACACCTCTTACCCTGACACTGCTGCAGCTGAGAGATCCTTGGGACTTCTGACATTCAGCCGGTAGCAGGTAAGATTTCTTACCATGTCAGCCTCCTGGAATCTCTATCTGTGGAGGCAAATGGAACCAGAGGGGTGAGAGGCCTTTTTCTCTCTTTCTGAATTTAGCAGGAGAAAATACTTGTGGAACTAGTTCCTTGGGCTAGGTTACACTTTGGCTACATTTGGTAGAGTGCTCTTGGGTTCCTGACCCATTTCCTCCCAGAGATGGTCTCTGTTTTCCTTTGTCTGTCTTCGGTGTCCTTTAATCCCCACATGAGGTAAGGCTGTTGCTAAGGGACATGTTGGAAGCCAAAGCGGCAAAATTGGTGGGCACAGGTCGAACACTTAAAAGCTGTTAGAGTGCTCACCACCTCAAGAAGGCTCCCATGTTATGGTAAGTTGGTCACAGAACAGGTTAGATTGACACTAGGTCACCCCTGAACCTCAAGAAAACTTCCGTGCAATGAGATACACTGTAAAACAACACACAATCCTTAACCCCGCTGCACATCCCTCCTAAGTATTAGTGTGGCTGTGGCTCCAAGAGACCCAAGGCCTAGCCAAGGCTTGTAATGTGCATATAAAAGATGTGCCCTTTCCTCTTGTTCTGTGTGGTTTTTTTTCAAGATTTGAGAGAGAAAGCACGAGTGGGAGAGGGAGAGAGGGAGAGAATCCCAAGCAGACTTCCCGCTGAGTGTGGAGCCCAACTTGGGCCTCAACATGGGGCTTGATCCCATGACCCTGAGATCATGACCTGAGCTGAAATCAAGAGTCGGATGCTTAACCAACTGAGCCACCCAGGCACCCAGTCATGTTCTATGTCTTAAGAGTACAGCCGGGGCACAGGAGTGCAAGAGCACCTGGCTCGGGGGGGTCCCAAACAGAACAGGTTTGGCCACTCACTGCTGACAAAATCCAAAGGCAGAGAAGGGAGTGGTGGTGAAACAAGAAAGGAATTTATTTCAGTGAGGCCAACACCCAGAAGACAGTGGACTAGTGTCTCAGAGACTGTCTCCAAAGTGCTAAAAATACTTCTAGGTTTATATCAGGAAAATGTGGGGCAAAGGTGGGTGAGTACCTGCAGGTGGGCCGTGAAGGTCAAGTCGATCATTGTCCTGAAGTCAAGCACAGGCAGGGTCTTGCTGGCTCAGGGCAGTCCTTATGGCTTAAAGGGGTAGTTTTGGTTCCTATCCGGGGATGCTTTGCCCACAGGGTATTTTGCCTGAGTTAAGAGATAAGCCAGAAAGAAAAACTTAATCAATTAGAAAGTTTGAGGTCAAAATGGAGGTAGTTGAAGTCCTCTTTCAAGAGCTTGGCTTTGTGACCAGTGAGAATATTGTCTTTGGTCTCTACCATTCAGAGGGTGCACTTTCTTGAGCGTACTGGCTGACCAGTCAAATAGACTGAGATCCGAGGCTCACTCGCTCTGTCTGGCTGTGGGAACTTTGTCATGAGAGGTTCTGGCCCAGAGGAACCCCTGTCATCTCAAACTTCGTCGCTTGTCAGTGCGGGAAAGTCCCATTCCAGGAGCACCTGCCCCGTGTCACAGATGAGCAGGTCTGTAACTGGAGGCATCTCACGATTTTGTGAGGACCAGAGACACAGTTTTCCCTACACCATCCTTACTGCCTATGCAAGGCACACTTTTGCTTTCTTAGACTAATTTTGGGAGTAAACTTTTGGATCATGGATGTTGTGTCATCTAACCCCTCTTTGGAAGCCTTGCATCTCTGGCTAAACGTTTACATTAAGGCTTATTGGTTTATTAATACATCCTACTCAATGGCTGAAGGATGGAGACTTTAAATTGGCTATATTAAAAACATTTTTTTTAACAGACAGCTCTCAACTGTCTTATTAGTGTAGTAGCTCGCCTTAGGGACCACCTTGACAAGATGAAATAACGGAAATTAGACTTATGACTTAAAAATAAATGTCCACATCCAATGTAAATTCCCCTTCTTAAAACCCAGCTTCATCTGCCCGTTGTAACTTCCCTTTCCCTACAAGATTTACAGGAAGCACTGCAGCCTAATCTCTAGGTTCAAAGTATACAGGTTGCTCATGTAAATGTTACAGGATTTTTGTCCCCTTAGTGCCCGAGGTTCTTGGTCACGCTGCTTCGAAGAATGAAGAGGTAGACCAGAGGAGTGGTGGGCAGCAAAGCAAAGTTGTTGAGCAAGAGTATAAAGCTCCTGGGGAGGGAGGGGGGCCCAAGAGGGTTGCTCTCAGAGTTTCTAAGTTTAGGGGTTTTTATGAGCTCTTTTGCAGAACTTTCTTAAGCAATCAGGGCTTTGGTCACATATCTGTCTATTAGGTTAATGTCTCTGTGCTGATGGTCTTTTTTGCTCACATCTGGAGGCTTATGTCTTAATCGCCCCTCGCCTGTGATAGTGACAAATGCTTTGTGGTTAATTACCTTATTTTAGGACATTTTGCCGAAGTCATTTCTGCAAAGGCTGCAAAGCAGAATACTAATGTGGTCCTGTCTAAGCTGTAAAACAGGATGTTAGTGTTTTATTTTAGCTGTCCTGACTCCATATTTTCTTGTCGGGGACCCTGGCCCAGACTACCTAACTGTTCAACTAACTCCTAACAGTATTGCTAAAATTAACTCATAAAAGAGATCTATGTAGTCAGTTTGAAGGCAAGTGTTTGTAAGATTGGGCATATAAAATTCAGAAAAACAAAAACTAACCCAAATGTTTTTCAAGTTCACATGATCTGGGAAAGTATTCAATATGAAAGCTAATTTAAGGTTGTTGGTTAAGTTAAAATACACATTTTTAGAGTTAACAGCATTAAATATAAAACTTGTAGTCTGCCTGTGTCCACTGCAAGTCAAATAAGTCCGTTATCTCTGTTGCAAAATTTGTCTAAAAAACCAGAGTAATGGTTGACTTTGTCTGATGCCTTATAAAGTTTTGTGGGTAATCTAAATGTAATTGTTAAGAACAAGTAGTTTAAATAGATGTAAATAAGGTAAAAAGGTTTATAAGTAAACTTCTAAGTAGTTTCAAAATCTTTGGTAACCTGAAACTTTAAAAATTTTGCTAAGTTAAATAATGAGTTAAGTTAAATTTATTGAATACCTAAATCATTTCCAAATAAGACAAAATAATAAACCATCAAGTACTAAACATAGGTTTATCTGTTTTTATCTTATCACAGAGAAACTAAAGATAAATATAGGTCTTTTAGTAAACCTGGTTTATGTTTTATTGAAAAATTATACTATGAAAAAGCACGTTTCTAGAAATTATGAAATGTATTCATAAATTTGCTATTGTAAAGAATAATGGTATAACAGATGGCTCACAACTGCTTACTAGTTTTTACTAGAAACTAAGTTTTTAAAAAGTTATGAATTCTAATAAATGTAAATGAGAATACTGGAAATAAGGGGAACAACTCTGTATGCAAGGAAATTAAGACGTGTTTTTGGTAAGAAGTAGTATAAGGAATAGAAATACATTTTTATTGAGTTGAGGAAAATAAAACGATTTTCTCCTAAAATGATGCTGGTTATTTAAAGAGGGAAAACTGAGGGCAAAATGTGAATGTAAAAAAAGTTGTAGAGGGTTTATACAAAAGGAACCTTTTGAAAGGAATTTATGTGTGGTCAATACTGGCTAAGATTACGATAAATTTCAGTAAGTAAATGAATTTTAATGCCAAAAATGAAAATAGGGTTTTCTCTTTATTAAAAGGACAAAGTTTTCTTGAACTATTGGTCTGCTCTTAATAAGAAATTGTAAACAGAAGTTTTTCTTTACCTTTAAAGTTATCTGCCTAGGGGCACTTGGGTGACTCAGTAGGTTAAGCATCTGCCTTCGGCTCAGGTCGTGATCTCAGGGTCCTGGGATCGAGCCCAGCATCCAGCTCCCTGCTCAGTGGTGCTCCCTCTCCCTCTGCTGCTCCCCCTGCCTGTGCATTTGCTCTCTCTCTCTGTCAAATACATACATACATAAAATAAATTTATCTGCCTAAAAAACAAGGATTCTATGTTTTGCCAAAATAATTTCCTGTTTGTCAGGTCTTTGATTACTTGGAAAAAATAAAAACAAAAACTGAGTCTTAATATTAAAAAAGCTAAATTTTGCTCACTACTATGTAACCTTCTATATTTGCCTTTAATATCTTTTATTGTCACTTTGGTTAAAAATGGATATTGTTTCATAATACTTTATGATTCTATTTAATCACATGTTCAAACCTTTTAATATTTTTTAAACATACTTCCCAAAATAAAATTTTTTTTAAGCATTTTATTTATTTATTAGAGAGAGAGAGAGAGAGAACACACGAGAGGCAGGGAGAGGCAGAGGGAGAGGGAGAAGCAGACTCCCTGCTGGGCAAGGAACTCAACACAGGACCCGGGGATCACGACCTGGGCCGAAGGCAGATGCCTAACCGACTAAGCCACCCAGGTGCTCCACAAAATCAAATTCTAAAATAGTCTTTTGGCCACAATCTGAGGTGTTACAAAGGGTTCATGGAACATTTCAAAGATTTTGTGAGACATTAAACTAGGCTTATTTGGTATGTTAAATTACATGAGAAGCATTGTCAAGTAAGTGGTACTAAACCCTCTTAGATTATATTTGTATAGATATCTTATTAAGATAAGTGTTCTAAAAATGGTATGAAACTCCTAGAAATCCGATGTTCGGTATGTTATTAACTCGAAATGTTCATTTACAGTTACTGTTATACTCTGATGCTGGTGCAAATGTGTTTCATATTAAAAGATACTCATAGAAAACCTCTGAGTATAGGTTCCTGATAACCTTAAGATCCTAAAAGTGAAGGGCGCCTGGGTGGCTCAGTCGTAAGGCGTCTGCCTTCAGCTCAGGTCATGATCTCAGGGTCCTGGGATCGAGCCCCGCATCAGGCTCCCTGCTCCACCGGAGGCCTGCTTCTCCCTCTCCCACTCCCCCTGCTTGTGTTCCCTGTCTCGCTGTGTCTCTCTCTGTCAAATAAAGAAACAAAAAAATCTTAAAAAAGAAAAAAAAGATCCTAAAAGTGAACTGAGTAAGAATTTCTAAAACTAGGGGGAAAACTGGATTTAAGCAGAACAAAAAGTAATAACATGGAACTGCATGAACTGAAGAGGGTAAATGTAATTTTTATGACTTTGTTTTTTTTTTTTTTTTAAGATTTTATTTATTTATTTGAGAGAGAGAGAATGGGAGACAGAGAGCATGAGAGGGAAGAGGGTCAGAGGGAGAAGCAGACTCCCTGCTGAGCAGGGAGCCCGATGTGGGACTTGATCCCGGGACTCCAGGATCATGACCTGAGCCGAAGGCGGTCGCTTAACCGACTGAGCCACCCAGGCGCCCTATGACTTTGTTTAAAACACTGCTGACTTTTAAAAAAAATGCTTTGTTTTTCCAAATTAAAAAAAATACTTTTAAGCTTACTGATTTATAGCAATTTGATAAAATATACCCTTGTGAACAAATTGAAACATTTATCTTTTGTCCCTACCTGATCCCTCCAGAATTCAGAAACTGTCAGTGAGTGTTCTTATTTCTTTTTAAGATTTTCAACTTTTTTTAAAAGATCTTAGTTTTAAGTAATCTCTACACCCAAATGAGGCTTGAACTCACAACCCTGAGATCAAGGGTCACATACTCCACCGACTGAGCCAGCCAGGCATCCCGAGTGTTCATATATTTTTATGGCAATATATATTTGCATAAATTCAATAAGAATCCGTATTCCTTGTAGCAGGACACAATTGGAAACAATGGATTATATGACATAATTGAAATTGAAAATGAAAGACTTTGGCTGCCTCCATTTTGACCTCAAACTTTCTAGTTGGGTTCGTCTCTCTGGCTTATCTCTTGGCTCAGGCAGATTTTTTTTTTTTTTTTAAGATTATTTATTTATTTATTTGAGAGAGACAGAGCAGAGTGTGTGAGAACATGAGTGGGGGGGGGTAGGAGCAAAGGGAGAGGGAGAAGCAGGCTCCCTGCTGAGCAGGGAGCCCGATGTGGGGCTCGATCTTAGGACCCTGGGATCACGACCTGAGCCGAACGCAGACGCTTAACCGACTGAGCCACCTAGGCACCCCTATATTTCCCGTTTTGATTTGAAAATAAAAAATCAGATTTAAGAAGTCCAATCCAGTATGAGAAATATTTAATACGACATAAAACAACCACAAGTAGATTAAGGTTATAAGTAGGTTGCTAAAATAAAAGCCTGATTGATTTCCCTTTAGTAAGGAAGATCCTTTGAGATCCTGTGTGTTGCTTGATCTCCACAGAGCTTGCATGTTCGAAAAATGTGCTACTGGTGTTTTTGTAGACACCCAGAGGGAAGTCATTTAGTATATTCAACAACTTTACTTTTCAGGTTGCATCCAAATTACTTTATGACTCCAGTGTCCAAAGTGTGGTAGAGGTCCTGGCAGAAACATTTGGATGAATCCCTCAGGTTGTGTCTCTTCTGGGTGCCTTTTCTTGAAGTAGAGTTAGGCTGGTTGAAGCATAGCCTTTCCTCCTGGGGAGTAGGTGGCCTCTGCTTTTTGGACATCCTCCTTGAATGTTCTGCGCTTCAGGAGTGGGACTGGTGGCATGTAGTCCAGCAATCTGCTGTTAGACAAGGGGATGAAGACCTTCGACTTTCTTGGGGCTGCTGTTGACCAGGCTACATTCTCTCTTGGCTCTGAAGCCAGGTTGGCCCTTGAAGTTCTGCTGCTCCACAGAGGTGGAGGCATGGGCCTGCTAGTGAGAAGGGACTTCCCCTTCTGGAAATCATGAGTAGGTGGCAGAGCTAAATATGAAAATATTTCTTATTCCATTTCTCCTCTTTTTATCCTTTAATGTGTATAGGAACTATATAATAATCAAATAGCATGACAAGGCAAATGCATCTTCAGCACACTCAGATGACATCAAAGATTGATGGCCAATCATGCAAAGAGTTCGTTCTTACCATAATGTGGTGAGTCACTTTTATTTTTCTCAGGGGAGGAAAAAAACATTACCAAACTCTCACTCAACTCATATTACTTAAAGATTTTTTTTCCTCTTTTTAAAGACTACTGCATATATGATTTTTACAGTGAGCAGGGAGCTAACTGTACATGACTAAAATTCATGTGCCTGCCATCCTTCCAACCATGGGGAAACTTCTGTTAAATGTCTGGCCTTCCACTGCAATAGTAGAGAGAACAATTATGCTCATCCATCTCCTTGTCTCCAGTAGCTGAAGGTAGATGTGAAATTGGAATATACCGTATAAGAGGAGGATCATTTTCTCCTTTAGAGTGGCCTTAGCCATCCACTCAACAGAGCTCATTGACTACTGTTATGAACTAGGCACTATGTGGGTGGCCATACCAAGGGTAAGCAAAGAGTCAAGGGCACATGGGGTCACAGGTGAATGCCATGAGCACAGATATTTATAAAACTTGGGAAGAACACATGCTATAAAACGGAGAAACCTAGGGGCGCCTGGGTGGCTCAGTCGTTAAGCGTCTGCCTTCGGCTCAGGTCATGATCCCAGGCTCCTGGGATCTAGCCCCGCATTGGGCTCCCTGCTCGGCAAGAAGCCTGCTTCTCCCTCTCCCACTCCCCCTGCTTGTGTTCTCTCTCGCTCGCTGTGTCTCTGTCAAATAAATAATAAAATCTTTAAAAAAAAAACAAAAAAACAAAAAAAAACGGATAAACCTTGAGGACATTAGGCTAAGTTAAATAAGACAGTAACAAAAGGCCACATACTCTATGATTCCACTCATATGAGGTACCCAGAATAGTCAAACTCATAGAGACACAAAGTAAAATGGTGGTTTTCAGGGGTTGTTGAAAGGGGGGAGTTATTGCCTAATAGGTATGGAGTTTCAGTTTTTCAAGATGAAGAGTTGTGGAGATGGACAGCAGTGATGGTTGCATAACAATGTGAATGTACTTACTACTGTACAATTAAAATGGCTAAAATGGCAAATTTTGTTATGTATATTTTACCACAATTAAAAAAAAAACACCTGAGGAGAAATATCAAATTATGGTGTAACAAAGAACACAAGACTTGGAACTAAAAGAACCTGAGTTCTCATCCTTGCATGTCTACTGACTGTGTGATCCTAGCCAAGTCATTTAATTTCATTAAATGTCCTAATCTATAAGGCAAAGAAAATGACTGGAAGGTTATTGGGAGAATTCAAAGATGTAATGTATGACAAATCCACTTTAGTTAAATGTATGGGGCAATACAAAATAAGTTTTATCATGGAGGTGATGAGGGAAGGTTTCATAAGGGCACCGTGATTTGAACAGGTCCTGGAAAGGGAGGGAAAAACATTTATGAGTGCCGATTGTGTGACTGTTTCAGTTAACATAGCAAAGTTTTGTAGGTATTATTCTCAAAAAGAAGAAATTAAAACACAGAGACATAATTTGCCCAAATCCAAAAAGCAGCTCTGTCTTTAAAATTCCTCATGCTCGCCATTCACAGGAAGCTGGAAATAAAAAGTGTTGAAATTGGAAATAAA
Source organism: Eumetopias jubatus (assembly GCF_037043125.1). NCBI lineage: Eukaryota > Metazoa > Chordata > Mammalia > Carnivora > Otariidae > Eumetopias > Eumetopias jubatus. The sequence goes on from NW_028274817.1 coordinate 109,397,572, forward strand.
ATAAAATAGAAAGTTAAAAAGTAGAAATTCAATAAATGCAGAAGCTGGTTCTTTTTTAAAAAAATCATTTTATTTTGAAGCAATTTCAAACAAAAATTTCAAGAAGAATACAAGGGAAAAAGAAGAATACAAATGACTCCCTCATGCCCTTCATCGAGATTCAACAATTGTTAACGTTTTGCCATTTAAAAAAAAAAAGATTTATTTATTTATTTATTTGACACAGAGAGCGAGAATACAAGCAAGGGGTGTGGCAGGCAGAGGGAGAGGGGAAAGGCAGGCTCCCCGTAGAGCAGGGAGCCCCATGCCAATGCTGATCCCAAGACCCCGGGATCTTGACCCAAGCCAAAGGCAGACGCTTAACCGACTGAGCCACCCAGGCGCCCCCATATTTTGCCATTTTGGCTTTATTATCTCTCTCTCTGAACCATTTGAGAGTAAGTTTCACACATCATGCCCCTTTAGTCTATCAGAGAGAAAAAACTTCCTCTACTCTCTTAGGTTAATGACTTGATGTCTGCAAATTAAACTGACAAAAGACAGATGAACAAGAGGAACAACAGATTTATTTACACACACAGCACAGGAGCTCACAAAGAAATGTGACTCAAGGCAGTCAGAATTTGGGACTTATCTGGCATCTAATAGGGGATGGGTAGGGGCAGAAGGTCACTTCTGGGAGAATAAATGACTTCTTAGAAGGAGGAAAGAAAGGGCACTTATGAAAAAACAAGTAACTTTTTGGAAAGATGAATGGGCCCCTAGAAGAACTGGTGGGAGCTATGATAGTTTTGTATCAATGCCTGTTTGACAAGGTTAGAGGTGCTCCTGGGTAGGAGATTTATGACAATTGAGTTCCTTTGGGAAGCTCTGCTTTTAGGCAGATAAGGCATTTTAGGAACTCAAACGTTTTCAGCTCAAAATAATTTTTATGCCACAGAGTCTTATTCTGGACCCTTTCAACTTCTATACTTCAGCCCTGTGTTTCCCGAGAACTTAGGTAAACAGAGAACATTCTCAAAATCAGGAAATTCAATGCTATTATCCTAGAGCTGAGCACTCTGTACCTGTTCTTCAATCGCCTCTGACAGTATGTCTTATCTAGAAGGGGGGTTGGCTAAACTGCTCCTTGCAGCTGTATGAGAACTCCATACTCAACAAGGATTTCTAGAGTGCCTACTCTGTGCCAAGCTCTGTTCTAGACACTTAGGATTCAAGATAACTGTATCCATGTTTTCTCTTTCCCTCTCTTAGACAGGGCATCTCTCTTGCTGAAGGCTCTTGCTCTACTTGTGCTCTAGAGCCCAATCTCCTCCCTTGATGATCTACTTTCTTTTTCTTAGGTTCTTCCCATCAGCACCAAAAACATGCCCACAATTTTCCTAGTGCTAAAACAATGACAACAACAATACTGACACTTTCCTCTACATCCTTCACCAAGTCCCAGTTCTCCCCACCCCTTCCAAATAGAACTTTGTTTTTTAAGATTTTATTTATTTACTTATTTGAGAGAGAGAGAGAGAGCGCGCAAGTACGAGTGGGGAGAGGGGCAAAGGGAGAGGGAGAGAGAATCTCAAGCAGACTCCACACCGTGCCCACAGTTCCATCCCATGACACCAAGATCATGACCTCAGCCAAAATCAAGTTGGACACCCAACAGACCGAACCACCCAGGCACCCCCCCAAACGGAACTTCTTGGGTGCGTTTTCTGCATTTGCAGTCTCTCCCTGCACCCCCACCCCCCCTCCACCCACCACAACCTGGCTCAGCTTTCTGTGCTGTACTGGGTCTGATCTCTCAAGATCACCTATGAACTGCTAAAGCCCATGGACATTTGACAGCCTCTCTCAGTACTATCTCACATTATTGACATCTTGATACATTCTCTTCCCTTTGTTTCTCTAATACCAAACTCTCACTTGTGGTTTTCCTCCTAATTTTTTTTTTTTAAGATTTTATTTATTTATTTATTTATTTGAGAGAGAGCACGAGAGGGAAGAGAGTCAGAGGGAGAAGCAGACTCCCCGCTGAGCAGGGAGCCCGATGTGGGACTCGATCCCGGCACTCCAGGATCATGACCTGAGCCGAAGGCAGTCGCTTAACCAACTGAGCCACCCAGGCGCCCCTTCCTCCTAATTTTCTAAAGTTCATTTTTCCTCTTCCTTGTATCCTTTTTACCTAAAAGCTGGTGTTCTTGAGTGCTTTATCCTAGGATACCTTCTCTTTCCTTTCCCTTTCCTTCTCTCCCTAGACGATCCACTCCCATGGGTTTAATTACATATTTGTGGTAAATCAGCTTGTACATGGTGTCTCCAACTAATTTCTACAGAGTTCCAGACCTGTATGTCCAACAAACCACTTGAAGTTCTCCCAGGCCGTCAAACTCAAGAGTTCCAAATTGAACTGCTCCTTTTCTGATGTTTCCTAGCCACCATTCAATTGTCCAAGCCAGAAACCTGAAGTCCTCTTGACTCCTTCCTGAATCTAAACCACATGAAACCATCAAATATAGTGGATCCTACTTTTGATTTGTTCTCTCTCTTTCAACCTCTACTGTCACCATCTATTTTATATCACCATCACCTCTTGCCAAGATTAGTGAAATCGTCTCCTAACCAATTTCCTTGCCTCCAGACTTGCCTCCCTCCAATCTATCCTTTATCCTTAGTCAAGGTGATCCACCAAAATGCAAATGTGATTATGTCACTCTTTTGCTTGAGACTTCCAGTGACTTCCCATTTGCAATTAGACTAAAGTCCATAACATATTTCTAAGACCTGGCCTCTGCTAACCTTCTTGGCTTAATCTCTTGCCACCCCATGCCTGCAACACTTAGTAATGCTTAGCATATATTTATTGTTTTAAAAATAAATAGTTTTTTTCCTTACAAAATACAAAAAAGAAAAATTGTCTTATTTATTGCTATATCCCTGGAGCCCAGAACAGTGCCAAGAACATAGTAAGTATGCAATAAATATTTCTTAAATGAATGAAAGAATATTTCTATCAGTTCTAGTGACTACAGAATGGGGTTAAGCAAGAAAAATGGAAACTTTTAAATCCAATAACCATCTCCTAGAGTAGCATATTTACAAGAGTCATATTCTAAAATTTGGCAAATTTAAAAACCAACTACAATGATCTCAGAAGAAAAACATTTTAAATGGGGAAAAAAGCACACTTGCTCAAACTTTATAAGAAATAAAATGCAAATTCATAGTATCCTCATTACCTCTTATTTTCATGATTTTAAATTATGATTAAAAATGCATATATTTGAACATGTAATCAAGGAATGCAGTGTTCCAAACTTAAATCATTATATAATTAAAACAGATGAAGAGAAGATACTTACTTTAAAATCAGGACATCTATTTCAAAGACAGATCTTTTTTTAAACCTTTAAAGACTAATATTAAACAATCCACAGAGAGAGGAATTAAAGCTTGAAAATCTAAGAAGCAAAAAAATATTTCAATTAAGACGTTGATGAAGACAGTACTTTTAGATAATGATATAATTAAGGATAATCTCCAGATTGCTAATCTATATTGCTTAGGAATGAGAAACACTATTTCAATAAAACTAAAAACACCTTAGGGAAAAAAATGATTTAAGGACTCTTGTCAAAGTACAAGACATATTCTCAATTCACTGTATTACTGAACTGAAAAAGTAAATAATAAATAGCTGCCTCCTATATAAATAAGAATGGTTCATTAAATGAGAGATAATTTCACTTATTATAACCATTCTCTCAAAAGGATATAAATTTATGTCTCCTCCTGGCTGGCATGAAATAGCTCTTAAGACTAACCATCTCCTTTGAGATGACTGGCTAATCATTTAGGGATAACAAAACACAAGATTATATTCCTACTTTGCACCAACATCAAAATACCTTGCATGTAAATTAAAGATTATAATATTTGAAAAAATGAAGTCATAAAATGATCATAAAATGTTCGTGAATATTTATAAAATCTTGAGAAGACTTTGAAAACATTTCACCAAAGGTGGAAAACATAAGGCAAAGCTTAACAGATCATGATATATAAAAACATAAAAATAAGCATTAGCATTATACTTAAATGAGGTTTTAATTTATTCACGTGTAACAAATCAAATGGCAGAGCTGAGCTTATGATGAAAAGCAGTAAGACGATAATCACTCCCAGGAAAAATGGGCAAAGGATGGGAATAAACAAAAATAACACAATGGCCAATAAATACATTTAAAAATGTTTAACTTTTTTTCTAAACAAAGAAATGCAAATTAAAATGGGATGCTGTTTGCATATCCAATTAAGAGAAAAAAATGTAAATGCAACAAGGCGATATGTATATATAAAACGTTCACATTTCAAGAAAGTAATTTTTCTTTTAAGATTATCTTAAGAGTTTCTAGAATTATCCAAAAAATCATAGATATGCAAAAAGATTTAGTTATAAGTATATTCCTCACTGCTTTGTTTATAACATTGCAAAACTGGAAATAATAGGGGTTGGTTAATTATGTCATATTCAGGGGTGCCTGGCTGGTATCAATACCCATACCCACAAACACAGGTTATTTTGAATAGTTTCAGTGAGCAAAATCTTTAGCCAATACCTTAAGTATTATGATTTTTGGTTCATTTTAATTGGAGGAAGAACTATTTAAAAGGGTCAAGGCCTGGAAGACATTCTGGACAACCAGAGCGAGCCTGACGACAGTGGAAGCCAAGAAGGCATATCAAAAGGAGGCAGGATCTGACACCACTGTGATCAGGGATATCAGGGAAAATTTATGTCATAATTCTGCATTATGAAAATAAGTAATTTAAGTACATAATATCTTGAATATGCCAGGCACCATATTAAGAATTTCATGTAAACTGCTTTAACAATCTTAAAAAGGAAAATACTGTTATATCTATTTTAAAAATAGTTCATGCTACATAGAAAAATAAACCTGGAACCTGGATTTCCTACCTCCCACCATATATTCTAGAAATCAAAGATCTCATTGTGAAAGTACAACTCTAAAGCAAATAGAAGAAAGTGTAGGATGTTATTGTGACTTTGGGATAGGACAGCACTTTTTCAGTGAATGAATCAAAATGATTCATGAAAACAATAAAAAAATTAATGGATTTGACTATATCAAACTAAAGATACTCGTTCAACAACAAAACCTCATAAATAAAACTTATAAATGGGTGACAGGCTGGTAAAAATTATTTGCAACATCTAAAATGGACAAGAGAGGGGTGCCTGGGTGGCTCAGTTGTTGAGCGTCTGCCTTCGGCTCAGGTCATGATCCCAGGGTCCTGGGATGGAGCCCCGCGTCGGGCTCCCTGCTCAGCGGGAAGCCTGCTTCTCCCTCTCCCGCTCCCCCTGCTTGTGTTCCCTCTCTCGCTGTGTCTCTCTCTGTCAAATAAATAAAATCTTAAAAAAATAATAATAAAATAAAATAAAATGGACAAGAGATTGATATTTAGAACATGGGCTGTTCTGTAAACAGTTAGATAGTAAATATTTTAGGCTTTGGGGGTTATACGTTCTTTCTTGCAACTGCTCAACTCTGCTGTTGTAGCATGGAAGCAGCCATACACAATATATAAATGAATGAATGTGGCTGTGTTCTTTTTTAAAAAAATTGATTAATTTATTTCAGAGAGAGAGAAAGGGCAGGGGGAGGAGCAGAGGGAGAGACAGAATCTCCAGCGGACTCCCCAATGAGTGTGGAGCCCAAAGAGGGGCTTGATCCCAAGACCCCAAGATAACGACTTAAGCCAAAGTCAAGAGTCAGAGGCTCAACAGACTGAGCCACCGAGGCGCCCCTGAATGTGGCTATGTTGTAAGAAAACCTTCTTTACACAAATAGGTGGTGAGCAGGATTTGGCTTGCAGGCAGCAGTTTGTTGACTCCTAATCTAGAATATACAAAAAATTCTTACAGATCAATAAGAAAAATTTAGTAAACTCAATGGACAACCCGGCAAAGGGTATCAATAAGCAACTGGCAAAACGAAAAATCTAAGCGGCTAAACAAGTGTATGGATGCGCAACTTTATTAATCTGAGAAATGCAAATTAAAAGGAAATGCCATTTTGCACCCAATGAAAAGTCAGACAATTCAGGGGGAGGTAAGGGCATGGGGAAATATGGAACCCTAATGCCTTGCTGATGAGGGTCAGTTAGAGAGACATTCTGCAGAGCAATCTAGAAGGGCTAAGTGAACTTATGTATGTGTTTCCATAATCCAAATAAAGGAGAGCTTCTTGATAAAGGACAGCAGGCACCTTATAACAACACAAATACATTTTCCTTATTTTGTAATTAGATATAACATATTTTTCTCATTTCACTAGAAATAGACAAAAATACCATCATAGACTGTCACTAGTCTACAGACCAGCTGTTATAAACTACTACCGATGTGTTTTAGGGACATATGAAAAAAATATTAATATTCTTAGCACCTAATTCTTTCACAGTTTAGAGTTTCATATCTTTAAGAGAACTGGCTTTATGATACTTGACTGAGTGTAAAATTTACATAAATTTAAGATAAAGCAAGACTTCAATTTTGTAGGATGGAAGCCAATTACAGGGTTCTACTCTTAGATCTTTCTGAGTTTTTCCCCTTCTCTAAGGTGTCAGGAGCACATCAGTAGAAAAATTTGAGAAATGGTCAGTTAATAAGAAGGGACAATTATTGAATATCCTTCAATCTTTAGCTAAATAAAACTAAGCTATAAGGATGTTTTTGTCTCTCTTCAATGGGAAATTAGGCAATATCACCTGCTTGGTAATTAGAATTGCAGCTTCCTTTAACCATTTTTTCCCTACCTCCACCCTGAGTATAATCTATTGTGGTATTAGGTTTTGAAATAGAGACTTTCCTTTCATTGAATTCATTTACCATGGTCTGATAAAATATACAATGAATTATTCAAATTAGTATGGCCGAAACAGCAAGAGTAGCTTGCAAATACACCGATTAAAAAGGCATATTGTCTCAAAGAAAATATATCCACATGCTTTATCTTCTTTGGGGGGGGGAGGGGCAGAGGGTGAGGAAGAGAGAAAGACTCTTAAGCAAGCTCCACACCCAGTGCAGAGCCCAACATGGGGATCGATCTCACAACCCTGAGTCATGACCTGAGTCAAAATCAAGAGTCAGATGCTTAACCGACTGAGCCACCCAAGGTGCCAATCACATGCTTTACCTTTTTTTGTTTTTTTAAAGATTTTATCTTTAAGTAATCTCTACACCCAACATGGGACTTGAACTCACAACCCCGAGATCAAGAGCTGCGTGCTCTACTGACTGAGCCAGCCAGGCGCCCCTCTACATGCTTACCCTTAAAAATGATTTGTTATTCAACTCTATTCCAGTACTGAAAACCACTTCAGAGTTAAAAGCTGTGAAATAAATGAAACATTTTCTTTCTTCCCAGTCTTTTATCACATGCTCATTTGCTTAAAAGGTTAGATTATACTAAAGCCGATGTATACTATTGTTTGAGTAGTCATTAAAAGAAAAAGAGTTTACAGTGGAATTGTACACATTAAACAGGTGAATTTTATGGTATTTAATTCTATCTCAAGCTGCTAAAAAAAAGTGGTTTAGATAATCAGTCATCTAGTCTTGTGGCTCTTAACTGTAGTAGAATGGGATCAGAGGCAAAAAGGAGGCGTGGAATGATGCTAGCCAATCAGGATTTGGGCTAAATTTCCAGCCTATTTTATCTGGATTTTAGGTAATCTAGAAAGAGATTATGTGCCTATGTGTGTGTGTGTGTGTGTGGAGGGGGGATGGGTGGCATAGAGAGGGAAAGAGAGAGAGAGTGGGAGGGGAAGAGAGAAAAAGAGAGGGAGAGAGAGATTGAGGCTGGCCCTGTGGACAAGGGAGGAAGTGCTAGAGCAAAAGGTCAAGACGAACCAAATGTCAGAGTTGAAATACTTTTCCATGAATTCCTAAGAAACAGACTAACTTAGAGAAGACTTCTGTCAGACACTATTGAAAGGAAACGTGATAGTCCTCTTTCTTCATCCATAAACAGGCCATTTCCAAAACACTAGTAAGAGCTCAGGAATCTTGTTTAAAAAAGACTTCTTTTGGGGCACCTGGGTGGCTCAGTCAGTTAAGTGTCTGCCTTCGGCTCAGGTCATGATCCCAGGGTCTTAGGATTGAGCCCCAAGTCAGGGTCCCTGCTTAGTGGGGAGCCTGCTTCTCCCTCTCCCCACTGCTTGAGCTCTCTCTCTCAAATAAATAAATACAATCTTAAAAAAAAAAAAAAAGGCCTCTTTCTGTGGCCAGCAACAACTTTCATATAAGGACTGCTTGAGTGAAAAAGTGAAGGCTGCTTTTAGAAACAAGAATTGAAAACAACAAAGATCATACTGTATGTAAAGGGAACACTTTTGATAGAATAGTTTTTTTAAAAAAGACAACACATAAATATGATAAAACATAGAGTGCTGGTACACATTTATTCTTTTATTGCTAAACATCAAATGCCAGCAACTATGGTATCTTGGTATCTTCAACTTGAATACTAAGAATGAATTACAGCACAGTCGAAAGATCTGTAGAAAAAAATACCTGTGCACCATCAATTAGTATGTGGACATTCAATAAATACCATAGGACAAACTGATGACTGAAAGCCATGTATCCATGAAGTGCTTGTTTAAAATTTGCTGTTAGAATAGAAGACAATGACCCTATAAGAGCGATCATCAAAAGGTCAAGTTTAACGCATGTCTTTTCAAACTGAGATGAAAAGAATATATACGTTCTTTACATATTGTAGGTGATTTAAAAAAAAACTGTTGAAAATGTAAACAACATAGAGTAGGAACACTGAAAGTAAAGTTGTACTGTTGAACATGACAACACAGAAAGCACATTTTCTTCAAATGTAATTCATTTTTCTAATTGCTCTACAGTAACCAAAATGGATTATTTTCATGAAGATAATAATATACTAGGGACACAAAGACCTTCCAAGTTATTGTTTTGTTAACATATATTTACAGTAAATATTCAATAATACTATTCATAGCTTACTTAAATAGAAACATGCTTTTCTAATCCATAAATACCACTATTCATCATCCATTCAACCACGTTTAAGTATTTATGATGTCTCATGCACTGTGCCAGGGATGCAAAGATGAATATGGCATGGTCCTTGCTCTAGAAGTGCCCACAATCAAGCTGAAGAGACGACAACATTTCCTTTTTTACACGATGAGGCCATTTCTATACAAATGCGATTGATCTGCTCATTATCCTAATAGGAGTGGTTCTCAAAGCCTGACCCTATGAAGCAAGAGACCAAGATGTTCAAATGCTACAAGAAAATGAGGTGTTTGGTTGTTGTTGTTACAGTTGTTGTTGTTTTTTCCACCCAGAAAAAGAAGTTAATGGGTCGGAGTTCCTCTATTTAAGTTCTTCTCTGTTTTAAAAAACTGATCTGCACATATACGACATATTCATTAGTAAACTGCATAGTTCATGTAATCAAATTAATTATGCAAGTATTTCATGGCATTCCCCAAGCTCTACTACCTAAACCAGGTCTGAGCTCTCTGCTAAGACTTTGATCCTGAATGACTATCTACCTAAGAATAGAACCACCACCTTTTTTCTGGGATAAACGAATAACTTGTATGGTTTAAATGATGACCTCAAGTCATTAATAAAATCTTAACATTATACTCAATAAATAATTTCTATTTAAGAAGGCAGGCAAACTTGCATACAGTCTAAAGAGTTTCTTAAAAATGATTAAAAACCTTTATTGCCTAAGAGCAGCTCAATGATCAGAAAAAGGTGAACCCCATGGAATGCCTCACTTAGTGAAAAAGTTGGGTACACAGTTGTTAATGTGCTTGAGTGTATGAGGGAAGCACATATTTTTCATCAAAAAACAGCACGCTCAGACACTTAGAAGACCAAGAGTTCACAGTGGCCTGGTGACTTCCTGGATCTTCCAGGGCTCCAGCTCCAGTCCAAAAGACCTCGAACTACTCAGGGCTCTTTTGGGCTCAAGAGGCAGTTCCCGGGCCCTGGCAAGTCCACGTCTGTACTCACGTGTGGCCATTCTCACTGTACTACCAAGTCTTCTGTGGACCCACAGAGGTAGCTTGGGAGAAAGATGGAAAACAAGGACTGGGTGTTTAATTACTCACTACAGAGAAACACAGAAGCTGCTGGTGAGGACAGAGTATGGTTGAGAGCTTAAGGTAGTTGCTCCTTGAAGACAGGAACCCACGACCTAGGCCCCAGATAACCCCAGCAGCACAGAGAAAACGTCTACCCTGGAAAGGCTCCGAGCTTCAGAGCTCTGTAGAGAATGGTAACCAGGACTGCAGCAGATCTGCCTCGTGATCTGTTAGAAGACCAAGCTCAGTTCTCACGCTCAACTTTAACTTCCTCAACCCACATGCTGCAAGTGGAAGATACTTCTTGTAGCTCAGTCTGAATGTCAGAACACAGTGCTGCTTTAGGAGCGTATGGGGACACATTATCAAAGAGGCAACTCTTGTGGGGCAAGGCATTTATCACTGTAAGCCCTACTTCCTACTTTGTTCACTTATTTGGTATCATTTGACAAAGATTTTCCCTTTCATGTTAGCAGATTCCTTTATAGAATTTTATTAATTGTAATCAGACCTCAGTTGTCAGAGTACAAAATAATATACCAATAAATCTTAAAATACTTTTCAAACTAAGAAAAAGGTCAAGAGATATAGGCCAAGAAAATGCTCACCCTTCCACTTGGCCAGAGTCTGGTCTTCTTCAAATCTGGATTAATGATGCTTTTTCAAAAAGTTTTCCCCGATTAATTCCACCCAATTCAGTTCTCCTTTACACTACTGCAATATGATATGTAGTCACACAAAATGGTTTAACATGAATTTTCACTTGCTTAGAAATTGTTCCACAAGCATCTGAAGTTGGTTAAGTTCAGTCTTTAAAAGTCGGATGTAGTCAGAGACTATGCCTTTCATTCCTTCTGTTTATCCCCCATCCCAGAGTTTGGATATTCTGATACAGGAGGAGCTTAAAGTCGTTGGTTAAAATATAATTTTAAGGAAATGCTTTCTATTTCATATGAAGCATCATTCTGCAAGATGAGTGCAAATATTACCGTGCTGTAACCATCCAGAGTCCCAGGGTCACGTTGGCAGCCAAAAGTACACTACCACCAAGCAAGATGAAAAATCCTATCAGATCTTTGATATCATTGTCTCCAATCACTGAGGTAAGGGTAGCATCTAGGAAAGAGTTTAAAATCCACTGACCATCCAAAGCAAAGCAGGGCACTGCATTAACAATAGCTAGAGCTCCTGAGAGGGAAATCAGGTACCTGGTTAAAATGAGTTAAGGAGCCGACTGTGAAGTCTGAGTGGAAAACACATATCTAATAGTCAGAAGAAGATATTTTACTAGGACTGCATTTGAGATCATAGTTGACTTCCCTCCTTTCTTTAAATTTCTGCCCACCAGTACAGGATATGCCTTCTTAGATTCTGGTATTTATTTATTTTTAAAAAGATCTATTTATTTATTTATTTTAGAGTGAGTAAGGGTACCTGGGTGAGCAGGGGGGAGGGGCAGAGGGGGAGAGAGAGAGAATCCTGAAGCAGACTTCCTGCTGAGCAAGGTGCCCCATGAGGGGCTTGATCCCACAACCCTGAGACCATGACCTGAGCCAAAACCAAGAGCTGGCCGCTCAACTGACTGAGCCACCTAGGCACCCCAGATCTCTACTGTTTCAAACAAATTATTTATATTATTTCAAAGCTCAAAAACCTTGACTAGAAAAATAAAAGGACAACCATTTATAAACGAAGGCAATCTATAGCAAACTCAGAGGAAGATGGAGTCTTTGTAATCCTCTAATGACACAAGGAGGGAAAGGAATGTGGAAGCAATTAGAGATAAGGGAAAATCACTTTTTGATCCTTACAGAGTATTAACTTATCTTAGGAAACATAAAGATTTTGGCTGCTTCAACTCTATTTTACTATTATCTATAAGGTTACAATCTTGATTGTACATACTTTTCAGTAGCTGCTCATTTGTTTTCCCTTTCATTTTTTTGCAAATTATTGAGGAAGGAAATGAAAGTGATTTAAAAGCGACAAAAATACGTATTGTGCACCTGAAACGAATATAACACTGTAATGTTAACTACACTGGAACTAAAAAAAAACAAAAAGATCCATGCTTAGAAATAAACTTAAAATCTAGAAAGTAAAAAAAAAAAAAAAAAAAAAGTGACAAAAATAAAGAACCCTTACAAATTGTTTGGTTTGTTCAGATTCTTCATAATGATGAATTTTAAAAAACCAAGTTTTATATTCAAACTGAATATGCTAAAGAACACAAGATTTTGTCCTCTGAATTGCTATTTTAATAGTGGAAACCAGGTCGATCTCCCTTAATCATTCCTCCATTTAGTCAGAGCTAACAGGCTCAGAAGGGGCAGAATTCATCACCGTGGTAGTAACTGAAGCTTTCATTCTTTATAAACTTACTAAAGGGTCTTAGATCTGTAAATTCAACTCTCAGTTTATAGGCTGGGTTCCCTTCCTTCCATATCTTAACTTTTCTCCTTCCCCGATCCATCTCTCTCCCATGACTTCTTCCCTCCTAGGTACAATCTGATCTTTTTCAACTTTAAAGTCTCCTTCTTAGTTGTTAGCAATCAATAGGTACCTGTAAGGTCTATGCATGCTCTATTCAAGGTAAGCCTGATCATGTTCCAAGTAACACTTATAAAAACATTCTTCACACCAGAAAGGATACTTGACAAATGTCTCCACAACCACAGGCAGATCTATGCTTAGAAAGTTGAAACGTGGGATAAAACTGGTGATGCTCACTAAAAAAAGAAAAACAAGGAATAATGAATATTGTTCACACAGATAAGCAACAGTATTATAAAAATTTTTCCATATGGTCAAAAATTAGGCTAGCCTATTAAATTGGTTGAGAAAGCCCTTCCCAGACATATGCAGGCAGCGTATATGCCCCGCATATAAAAACAATTATTCTAGAACACCTAATAAATATAGTGGAATACAGAAATTCATGTCCCAGTGTGCACTTATATTTGGAGGTGAGAATAAGATAAAACTGACTATATACCAAGTATGACTACTAAATACAGAGACTGACTTAAAAACTATGCCAGAATTTATCAAGAGTCCTTATCCATCAAAGAGATATAACCTTAAAATCATAATCACTATAACTATTAATAAATAAGAAGAATGACCCAGGTTGTATCTCAGGATATGCCTATAAAGCAATGGGAGAGCCTTTTAAAGAGTAACATAAGACCTACATGTTCATCAACTGATGAGTGAATAAAGAGAATGTGGTATGTTCATAGAATGGAATATTTGGCCCTAAAAAGGAAGAACATACTGACACATGCTACAACATGGATGAACCTTAAAGACATTATGCTAAGTGAAAGAAGTCAGTCACAAAATATTCTACTTATATGAAATGTGCAGAACAGGCAAACTTACAGAAAGAGAAAGTAGATTAGTGATTGCCAAGAGGTGGGGGGGCGGTTTGGGGAGAAATAAGAACTGACTGCTTAATGGATATGAGGTTTCTTTTTGGGGTGATGAAAATATTCTAGAACTAGATTTGGTGATGGTGGCACAACTCTGAATATATTAAAAACTCTTCAATTGTATACTTTAAAAGGGTCAAATATATGGTACGTGAATTATATTTCAATACAACTGTTACAAAAAAAGGAACTTAAAAAATTCTTGTACAACAAAATGAGTTGGACCATACGATCTTCAGCCATATGGAGAAGCTATCTATTTAGTCCAATCATGTAGCCACTGTTAAAACAATTATGGTGGCCCAGTTTTGAAAATTATATTCATATAAAATTCATGTGTTATACACAAATTATAGTCTTATGATGACTCTTGGCATTCTCTGGGGTATGTTGCTCTTGCCACTGTTTTTGGGAGCTTGGATAGATTTAGTAAACTCTCAGAGAACATCTGAGAAATCATCTATGTGACTTGGGCATAAACGGTGGTGAAAAGAAAATACATCACTCTCCATAGGCAGACATGGGATTCAGCTCCATCTTGCTTCATAAATTCAGATTATTTTCCTAATGGTAAATTTCATGCAACGCTTAACAAGGTAATAAGACTTTGAAAAGTGGTCACATTTATAATAAATAAAATTAACACAGGATTTGTACTGAGTTTCTACCATGGAGAATATATGGCATCTTAATGATCTTCTGAGGGTCGCCCCACAATAAATACTCACCTGTGTAGTGAAGGTGCAGTGGATGGCCTACATACAACATATCAATTTGAGGTGGATGTTTCACTTTTATTAAGCGAGTATGAGTTTCCAAAGAAGGTATTATACAGAAACTTGAACTTGAACTTTTTTTACAATCTTTATTGGTTCTACAAACTTGTGTGGCTTCAACTGCTTTCCGGGCAGGTAAACATGTGTGCTATGAACAAAATATTAATTAGTCAATAATTTATAACAAGAAAACCAGAAAGTTACAGCTCTTTAATATCTTTTATGTCACAGAGCATAAAAGGAACAAAATTCATATAGAAGAAATGCCATTTATGTGCACCTACTATAAATTAGATTCAAGTATTCCACTTCGGCCAAATAAGATATTACAGCTATAAATTGTTAAAGATTCTCAGATGAAATGTGACAAGTGAAATGTAGAAATTTTAATAAAACGACACAAAGCAAAAAGTAAAATTTTCATAGACTCCATTTTAGTTCTATATGATTATTTTGTAAAAATTATATCAGACAAACAAGACTGCTTCAGGGACAACTCACCAAACGCTTATTAAAGTTATTTCTGTATGAAAAGCACACATCCGTGAGGCTGTGATTATTACAGCATTCGGTCGAACCATCTAGCCGTTTGTATGCTAAAGAGAAATAATTTATTAGAATCTGTTATACAGAAGTACATTTGTAATAAAAATTTTGCTTTCAAGAAGGAGGGGGGTGGGGGGATGGGTCAGCCTGGTGATGGGTATTAAAGAGGGCACGTATTGAATGGAGCACCGGGTGTTATGCACAAACAATGAATCATGGAACACTACATCAAAAACTAATGATGTAATGTATGGTGATTAACATAACAATAAAAGAACCACAAAAAAAAGAAAAAGACAAAAAGAGTAAAGTGCACACAAATTTGGAAACAACTATATGATTCAGAGTTCAGTCTGACAGGCTACTTGCTGCAGTGATTTTATGGTACAAAAAAGGACATGATATTACAAAAAGAGATGTGTCCAGTTTGGAATCAAGAAGCAGCACTTCCCCTCGGTTACCTGTCTTCACATAAACTTACCTACAAATAAAGCTGGAGTTCCAGGGTCTCAGTAAGGTTTTGCAATAACTCCAGCAGGTCAAGCACAAATATTTAATGAGCCACTATTAGTGGCTTTAATGCTACTGATCCAGGATTACTACTGAGTTCCTGCGTTCTAGTGTTAGCAGAGTGGGCGAGAGGATGCCTAAGAGACTCTCATCCCTAAAATCACTATTATATCAAATATCTATCTTACCTCCAATGCTTACCTTGGGGCTTTCCTCATAAAACCAGGGCAGCCCAATGTGACCCCAGAGATGTGCAATATTTGCCAGCCTACCAGTAATCCAGTTACCATTTTTGGAAGACAATGGAAACAGGGCAACTATTTATTCCCATTATTCATTTATTTTTAAAAGTTCTTTGGTAGACTGCCTCACTTGTATCTAGGGCAGAATAAGAAAACTAAGTCACTGATACAGGTGGGATAAAAAATTATTTCCATGTATTTATTTTGGAAGGTTTCCTGCATTCAGCATATCAAACTTGTAAAGCATAAATCGATGTGTAGCATGGACCAATTAAACTTAGATTCTTATATTCACACTACCATACTCAGATGTGCTGAGGAAGATAGACTCAAGAGCAAAGTTACCAGAGAATTACAAAAAAAAAAGTACATTTTTCTAGTACCACAAAAAGCTTTTCTGTTACAAGAGTATCTTCAGGAACACTGGCATGAAAATGTTAGTTGATAGGCAATGTGATTTTATAAGGATTTTTTATTTTTGCCATCAGTTGTTGTTTTTAAAGTTTTTTTTTTTAAAGTTTTATTTATTTAAGTGGTCTCTACACCCAACAGTTGGCTTGAACTCCTGACCCTGAGATCAAGAGTCAGATGCTCTACTGACTGAGCCAGCTGGCCAGGCACCCCAAAACAGTTTTTTTTAAACTAGGTTATTTGAGGGGTGCCTGGGTGACTTAGTCCATTAAATTTCTGACTCTTGATCTCAGCGCAGGTCTTGATCTCAGGGTCTTGAGTTCAATCCCTGCATTGGGCTCTACGCCCAGTGGGGAGCCTACTTTAAAAAAAAAAAAAGAAAAGAAAAAAACTAGGTTATTTGAGGAAGACATCTTGTATTGGTTAGACTGTCACTATCTCTCCTTGGCCAACATAAAACGAAGAACAAAACAGAGATGAAACAAAATGGCTGATAAGTCAGTTTCTCCTCTGCATTGCTTGGCTGTGTGGGTAGTTTTGTTTTGTTTTCTTAGCATAATTGAACAGGTATTTAAATTTTGGATGATGAGTTGTCTCTGAAATATGAAAGCAAACTGAGTATCTAATGGCACAGACAAACCTGTGCCTGTAATCATTCATCAGCCTTAATTATAAAGTATAAGGTAAAAAGTTGTTTAGGATTTTTTATTGTTTACCAATACAGGCTACAATTTCAGTGTTCTCTCTGATCAGTTGCCAAATCCCACCAATTTTAACCTCCTTATTATTTTTCCACCTATATATTCCCATTTGAATGTAGATTCTACTCCCTCTCATCCGACCCATTTGAAGAATCCTAGTTAAGTCTTGTTTGCTCACCAGCTAGCTAGCATTTGCAAGCCTTTCTTACATACTGAATGCTTCAGATTAACCTTCCAAGGTAGAACTACAAGAATGTTAACTCCTCTAATTCAAAACTTCCAAAGATTGCACTGCTCCCAAATAATGTCTAAATTCCACAGACTAAAATAGAGAGACTAGAGAGACTTCCGTTCTTTTATCACCTTATCTCATACTATTATCTTGCTGAACCAAATTACTAGCAGTTCCCTGACCACTTTTTGTCTACGGTACCAGGGTTCATTTCTGTCTTGGCCTCCTGAAACTAAACTCACTGCTGAGGCCCAACTGAAGGGCTGCTATTATGAAACCTGCCCTCATCTTCTCAGTCAAGACTGACTGCCACCAACTCCCATAACTCCCACCAATTCCTGTCATTACCTACAGTTAACCTTGTACCATAATAATATGGGCATGGTCTGCTTCTTTTTTTAAAAAGTTTTTATTTAAATTCCAATTGGTTAGCATACAGTGTAATACTAGTTTCAGGTATATAACATAGTAATTCAACACTTCCATACATCACCCAGTGCTCATCACAAGTACACTCCTTAATCCCTATCACATGGTCTATATCTCTGACTAGATTGAGCTCCTTGAGAAAAAAGTTTCTCAATCTTACATAAGGTGCATAACTCAATATACACTGAATACATGAATGATGTTCTATGCCATTTGCCTTTGTATTAGTAATTGTTTAGAAAATTTACATCTGATGCTCGATCACTAACTTTTCTTGGAGGAATGTATACAATGCAGAATTGAAAGTCAATAATTTGATAACACTTTTGATACAGCATGTCTGGTAACACAAATGCTTAAAGGGGCCAACCAGGAAGCAAATAAATGAAGTGCATAGTTTTGGAAAAAGTAGTAAGTGTTGGGACTGTGATGAATTAGAAAATATATATCCTGCTTTAAGGGGTGAGCAGTGAGGCTACTCAACTTGGGGGCCTGATTCCACAGATCATCTATTTTATTCCAAAAGAAATATGAAATCTGTACTTTCATATGAAGCCTCTTGTTATTGGCATCTAATTAATATTAAAAAAGATACCATGCAAGCCAAACCAAATACATCTGCTGAGGTTGGATATGGCCTCTGGGCTACCACCAATTTGTAACCTCTACGTTATGGCTTCTTCCTATGGTGATTACTATAACCCAAACATAAATCCATGGCTGTGGCCATCCTGACAAGTTTAAATACCTCTTGACAAACAGAATTTTCCAATAAAGAGTTAAATATTTTGTTGTGATTTGAGAAGTAAATTTGATTATTTCTCTGTTTATCTGTTAAAAAAAGTTGTATTAGAATCTTTTCTACTGGGTCACATTTAAGGACAAGTTGCTAAGCCAATTTCTGTAACTCAATTCTTAACCTATAAGATGGTATGCCACAGACAATTTTCACACTAGTGTACATACTTTTATTAAGAATGAGAGGCCAGTCTAATTCTACTTTACAAAGAGCCGTCAAGACTGCATTGAGAAGCCCCCGAGGCATTCATAGGTTGAATTTAACTCTAGAAGATTAGAATTGGCCCTTAAATCTCCTCAGTCTGGAAGACAATTAGGCAATTCAAGAACAGATCAGTTTTAGAATTCTACTATAGGGACAACCTGCATATTCTGAATATACCCTAAGATGGGCCTCAAAACAAAGTTGTAGAAATAGTCCAGCCTCCAAAGAATAGTCTAGACCAGAGGTTTATTATATTAAAAAAAATTTTTTTTTAAAAAGTACTCTCTACACCTAATGTGGGGCTCGAACTTAACAACCCTGAGATCAAGAGTCGCAGGCTCTACCGGCTGAGCCAGCGAGGTACCCCACCAGAGGTTAATTTTAGAATAATTATTGGCTGCAAAGAAGAGACTTTTTCAATCTCCAGTTCATAGTCCCCACTACTTTCTATATTACTAAAATGAACTGAACAATTTTCTTACTCTAGTTTATTAAATATATAAATGTAGTTAGAGCTCCAACACAGGGAGGCAAGCCTAATTATTTATTCTTAGTTCCACAGCAGAATTTATACCAGCATCACCTAGTAACCAGTAGCTAAAAAATTATAAACACACACACACACATTCTCTCTTCACTTTAGGGTAGCAAAAAAACTTTGGATCATAACTTGACATTCACAATGGAAAAACAGATACTTTACTCCAAACATTAAAGAAGGCTTAGGCATAAAAACAATCTGGGTACTCAAAATATATGGAAAGGCTTCCTGAACTTTTCCTTTGATTCTCTTAAACCAGGCGGGGAAAGGTCTTTTCTCACTTGAGTTGAAGGTATGTAGGACAGGGCAATATCCTCATTCCCAGGCAGTTACAGGGAGGTACCCTTGCCTCCTCCGAAAAGGAATACAGGCTGTTCAAGGGGGATGTCTGAATCTGAGCTCAAAGCTTCATTTTAGGGAGCAGCTGCCTTTCGTTTTCAATCTCATGCTCCTGAAAATGTAGTTCAAATGGTGGACCTGTTGAGTATAGTCTTTTTTACGCCAGACAATGCTTTCAGGAAAGAAAAACAGGAAAGGATTAACAGAAGAAAAAGTAGGTCTAAACAATTTCCTAACGTGGATTAACCATATTTTTCTAATTTGACAGAATTCTTCTGTTAATATTTTAAGAAGAACATCCAGTCTGCTTAATTATATTTCAAAAAATTTAATAATATACCCGGGAGAGATAAGGGGCCAGGTATGATTGCTTGGGACAGCTTACATGCACATCCAGGGTCAGATCTTTCCAAGGTGGCTTTATTGTTTTGCAGTGGTATAATTTCCTAGAACTTTATTTATTTTATTTTTTTATTTTTATTTTTTTAAAGATTTTATTTATTTATTTGAGGGAGAGAGAATGAGAGAGAGAGAGCACGAGAGGGAAGAGGGTCAGAGGGAGAAGCAGACTCCCCGCCGAGCAGGGAGCCCGATGCGGGACTTGATCCCGGGACTCCAGGATCATGACCTGAGCCGAAGGCAGTCGCTTAACCGACTGAGCCACCCAGGTGCCCGATTTCCTAGAATTTTAATTATGTATACTAAATTCCACTCCAAAATGAACACAAATCACTTTTGGATTATTGACCACTTTGTATTACTGTATTTAGCTGTATGTTTCCCCAATGTTTATAATGAAGGATAAAAAAACGTACTAGAGACATGTAAAATACTATTAATCCATAGCTTTCTTAAAAATGTCCACAGCCCCAGTGGTCAAGTCTGCCATTAAAATTAATCTGGTATTTATTTAAAGTTACATTTATAGTCATTAAGATTCCTGTAAGTTGGCTAAATATATGTACTCCATTTTATTTATTTTATTTTATTTTATTTTTTTAAGATTTTATTTATTTATTTGACAGAGAGAGACACCAGCGAGAGCAGGAACATAAGCAGGGGGAGTGGGAGAGGGAGAAGCAGGCTCCCCGCCAAGCAGGGAGCCCGATGCGGGGCTCGATCCCAGGACCCTGGGATCACGACCTGAGCCGAAGGCAGCTGCTTAACGACTGAGCCACCCAGGTGCCCATATGTACTCCATTTTAAAATGGTTAAATAGAGGTACAGGTTTATCAGACACAGTCATCATGTAGAATAAACATGTATCCTAATATAGTCACTCCTAAGGAGATGAAATAGATATTGAAGAATTACTTTGGGACTGATTTTTTTTTTTTTTTATTAGTGTGGAAAGAATAATACCTGCTTTGGGTTTTTACACAAATACCTCCAAAATATACCATATGACTCATAAAAGTGAAATACTCAAAAAGTTAATAAGAGTTTCAGAGTATTTCAGGGAAAATTTTCATTTCCATTCTGTATGACAGGAAAAGAACAAAACCTTAAACATCTGAAATGCAGATATCCTAAATAAAACAATTCTACTAGAAAGAACTTTATTTGATCACTGTGTCAGTTTGGCTTTTGTAATTCAATAGAAATTATACCAAATTTAGAGAAATTGGAGGAAAATGATAAAGGACTTAAGAAGTATGAGATAATGTGTTATTTTTCTCGGAGAAGAATGCATTAGAGGTCATATACCAACCTTGTGTCATCTGAAAGGTTTGGGAAGATGGTAAGTGGTTCTTGAGAACAAGAAAAATTGATAAATATTTCAACCTTAAAGAATCAGGTTAGCCCACTGAATAATGTTAACATTACCACAGGGTGTAACACTATGTGCCTCCTGACATGATGCAATAGGAAGTAGTGAACAACAACTATGAAATATTTTCATCCCCTCAAAAAATGGATCCAGAATTTAAGCAAGCCTCTAAACCTAATGACCATTTATAGGAAATCTGAGGGATAACTGAACATGTTAACAACATCATAAGGATAACACAGAGCCAGACAAATCCAGAATATGGGCAATTCGACAAAACCAATGACTGTTTCTTAAATGATATCCCCCCCGCCCAAAGGGGGAATTGTTCCAAGTTCAAAGACACTAAAAGGTACCATCCAATCTAAACCAACTATGAAAAAAACAATTAGGAAAAAGTGAATACCAACCAGATATTAGGAATTGGTGTTAATTTTCTTAGGTGTGAATAACAGTACTATGGTCATGTTTAAAAAGTCATCATATATTAAAGACATGCTAAAGTTCATGGATGAAAGGATACAATGCCTGGGATGTGCTTTAAAATACTCCCCTCAAAAGTGGGCTGATTAGATAAAAAAGCTGGCAAAATGCTGATAATTACTGAAGCTGGGAAAAGGATGCAGGGGATTTCATTTATACTACCTTTTTTTTTTTAAGTTTTATTTATTTAAGTAATCTCTACACCCAACGTGGGGCTCGAACTCATAACCCTGACCAAGATCAAGAGTTGCATGCTCCTTCGATTGAGCCAGCCAGGCACCCCCATACTACTTTCTTGACTTTTATGTATGTTTGAAAACTTTGTAGAATAATAAAAGTTCTTAAAAATGTATTATAAATGGAAGATTACATTTGAAAAAAAATTAAAAATCAGTTCTTACTACTCTGCCATTCTTGCACACAGTACTTAAGTGAAGTTTTTCTTGATTATCATATTTCCTAACCCCAAGTAGATGTGGACAAGCATCCAGGGCGTTTCTTGACTTAAAGAGATTGTCTGTGAACATAATTTGTGTTTTTCAACACTGATAATAATCTGGGCCCCATGATTTTGTATAAAGACTTGGGAGGCTGATTTTTCAGAGCTGAAAGAACTCAAAATAAATTTGGCAGCTTCTGAGAATAAACTTGCTTCACCTTGTCACTTTCTACACAGAACAAAAGATCTGACTTCAAAGTGTATGTTCGGATGCCAAAATGACTTCCTCTAGATGCCTACATAAAATAACTACCCCAAATAGCTTTGGATAGGACACCACCGATACAGCATGCAGGTATTTAGTTACTGGAATTTAGTTAATTGGTTATGGTTGAGCTTGAATGCTGCCTTAACACAAGTTCTTCTAAGTGAAGAATTAGATACTAGAGTCCTAAAACTCAAATATAATATTATGAAATTAGTTAGAAATTCAACAATATATAAATATTAGTACCCAACTTACCAAGAAGAATGTTTCCTAGTTTGGGCCTATTATTACTTTACTGATTTGCTTTAAAGAAATTAGAACAAAACACATCTATAGACATGGTCTAAGAATTGGTGAATGGCAAGTACTGCTGCTTGAAGCATTATATTATACTGAAGAAATATACACACCTCTAACTGGGAAGCTTAACTGCTGTAAAGTTGATGCACTAATACAGTAACCAATTTGGGGCTCATAGGCGATGGTATCTAGACATTCATTCCAATCTTGTACATTAGTAACAGGACAATCCTGTAGATGGGTGACAAGGTCTCCCACAAAAAGGCCTCTGGGTCCAATGGCTGGTGAATCCTTGGGAAGAGGGTACAACCAAATCAGATAACGTATGAAGACAAGCTATGATTAATCTGACCAAATAATAAAGACACTGAGTTAATCAGGTAGAATATTTTGACTAATGCAGAAAATAAGCCAGCTTTGAATCCAAGATGTAGAGTCCTAGAACATTAATAAAATAATACCTAACAATTACAGTTACTTTTCCAAGATTCATATTTTTTCATAACTGAAAGAAAACCTACTTGCCAACTATCAAGATTAAAATGATAAAGTTTTTCCCAAACAGCTGATTAAATTTTTTGTGAAAGTAGTCATCAGATGCCTTCATTATCTTGTATACCCTCAGTGGATAAAACTGTAAGACAAGTCCTTATCTAAACACAGTCCCAAATATGCAGACTATACCATCAGCACAATGAATACGTGAGCCAGTTGCTCACTAAGGTAATTTTCCTCTTCTGAAGGTCTGAATAGAAGACTTGATGCCATTGTAGTAATTATTGTCTAAGGCAGTGAAATAAAGAGTTGAAGAAAGTAACTTAAGCTCCTGTGAAAAGTTCTGGCTGGCTAGCCTAGGTTTTAATCTTCTTACTTAGGAATAAGGACATCTGACTCAAAAGCACAGTTATAAAAATAAACAGTAAAGTTAAATGATGCATTTTATCAACAAAGTACAGGTAGAAAATCTTGACACTATCTTTGTAACTCAGAACAGAAACAATTTTAAGTATTTTTAAAAAGCCAATGGGTTTCAAAAAACTTTTTGTTCAACTCAAAAGGATTATAGTAATTTCTTCAGGAGAAACTGAACATTCTGCATATGGAAACTTGAATATACATTCCTAACATAAAATGCTAAGTGTTACATCACAGAATCTGGTAAACGAATGCCCCACGTAATCCTCATTATTTACCTCGGCAACTTCAGTGATAAGCACCCCGACTCCAGTGTAGTAAAATGGCAAGAGAATTACAGGGAGGAGCACAAGAGCTAAAATACCAAGGAGTGCAAGGACGAAATTATGCCAGATACCTGAAAAGAGAGGAAAAAAAGGAATAAGCTCAACCAGGGGCAGGAATGATCTAGGTATCTGGACTTCAGAATACCTGGGCATTCTGATAAATTAGTGAAGTAACCAGAAGAAGCTGTGAAGCAGATAAAACTACTTTAGTACCGAGGAAAAATGTTCAGTTAGAGGCCTCTTCCATTTCAGATTCTGAAATGTAAAATGAGCATGTCAATACCACACAAAGAAGACCATATACTAATATGATTTAACATTAGTAGAATCTATATATTCTAATACATATATAAAACATAAAGAGAATTAATATTTTCTACTTGCTTCATCTTCTTTTCAGAAAATGTACACATTAACTGAAGCATACTTGTGATCTTTGAAAAAAATTTCAAACCTATTCAAATAAAAGTTAAGATGAAATAAAAAAAAATTCTTGCTGAGCTGGTTCATGGAAATTCAAATGGTACTTGGAAAAAGAGAGTGTTTTAAGAATTAAACTATTATGGAGAGTAATATCGATGGACCAAACACAGTATCTTACACCGTGTCACAGACTATAACCATCTCTACCATATATACAGAGATTTTCTTTCTTTCTTTCCTTTTTTTTCCCCCCCCTTAAATATAGAGAAGGTGAAAGTGAACTCAGTGGTATGCGGGAGGCCAGTCCTACCAGCTTGCCACAGCTGACTGTGTACATCTCTTCCTAATTCCTCCTTCAGGGACTTTGGGTTGGCACCTTGAAATTGGTCAAGGCAGGAGAAATTATACCACAGAAACCAGCAAATGCTACATATGGAGAGCTCCTCATTCTCCCTTCCAGAGCCAGGGCTTAAACAATCACTAGCACATCACTAGATACCCTTTTCTTCCATACCTAGTCTTTCCTTCTTCTACTAATTTTTCTCATGGGGCAGGGTGGGGGCTCTACTAGCACTCTGAACCTTGCAATTCTTAGTTGTACAAGTCTGTCCCTTGCATTACAGGATGTTTAGCATTTCTGGCTCCCATCCACCAAATGCCATTAGTACTCTCCCCTCACTGAGGCAACCAAAGAATACTGCCTACGCCCCACACATTCCAAACATCTCCAGGAGGGTAACAGCACCAGTGGTTGAGAACCAATGTTTTATAGTGACAGAAATGTAACCCAAAGGCATTTCCTATACTCACAGGAAGCTGAGTATGGCCATATGCCTGCTTTGGTTAACAGGGTATGAGTGGAGGTGATGGGAATTTCACTGTCCTTATGGCTGGAATGGGGCTATGATGGAGATAAACCTGAGTCCATGACATAGAAGCTGCATGTTGGGAATAATAGAGCTAACAAGGCAGAAAGGGCCTGAGTCCTCCAAATAATAGAATTAACATATCAGTGCTGAATTACCTACATTTGGAATGTTTTATGAGAGTTTAAGCCATTGTTATTTTTAGCTATTAGGGTAGTCAGATACCTAGCTAAGACATGTTTCATGTACCTTATTCACACTGTTAAGATGTTCTCCCACTTTTTTTTTTTAAGTGTTGTAAGTTGTTTAATTCCAGAAATATCCAGAGCAGGTCTAGTCCAGGACAGAATGGGTAAACAATCTTTTTTGTTCTATACACAGAGAGATCTTTTAAATACACCAATGGTATCAAACTATTTATTGGAAACTATATTTTGCTTTTCCATGCATGTATTTTGGACTTTCCCCTCATCTGCATATTCATATCTATTCCATTTCTTATATCCACTTTATTTTCTTATATCCATTACTTTCCTAATTTATCAGAATGCCCAGTTCTTATATCCATTACAGAGTAATCCATGTTAAAAAACATACTGACTTATTTATAAGGTTCCCTACTAATGATCACTTAGGCTGTTTTAACTTTTTCATACAATGCTGCAACAATCAGCTTTGTTCATATTGTTATCTATCTAATTAAGCATGCATCTATGAAGGTATGGAAAGTTACATAGAAATGGAATTGTTGGGTCAAAAAAATGTGCATTAAAATTGACCTCCAGGGGCACCCGGGTGGCTCAGTCAGTTGAGTGCCTTCGGCGCAGGTCCTGATCCCAGGGTCCTGGGAATGAGCCCCATTCCCAGCCTAGCGTTGGGCTCCCTGCTCAGTGGGGAGTTTGCTTCTTCCTCTCCTCCCTGCTCATGCTCTCTCTTGCTATCTCTCTCTCTCAAATAAAATCTTAAAAAACAATTGACTTCCAGGGAGTCTGCATCAATGTTCTCATAATTGGCATAGGTTTCCCTACTCTGTAAATAACACTGGATGCTATGCAATGTTAGATTTTGCGATCTGCTAGGTTAAAAGTAAAATCTGTTCTGATTTGTTTAAGTATAAGCTTGTACATTTTCCATGTTTATTAAGACTATTTGTATTTCTGTTGAGAACTATTTCTATCCATCGCCTGTTCACATTTTTTTACTAATTTGTATATATTATTATTGAATGTATATATTGAAGAATTTGGTCCTTTTTTAAAAAAAATTTTTTTTAAAGATTTTATTTATTTGACAGAGAGAGAGAGAGAGAGAGAGAGAGAGAGCACAAGTAGGCAGAGTGGCAGGCAGAGGGAGAGGGAGAAGCAGGCTCTCCGCTGAGCAGGGAGCCGGACGTGGGGCTCGATCCCAGGACTCCAGGATCATGACCTGAGCCGAAGGCAGCCGCTTAACTGACTGAGCCACCCAGGTCAGTCCCCTTAAAAGATTTATTTATCTGAGAGAGAGAGATAGTGAGAGAGCAAGAGTGGGGAGAGGGAGAGGCAGGCTCCTCACTGAGCAGGAAGCCTGATGCGGGACTCGATCTTAGGACCCTGGGATCATGACCTGAGCTGAAGGCAGATGCTTATCCAACCACCCAAGCGCCCCCGAATTTGGTCCTTTGTAAGAGGTATTACAATTTTTCTTCCAGTTTGTTTTTTGGCTTGGCTTATAGTTTTGCCTATGCAGACATTTTACATTTTGGTGTGGTCAAATTGCTCCTCTGCATTAAACCTTTCCCAGTTCAAGATTACAGAAGATACTCACCTGGTGTTTTCTTATATTGCTCTCAAGCTTCATTTAAAAAACAAAAATAGGGCACCTGGGTGGCTCAGTTGGTTAAGCGACTGCCTTCGGCTCAGGTCATGATCCTGGAGTCCCGGGATCGAGTCCCACATCGGGCTCCCTGCTCAGCAGGGAGTCTGCTGCTCCCTCTGACCCTCTTCCCTCTCATGCTCTCTATCTCTCATTCTCTCAAATAAATAAATAAAATCTTAAAAAAAAAATAAAGCAAAAACTTTTTTTTTGCCCACTGGAATTTACTCTAGTGAAACTAATTTAGGGATACAGCTATAAACTCCGCTTCCCCCCCAAATTGCTAGTCCCAGTACAATTTCACAAAATAATCCATCCCCAACATTGATTAGATTTGCCATTGTTACCATGTGTTAAATTCAGCTTTCCCCCAACTCTTCAGGATGGCAGTTCATGAGGAGACTGCCATGAGGAGAGTTGCACTCTCACCATTTCTCCCTTATCAGGATAATACCACCACACAACCATAGTATTGTTTTCCCATCCAAACAGTCAGAGGGGGCACAGAGCAGCACTGCTTTCCTGACTCTCTGGGCAGCTTCTTTTCTCTTGTCAGGGAGGCAGCTGGTAGAACAGCACCCCTCTAGATTCCAGATTTGCCCATGATGGCTAAGTGGCAATAAACATTTCCTTTATTTAAACAACCTCTTGTCCATTAACGATTTGTTTGTAAGTATACCGAAGGAATCTTTGTTCTAACTTATATATTTTTACTTTTTCTAGAGCAGAGTGTTTTGACGGTGGCACTAGTGGCATTTTAGGACACATAATTCTGTGATGTGGGGAACTGTCTTGTGCACTATAGGATGTTTAGCGGCATCCCTAGCCTCTACCCACCAGATGCCAGTAGCACCCTCCCCATTTTCTCTATTTTCTAGCTATGGTATTCATATAGGCAAGCTTTTTTTTCTTTCTTCAGAAGAGGTATTTTATTTTTGCTTTTTCTATTACACAAGATATACACATCAAGTGTTAAAGCCAATATACACACAATATATTGTACAACTGAACACCACTAACTGAACATGCAGAGAAATACCACACAACAGCACCCGACAGTATTTTGGGGAAATAAAATGACTAAAATAGATTTAAACTGACTAATACTACTAAAACACATCTAATATTCAATACTATGGAAATCAGTGCAGCTAAGTTAGGAAAAATGTGTTTATATCAAAGAATACAACCAAAATTAAGATAGCAAACAAAACCTATATAACTTTTTTTAAACAGGAAAATACTTTACATATGTAATTGTTCATTTTTAAAGAAAATCTGTTGCAAGCAAAATTATCAACATTCAGAACAAACATACTAAGAATTACCAAACACATTCCTAAAAGTATTAAATATAAACATCTGGAAAATACAGAACTTTAAAAATTTGTAGGCAATACATGAACTTCATATTTAAAAAAACCTGAAAATAAGTCCCATTTTTAGAACAGTTGTATAAAGAACGGTCTTTTGATGTGAGGTTCATAAATTATCCTCCTGTTGGGACCAAACTTTACAAAAACACCATGTATTTCAAATAGCATTACAGAACAAGATATAGCATCTTAACAATGTTATCTTATATAAAGGAATACTTTTTTTTAATTTACTTTTACTACTCTATCAAAACATGACCCTTAGATGTGTAGGAAACATTAAAAAAATTATTTCCTGGAAGCAATGCACAAGAGAGGCATATTTATTTGCAATCACACTCCTAGAAGACACTTCCCAAGTTTGAGAAAGGTCTGCTCTTTTTACGGGCTGTTTTTATTCTTTACGTGTGTTAAGATATGAGATTTCAGGTTAGTTGACTGAGCGAACTTCTTACTGCAACCATCAAAGGGGCATACGTAGGGCTTGTCTCCAGTATGGATTCGCACATGTGTACGCAAATTGAAATCCAGAGAGAAGCGTTTTCCGCAGCCTTCAAACGTGCACTGAAAGGGCTTCTCTCCAGTATGCACCAGTTGATGTCGTTTTAATTTTGAGCTCTCGACAAAAGCTTTGCCACATTCTGCACATACATGGACTCTAGGACCGTGTGTGTGCAGATGTTTCCGCAGAGCAGAGTTATCCCTGAACATCTTCACACAGCCTTTATGAGGGCAAGCTATTGTTCTTGGAGCATCTTCTCTGGGTTTTCTTGGTTTCATTCTAGTAAATTCTGCCAGTTGTTTAGGATCTGAGAGATCAATACCAGGTATTCCTTCGGGAGGAAGCTTCTTCCCTGTCATGTACTCTGAATAATCAGGAGCGGAGTTCTCAATCTGTCCTGTCCCATCGTCTCTTTTCTCACTTGGGGACCACATGGTGACAGAGAACTCACCCTCCAGAGTTTTGATCTGCACCTGCTTCTGCTCCCATTTCTTGGGGCCCATCTCCTTGGAGTTGCTACTTCCCGCCTGGGGCTCACCGATGGTGTAATTTTTCTTACCGCTGGCCTTTCTGCTGCGCTTCTTGCTGCGGCTGTAGGTTGACGGTGATGTGGTAGCTGACAAGGAAGTCACGGTCGGCTGGAAGCCGTTGTCTTCATCAACCGGAATGATCATCTGGTTCTCGAAACTGCTGTTGGCCTGCAGGTTGTCTGACTCGTAGTAGCCCACCACTTCCTCCTGTGTCTGCACCATGATTATTTCCTGGTCGTGGTCCCCTTGGTTCGAGTTGCTGATAAAAAGCGGTTGCAGTGCGATCAGAGGTGGATGGTGGTGGCCACCGTGGACCCAACTGCCGCTGATAATCTCATACTCTGTGATGGTTTCCATCGCCACAGCCTCCACAGGGATGGTCTCGACAGGAATGGTCTCCGTGGGGATGGTCTCCACGGGGATGGTCTCCACAGGGACAGCCGCCACGGGGACGGTCGCTACTGGGACGGTCTCCACATGGATCTGGTGCAGCTCCACAGTATCTGTAAGTATCTCCGAATTTTCTGTGGGGATGTAGAGAGCGTCATTTGAGGCCATGGCTGAGAGCCCCACAAAGGCTTTGGCTCCTGGGCAGGCTGTGTTACAGGCTGAGAAAAGCGAGAGTTCCAGAGGAAAGCACGAGCGCCAGAGGCGGGCGTGGGCGGTTGAGTCACAAGACTCAGAAGACCCGGAAGTCGTGGCTGAGGACGCCGAGGACACGGAAGACGCGAGTGTTTCTGGGAGCGCCCGGCGCATGCGCTTCCCACTACCTCAACAAGCGCGTGCTTACGTTCACGCGCGCTCATGGACGCTCCAGCCCTCATGCGCATGTCACTCTCCCCTCCCCCCTCCGAACGCCACGCTATTGTTTTTTAAATATTAATTCGGTTACTAGGTTTTTCACTGAATTTTTCTATATTTCTGTTGATTTTTCTCCTTTCCTTCTCCCACCAAAGTATATAACAGTATCTGAAAAAAAGGCCTACTCCTAATATTTTTCCTTTCTTCCCTCTTACTGTACTGACCCATATTTAGAGACCCACTTAATGGTATCAGTGATAATTGATAATGGGATTGCTTGTCTTGTCCTTTAATAGGAATGCTTGTTAGTGTTATGCCATTAGGAAGTATCCAGCTATTTTTACTTCTCTTAAGGAAATTTTTTGTTTTTTTAGCCATTAATGGATGTTGGATTTTGTTAAATACCCAGTCCAATATCTGCTCGATGAGGATTACTTTTCCCTAATGGTAAATAATGTTTACCACTTTCAAAAAGATTTCCTATTGTTGAACCATCCTTGCATTGTTTAGATACACCATATGTAGAGTTTTTGGTACTTTACAAGATGTTGTGTCAGTGTTATATTAGTCTAGTTTTTTTTTTTAATTTCTTCCATGCACTATGGAAAGTTTATAAATAAGTTGGAATTAAAAAAAAAACTTTCCTTCAAGATTGGAAAGGATTACACCTATGAAACTTTCAGGGACATTCTTCATCAACTTTTTAAATTTCTCCCGTTGTAATTAGCCTATTTAGATTTTTTTTCTATCTTCTCTGGAGTTTATGCCATTTATATTTTTAATTAATTATCCAAGTTTTTGAAAATTTTGTGCAGAGATGAACAAAGAACACTTTTATAATTTAGTTTTTTCTGTATCAGTTGTCATTCTGTCTATACATGCTTTTTGCCATGTATAATCCTTTTTTTCTTCAAAAACCTCTTGGGCCCAAGGTTTTTTTTTTTTCCTAATTTGTAATTTTCTACCTATATCCTTATTACATTGCTTCTTAACTATTTTATAGTTCTTTTCTCACTTCTTCAGTTGAATGTTTAACTTACTTTCATTTCTTATTTCATAACTCTGTAAGGCAGTGAATTTTCCTTTTAGCAAAACTTTACAACTTATGTCATTATCATTTTTAAATATACCACAATTATGTTTGGAACCGAATTGGTCAATTTTTATGTTTCATGATCACTTGAAAAGAAACTGTCATGATACAGAGTTTGACATATTTATTGAATTTTACTTCACTAATTTGAGTTTTGATGATCTGACTTTTCATACTTACTTGCCATGTATTAAGAGATAAGCTTCCTTTATTACATTTTTGTTTTTTCCTTGTACTTGCATCTTTTCCATTTTTGCTTTGATGGTTTGTTACTTGATGCAGTGAGTTCACAACGATTACATTTTCACTGTGGATTACCCTCCTTATGATTATTAAGTCACCCCCTATGTCTAACTAACAACGTAGTCATATTTCCTGTTCACATTTCCACAGTATGTCCTGTTCATTTTATTTTCAACCTTTTTAAAGTTGTTTTTGAAGACACTGGAATGTAAATTATTTTGCTTTATTACTTTTTAAAAAAATATTTAAGTAATCTCTACACCCAACATGGGCCTCAAACTCACAAGCTCAAGAAGTCGCATGCTCCTCAGACTCAGTCAGCTCGGAGCCCCTTGCTTTATTACTTTTAACTGAGAATCTTACAAACTGAACCAAAAGGTGAGATGTTTTCATTTGTGATGTGAATATTTTCCATAATGATACACATATGAATAAAGAAATTTAGGTTTGTTACCTGCACAGAATATCCTTAGCTGCTGGACTGGTGATATAAGTTGCAAATGAGTGGTGAACAGATCAACAAATGCTCCAGGATAAATAACGAAGAGAAAAATCCCAAAGCCATTAAATCGAACTTGTTCCCTAAGAAATCACATAAGAAAAAGGAATTTACTACTAGTACTGCATTTTTCAAATTAATAATGTATTTTAAAACTTACCACTGTGATTTAAATTCTTGCTTAACAAGTCTCTCTGGACAGTCGAGAAAAATAAACTCATATATGACGTATATTTATCTCATAATTTTATAATAGTATACAGATTTGGTTATCTATGAAATTTTATTATGTAAAACAAGGGCATTCTAAAATAGGCTTAAAACTTCAAAACTTTTAGAAACCAATATGCTGAGCAAATAACTTGAAATTAGTCACATATATAAAGACATGGTTAATATTTCTGTGAAAAACTAAATGAAAAACATTTTTATGGTTTACTCTGATTTATTTTCAGAGACGGACACAAAAGAAAGTATAATTCAAGTAAAGTATCTAAATATTTATCTGTTTTAGCTATTATTAATAAAAGTGGAGGTTTATTTAAGTGTATTCCTCTTGAATTATTGTTAAAATAAGTATACTTAAATATGCATAATGCTCAAACTGTCCTTAAGAGAACTATTTTTTATCAATTCATTCTCTAAAAATGGAATTACATATAATAGCCTCATAAGACCAAACAGCTACTCTAAAAAACCATTCCCCAAATATATTGTGCTGTCATTTAGTACTGAATATGACTGTAAAATTTACTTTCACTTGGCAGTTGGATTTCATAAAAGATTACCCACACTGTTTCACAAACATACATTGAAGTATTAAACTGTTAATAACAATGATTTTATATGCAAAACCCTAAAAGCTGCAATGCTAAAAATAAGGAAGCAAAGGTGAGAGATTAAAAAAAAAAGTAGCTGCCCACTTAAACCACTATATGTCACACTTGTGTAACAGTATATGCTGTCAAGATGAGGGTTTATCAGCAGTCAACAGACTCTTGTTCATAAGCAACTGGAAAGTAATAAGAAAAAATTCTATAAAATCTTTTATCTGGTCCACATACCCAGAGGATAAAACACATTCCCATCAGTATGTGTGTTCACCATGGCAGTAATTGTCAGTGGGAGTGAAGGGGGCATTGTGCTCCCTTACCACAACTTTCTACGTTTAGGAGCCTTTAAAATACTCAGGTGTAATTACAATGACACATTTGAGTAGTCAAGACAAGAACAGGGCATGATACTTAAAGCAAGTTCCAGGTCTCATCCTCTCTTATCTTCTACTTGGGTATCTAGATAGGCTATGATATTTGTTAACAAACCCAGAGCTTTCAATGTTCTTGCTCTAGCCAGCAGAGGCCATGAGTAGAAGTAGGAAAGTATTTCAGCCAATAAGTCAAACAAAGTACTAAGAAGGCAGGTAGGTGGTCTCCAAGTGTAGCAGTTATCATTCCAACCTAATGATGAATATAAAGATTAGGTTTCAGGGTTTGATGAAAATCTTAAAGCACCATGAAGATATAACCAGGCTGGCAAAAGGCAAAGGGTAGAAGACCTAGATTACAGATGTGCACATAGTTATTTGAGTATATTCATCAATATATTAACCATTATAAAAGAGAAGGTACCTCAAAATAATGTGGATATGCACTGGGCAATATCCACAGAAAGAAAAAACTATCAAATTTAGATTTTAGTAATAAACCCTTCTAAGTAAAAAGTTTTTACATGTAGTAGAAAGAAAAATATTACCTAATAGCTGCTATCCCATGTCCAATTTCATGTACAACACCACTAATGAGAACTGCAGCGAAGAAATAGGTCAGTTGGTTGACAGGTAAATTTATACCAGGAACCTGTTCACAGACACAATGATAAATACACACATGGGCACAAAGAAACCACGATGTTCACTCCAGGTTAAAGCTTAAACTTCCAGGCTGAAGGTTCTGTAAACTAAAAGTAGGGGTGCCTGGGTAGCTCAGTTGGTTAAGCATCTGACTCTTGGTTTCAGCTCAGGTCATGATCTCTGTGTCATGAGATTGAGTCCTGCCTTGAGCCCCGCTTCAGGTTCGGTGGTCAGCACTGAATCTGCTGGAGAATTCGCAACCCCCATGCCCCCCACTCCTGCTCGTGTTCTGTCTTTCTCAAATAAAGAAATAAAATCTTTTTTAAAAAAAGTAAAAGTAATATGAATAGCAGTGGTTCACTTCACTACTGTATCACAATAAAAGTAAAAACATCAGTTTTTTTGAACTAGGCAGTTTTTGAACTAAGCACACCACCAGTCTAAAGATAACAGTAAACACCAGGTTAAAAAGTCAAAACTTTCGGGGCACCTGGGTGGCTCAGTCGTTTAAGCGTCTGCCTTCGGCTCAGGTCATGATCCCGGTGTCCTGGGATGGAGCCCTGCATCGGGCTCCCTGCTTAGCGGGGAGCCTGCTTCTCCCTCTGCCCTTGCTCCTCCCCGCCTGCTTATGCTCTCTCTGTGTCAAATAAATAATAAAATCTTTAAAAAAAGTAAAAACTTTAGCTTCCTGAAGTATTCACCATGGGAAAGAATTAGGGAACCTGGCAAAGTGTCAGGGAATGCGGCGTGACAATGACAGAGTCAGCAACTGTTCTACCCTCAGGGGCTAGAAGCCTGATTTGGAAATTCTTATTACAATTCCTAGTCCTTCTTCTGAATTGTTATTGCAAGGTTCCAAGTACTT
Source organism: Eumetopias jubatus (assembly GCF_037043125.1). Classification (NCBI taxonomy): domain Eukaryota; kingdom Metazoa; phylum Chordata; class Mammalia; order Carnivora; family Otariidae; genus Eumetopias; species Eumetopias jubatus. Next base: position 109,432,300 of record NW_028274817.1, read on the forward strand.
AAGTGAGTAATATAGGATATTCCTGCCTCCCATCAATGAGTTTTCATTTTAATATTCTTGAGTTACATGAGCACTGGTAATTAAGAGTAGTGTAATCAAGTGCCTCATTGGTGTAGGAGTGGGAGCACCATGACCTCCATTTCTTTGATTCCATCAAATTTGTCTAGTACCTTGGTCAGAAAAATAGTATCAAAATGATACATAAGTATTATATTAAAATTTAATGCAGGAAATAAGTTCTTTGAACATATAGACATATCAAGGACCTATGAAGAAGCAGAAGTTGTCTTGCAAGCACACGCTCCTAAGATGATGTGCATGTATCACTGCATACACAAAGCAAGTTTGCTATTGTCAGGGCTGCATGGTATAGTTTTTTAGATACCCAAGAATCGCCTTGTAAGATAAATAATCATTCCCAAGTTATGTCAACTGTTAAGGAGAAATTCCATAAATTAGGTTAGGTGGGGCACACCAGGCATCATTATTTACACACTGAGCATCTATTTCTCATAGTCCAGGAGTTGGACCCTAAAAGTATCCTTCTAGAGGAAATTCCTCCTGTCTTATTATTATTTTAATTATAAACTGGAAAACTCAGAAAAACAGAAGCCTATAATCCTGATCCCAAAACACAAAACAAAAAACCATTCTCAATGTTTTATGTCCTTCTAGTCTTTTCATATACATATATTTTTAAAAAATTATACTTTTATTATAGATATAGTTTTGAAACCTGCCCCTTTCACTTAATGGCATCATAAACATTTTTCCACGAGGGTTTTCTGGCTCAACATGATTTTTTTTCTCAACATGATTTTTTTTTAAAGATTTTATTTATTTATTTGAGACAGAGAGAGAGAGAGAGAGAGAGAGAGAGAGAGAGAGAGAGAGAGAGCACATGAGAGGGGGGAGGGTCAGAGGGAGAAGCAGACTCCCTGCCGAGCAGGGAGCCTGATGCGGGACTCGATCCAGGGACTCCAGGATCATGACCTGAGCCGAAGGCAGTTGCTTAACCAACTGAGCCACCCAGGCGCCCTCTCAACATGATTTTTAATACCTGTATTGCATTCTATAAAATAGACTGTTAGGCATTTAATTGTTTTAAAAGTTTCTCCTCTTATAAATACTGTGACAAACCTATTTGGACACATATATTCAAATATTTTGGGGGAATAAATTCTTAGACAAGCATGGTTGGTTCTGGCTCTGGAGACATGTCACTTGGGTTTGACATTCTGGATCCATCTCCAACTAGCTAAAGTGACCTCAAGGAAGTTTGGATTATTCCCCCCAACATTGCAATTTCCTCACTATTAAAATGGAAATAACCACATTTACATAAAAGGGTAATTTTGAGGATTAAATAATTCTTGTCCCATGTTTAATATTATGCTTCATGGAGAGTAATAAATGCTATCATTACACAAAATTTAAAGGACTTTGATACATATCAAAGTGTTCACCAGAAGCAGACCCTTCCATAACCTTGGGCAAACTTGTATTATTCAAATATTTCAAATCTGCAATTTGAGGGAAATAAAGTTTCTCACTGATTTATATTTCTTTGATGATTATTTTTTATTTTTATTTTTTTAGTTTTTTTGTTTTTTTTTAAATTTTATTTTTATTTTTATTTTTTTAAAGATTTTATTTGACAGACACAGCAAGAGAGGGAACACAAACAAGGGGGAGTGGGAGAGGGAGAAGCAGGCTTCCCGTGGAGCAGAGAGCCCAATGTGGGGCTTGATCCCAGGACCCTGGGATCATGACCTGAGCTGAAGGCAGATGCTTAATGACTGAGCCACCCAGGTGCCCCTCTTTGATGATTATTAAAGCTCAATTTTTCCCCTACTTCTGACCATTGATAGGTCTTTTGTGAGTAGTCTACTCATGACTTGTCTATTTTTTTCTCCTAGAGTGTTCTTTTGTTCTTATTGCTCTAGACGATCACTTCGAATATCTACGATCAGTCCTCTGTAATACATATCACAGATGTATTCCCAAGTTCTTTTGCTTAATTTTATTTTTAGTTTTTTGATATATAAAAATTTTTATGTCATCAAAGCTATCAATATTCATGGTTTGTGCCATTAGTGTTATGCTTATGTCATCCTAATTCTGTGTTCATATACCAGAAACCTGTTTTTTATCTTTCAAGGTCTTATGATTTTGTGTTTCAATTTTAATTCAATTGGAATTTATTTTTGTGCACAGAGGAATTTCACTTTTAAGTCTCCTTTAGTAACTGAAGAGGAGATTCAAACCATGTTGCAGGATCACTTTCTAAATTCATAAATTGCAAGTGTCTTTCCTTAGTTATGAAACTAGTTTTCATAATTTTCATTTTTAATGTATGCATATTTCCCTGTATGACAATCCCATAACTTAAGCATTCCTCAATTACACATTGTGATTGTTTCTAATTCTTCATTATAATAAATAATGTTAGGAGAAGAATTTGATGAATACTTTTTTTCCATATTTGGAAGTGTTTCCTTAAAACTAGAGTCCTAGATGTGGAAATAAATGGTCAACATATATGAATATTTTTATGATGCTCATTATCTGAAGTTCTCTTTACTCAGCCCCTACTAAGCAACTCTTTCTAAGAATATCAGGATGGGGCGCCTGGGTGGCTCAGTCATTAAGCGGCTGCCTTCGGCTCAGGTCACGATCCCGGGGTCCTGGGATCGAGCCCCACATCAGGCTCCCTGCTCCGCGGGAAGCCTGCTTCTCCTTCTCTCACTCTCCCTGCTTGTGTCCCTGCTCTCGCTATCTCTCTCTGTCAAATAAATAAATAAAATCTTAAAAAAAAAAAAAAGGGAATATCAGGGTACACTCTTCTACATACCTGCTGTTTCCATGTTGTTAGGGGTCTGCCTGTTCAGATCACTAGTTTCCTTTTCTCTGACCCCTCTTCTAAATTTATGTACTTAAGATTAATTCTTATACACTCTCTCTCTTTTTATAAGTATCCATCTTATTTTACCTTTACTTCAAATACATCAGTAGGCTTGATTCAATAGGACATTGGTTCCTTTGCTTTATTATTATTTTTAAAAGATTTTATTGAGAGTGTGCGCACACATGCACATGCACGCATGCGAGAGAGAGAGAGAGAGCATGAGCGGGGGAGGGACAGAGGGAGAGGGAGAGAGAGAATCTCAAGCAGACTCCATGCTGAGCACACAGCCCAACACAGGGCTTGATCTCTTAACCCTGAGATCATGACCTGAGCCGAAATCAAGAGCTGGATGCTTAACCAACTGAGCCATCCAGGCGCCCCTTTTGCTTTATTATTTTATGGATGTAATGATGAGATAAGGTTAAGGATTTGAGTGTGTGACTATACTAACAGATGGTAGGTCTTATTTCCTGGCAACAGTATGTGACTGCCCATCTGTCTTGGCCATGATCACACAGGGTATTAGATGTACCAGAATTCTGATCTCTCAATGACACAGAGTGCCAGGTTTTTGGGATTTAATACTGAATGAGGCTGTAGGAATTATAATGTAAAATAGAAAGTACGTTCTCTGAGCTACAAGAACTCATATCAAAGCCAGAAGACTTAACATTCTTAAATGCACACATAAATATGCACAGTGGACTACAGAGGACAGCTTTTTCGTGGTTCTGAAGCATGACTCTCCTAACAGAGTCAATATTTTTGTGAACTCTATGAATAAACTGAGAAGCAGAAAGAAGAAATAATAAAAACATTTTGCCATTCTAATCCTAGCAGGCAGACAGGTGAATGATCACATTTCCTCCCAACCTGCTTCTTTTTCTAGTATCTCTTCTTTAGCAAACAATAACCTGTTGTGTAGCCTGAGAGTTTAGGATGACTCCAGCCTTATTAAGCCAGCCAGATACCCCCCCCCAAAAAAAACCTTTTTAGAATGGTCTTTCATAACCCAGACCCTATCTCTATTTCCCATCTTATCTCCTGTACCATATACCATACACCAATATACCACCCAGACACAGGTGAAAGTTACTTTATAGTTCCTTGAAGAATTACTGGTCTTTCTTTAGGGAGTACAGCATAATGGCTCTGAAGTCAGTGGTGGGTGAACAATGGGCCCACCATTTATAAGCTGTGACTACAGGCAAGTGGCTTAACATCTCCCTCCCTTGGTTTTCTCATCTGTGATGAGATACTTATCTCTAGATTGTTGCAAGAATAAAATAAAATGGGCACAAAAACCTCACACAGGAAGCACTGTTATTATTACTCTATTATTGCCCCCTCCCTAAAGGGGAACACTTTACATAGGGTTAAAATGCAATTTATTTATACGGTATAGAGATCTTTAATAGGCAAATATGGTTCTCTGTTACTGGGATGCTTAACTGCCACCTTTCCTTAGAGGCTATGGGGAGTCTCCTCACCCTTCCCTTGAAGCTCTCCTCTCCTCTCTTCCCAGGGCCAGGGACATCTCAGCATGCCTCTTCTCTGTGCCATAGTACCTGGTACTCTGTCCAGTTGTAGCACAATCACGGCAGCTCTCCCTCCAGACTAAAAGCTCCATGAGTGCTAGGATTGGATTTTGTTCCCCATATAAGCAGGATTCAGCATAGGGCCAGTAGGCAGAATACATTTAGTAAATGTCGAAGAAATAAATCATCTCTTCTGAGGCCTCACCTGGCGAATCCTTTGAACCTCTAAAAAAGAGCTATGACCATAGGAGAGATTCATTATCATTCTCTACAAATGACTTCTAAATCTATCCATAGTTGCCCAGCCTAGTAGAAACCACAAAAAGAAGAGTTAAAAAAAAATCAGTAACTAGCTCTTAAATAGTCTATTCCATTAATAAGAGCATGATTAAGAACATAACACCCATGACTCACGGAAATAAAAACTATACATGTAAAAAATTTGACATAAAAGTTAGTCAATGGTAAAGCACCCTTCCGCACTCTGGAGACATGCATCAATAAGATATAGGTTTATACATGTGCTTTCAAGTGAGAATTATTATAAATAGCTTATAAAGGAGTAAAGGAGTAAAACTCAGCACATTATTCTTCACATCAGGAAATCACAGTGACTACTGAAGGTCTTATATCTTTAAATAAAAGGATATTATTGCTTAGAGTCTGAAAGCCATGAAGAGGAAAGGGGAACACTTTACACAGGGTTAAAATGCAATTTATTTATACAGTACAGAGATCTTAAATAGGTCACCTCATTCCTTGATAGAAACAATCATTTAACACCTCGAGAAGACAACATGAATTGAATCAAGTATCTGTATAACTGTTGACAATCTTAATGGTGGTGCATTTGTTCTATTACTACTGCTGCTACTACATATTGCATCAAATCTTTGCTAGATTCCCATTAATATTTTTGTTTAAGCAGGTAATTTGAGAAATGAGACTTTTCATCTATTTCCATATTTATAATATGGAGAGGAGTTATGCTAGCCAGAAGAAATACCTTATATTCGTGTTGCAATAAACTTAAAAAGCAAAAAGAAGGTACTTACCACAACTTGTAGCACTTGCTCATTGTGAAGTGAGGAGGAGGAGGAAGAGGAGGAGGAAGAGGAAGATGATGAAAAGGAAGAAGCAGAGGAAGAGGAGGAAGAGGAAGAGGAAGAAGAGGAGGAAGTATAAGAAGAGGGAGAGTCAGCCATCATCTGTGCCAAAGTCTGCATTAGCGTTTTCCCAAGGAGGAAAAAAGAGCTGAACATGGCAATTACGCCAAACACCATTCCAAAATTGAACCTGTCGGGAGGAAACAAAATCACATAAACACCCAATTCCTTCCAATTTGTGGGTTAACAAATTCATCGACCAGCCACATTTCATAGCTTCAAAGTAATGGCTAAAAATTTCACTACTTCTGCCTCGTTCTCCTACTTGAACTTCAGGTATGTGACTGAAGCACAGGCACTGATCTCTCTAAGCAACTGTAATAGTTTATAATTCTCTCATAGCTGAAGAGGCTGAATACTGTTCCCAATAAAAAGTTTCTTTCCTCTCATGTCTTTTGCCCATTTACATAGAATTGTTTTGATCTCGTTCTCATATAATTACAAAAAGCTCTTTTGACATTATAGACATCCATTTCCTTTTTCCCCTACCAATTCTTCTGTTTGCATTTTATTTTAGCTATATTTTGTGATGAGCTTAAATATTAACATGGTAAACTTTAACAACAGTCTCCTTCTACTGTTTTAATAATTACTAATTACCCTTCTACAGTTGGGAATAATCTATTACATTTTCTAACTTTTTTTTAAAAGATTTTATTTATTTATTTATTTGCCAGAGAGAGAGAGAGAGAGTGCAAGCAGGGGGAGCAGCAGAGGGAGAGGGAGAAGCAGGCTCCCCGCTGAGCAGGGAGCTGATGTGGGACTCGATCCCAGGACTCCAGGATCATGATCTGAGTCAAAGGCAGATGCCCGACCGACTGAGCCACTCAGGTACCCCATATTTTCTAACTTTTTATAAGTTGTGTTTTTCAAGGAACTTGTCTGTTTCATCTAAATTGTCAAATGTATAGGCACAGAATTGTTCACAATAGTTTCATTTTTTTAAAAAACATCTATGGAATAGGCAGTAATGTTCCTTTTTCTCAATTCTGATTTTTTTTTAAATTGAAGTACAATTAACATATTCGTTTCAGATATACAACATATCGATTCTATACATTATTCAATACTCACCATGCTAAGTGTAGTCATCATACAATATCATTACGGTATTATTGACTATATTCCCTACGCTGTACTTTTCATCTCCGTGACTTATTTTGTAACTGAAAATTTGTACCTCTTAATCCCCTTTACTTATTTCACCCATACCCCTGCCTACCTCCTGTCCGGCAACTAACAGTTTGTTCTATTTAAGACTCTGCTTAGTTTTTGTTTGGCTGTTCATTTGTTTTGTTTTTACATGTAAGTAGAATCATACAGTATTTGTCTGGACCTGTCTAATTTATTTCACTTATAATAATATCCTCTAGGTCCATCCATGTTGTTGCAAATGGCAAGATCTCATTCTTTTTTATGGCTAATATTCCATTATGTATATATACCACACCCTCTTTATCCATTCATCTTTCTTTAAAAAGATTTATTCATTCTAGAGAGAGAATGAGAGAGCGAGTGGGGGGAGGGGCAGAGGGAGAGAATCCTCAAGCAGACTCCCCGGTGAGTGTGGAGCCGAAGCAGGGCTTGATCCTATGATCAATGAGATCATGATCTGAGCTGAAACCAAGAGTCGGAGGGTCCACTGACTGAGTCACCGAAGAGCACCTCCATTCGTCTTTTTTTTTAAGCTTTTATTATTATTTATTATTTTTTTTGAGAGGTGGGGGCCGAGAACAAGGGGGGGTGGCAAGAGGCAGAGGGAGAAGGAGAGTCTTAAGCAGGCTCCACACCCAGTGCACAGCCTGACACAGGGCTCGAACTCACGACCCTGAGATCATGACCTGAGCTGAAATCAAGAGTTGGACACTTAACTAACTGAGCCACCCAAGCGCCCCTCCATTCATCTATTGATGGACACTTGGGCTGCTTCTATATCACAGCTATGGTAAATAATGCTGCAATAAACATAGGGGTGCATCTATCTTTTTTAATTAGTGTTTTTATTTCCTTTGGCTAAATATCCAGTAGTGGAATTACTGGATCATATGGTATTTTTCAAAAAAATTTTTTTAGATTGAAGTATAGTTGACATACAATGTTACATTAATTTTACTGTACAGCATGGTGATTCAACAAGTTTATACCTGTGTTCACTACAAGTGTAGCTACCATCTGCTGGTATTTTAGTTCATTTTTTTTGACAAACCTCCATATTGTTTTCCACAGTGGTTGCACCAATTTATATTACCATCAACAGTACACTAGGGTTCCCTTTTCTTTGCATCCTTGCTAATGCTTACTGCTTTTTATCTTTTTTATACTAACCATTCAATTCTGATTTTTAGTTACTTGTGTTTTCTTCTTCATAATTATGGAAGGGGTTTATTAGTTTTATCAATCTTTTCAAAGAACCAACACTTGACTTTTCTGATTTTCTTTCTGTATAGTTTTTATTTCACTGATTTCTGCTCTTTATAATTTCCTTCTTTCTATTTTGTTTGATCCGCTATTACATATTTTGCTTTATAATGATCTGATTATTTACATTTAGCTCTATTCCATTTGGAGCTAAATTTCTAGCAAAAAGGAATTTAGACAGGGGCGCCTGGGTGGCTCAGTCGGTTAAGCGGCTGCCTTCGGCTCAGGTCATGATCCCAGGGTCCTGGGATCAAGCCCCATGTCCGGCTCCCTGCTCAGCAGAGAGCCTGCTTCTCCCTCTCCCTCTGCCTGCCACTCTGCCTACTTGTGCTCTCTATCTCTCTGTCAAATAAATAAATAAAATCTTTAAAAAAAAAAAAAAAAAGGAATTTAGACAAAGGCCTCCTATGCCCACACTAGAAATTCTGCCAACTACAAAACCTGTCAGTCTCTACGGTGTCCCAAAGATCATTATGAACCTCTTAACAATAAACACTACATGCTCCTCGATTGAAAAAATTTGTTAAACTAAAGGGGTATGCCTGGCATGGCCAGGGTACTCCAGAACCCTGCTGCTACAATCTGGCTGGCCATTTTCCCAATTGGTTTGTGTATATGCCTTACTGGTTGTGAAATATTTTATTTTTTTTTAAAGATTTTATTTATTTGACAGAGAGACAGCGAGAGCAGGAACGCAAGCAGGGGGAGTGGGAGAGGGAGAAGCAGGCTTCCCGCCGAGCAGGGAGCCCAATGTGGGGCTCGATTCCAGGACCCTGGGATCATGACCTGAGCCGAAGGCAGACACTTAACGACTGAGCCTAGACTAGCTGGCGTCCCATGGTTGTGAAATATTTTAAATATCATTCCCCTGGAGGGGTATCACAAAAGAAGTATAGGGAAAAGCCTGCAGACTTCTGGGCATCCTATGACTCCCTGGACCCTTGTTTCTATGTGTGATGACAGGGGACAGAATTCTACAGAATTAGTTTCCTGATAGAAAATGCTCCAATTTTTTTTTGCATTTCTTTTGTTTTTGCATTTCTAGTAGTGTATAACTTACACGGTGAAGTGCACAAGTCTCATACAGACAGCTCACAGAATTTTTACATGTGCACCCATGTATCTACCACTCAGATCAAGATACAGAACCTGGATTTTTGATGTATGCAAAAGTACAATGATGTAATCTCCTAAGTTTATATAAAACTAGAAAAGTTTTATACTGCCATTTTAAAACTCAGCAGATTGGAAAATAATGGAAACAGTTCATTCAACAAGCATTTCTCATGATCACAACGACTGATTTAAACAAAAAAAAGAAAATGAAGAATACCACTGGTAAAGCATCCTTGCTTTCCGCCGTCCCCAACTGTAAAAGGCACGATTGAAAACAGCAGTTTGCCATCTTATGTGAAAAGGGGAGATGCTCAATCCGTTGTTTTCCAGCCAGTCTTCATAAGAATGCTTAAAATACACAGATGACTAGGAGAGAAAGAAAAGTTCAACATCACTCAGTTTTGAAGAACATGTATGAAGTTTAAGAAAATCAAAAAAGTCTTTTCTATAGGAAAGCAAGACACTGACTGTCCAGACACTTATAATTTAAAAGATTTATGTTCATTCTTCAGGATATTAAAGGTCTCAGACTAGCTGGTCTACTGAGGTTAGGGTCTGGCAAACTATGACCCATGGGTTAAATGTGGCCTACACCCTGTTTTTCTTTTTCTTTTTTTTAAAAAGTAATCTCTATGCCCAATGTGGGGCTCAAACTCACGACCCCTGAGATCAAGTCACATGTTCTATCGACTGAGACAGCCAGGGACCCCATAATACAGCCTGTTTTCGTACAGCCTGTGAGCTAAGGATGGTATTTACATTTTTAAGGGATTGTAAAAAAAAGACAACAAAAACCAAGAATATGTGACAGAGATGCTATGTGGCTCACAAAGCCTAAAATACTTATCATCTGGCCCTTTACAGAAAAAGTTTGCTGAGCTCTGCTTAGAGGAGCACTGTCCAACAGAAATGTGAGAGCCACAAATGCAAGCCACATATATAATTTTAACTTCTCTAGTAGCTGAATTTTAAAAAGTAAACAGAAACAGATTAATTTAAATATATTTTTAAACTAAAAATATCTAAGATATTATCATTTCAACATGTAATAAATAAACTACTGAAATATTTTACATTCCATTTACTTATTTGTATGTAAGTCTTTGAATCCAGTGTTACTGCACATTTCAGTTTGGACTAGTGCCATCTCAAATGCTCCATGACCACATGTAGTTAGTGGCTACCACACTAGACAGCAGAGTTCTAGAAGCCTTGTTACGACAAAAAGAGGTCTTGTGCTATAATTTAAAAAGACCCCCAACCAATCCAACACAGGGGACGAGTTAGTTGGAATCAGTGCCTTCTATCCTTTTATGAGCAACAACCCTAAGAAATTAGGCTGCCTTTGATCATTTAAAAGTACAAAACTTACGTAAAGTCATCTTGGGTCTTAGCAACTTAAATTTTTCAGGGTTGAGGGGATAGCTGCTATACACAGCTTAACAAGCGTTATATCTTTAGGGAAGTCTGAAGTCCTTGAGTAGTTCAGGATTTTGTTTTATATACCCTGACACTGACCCCTATTACCCCTCAGTTACAGAAAGCAGTTATGTATTTTGTTATATTGATGCTCATCCATTTGAGAAATTTGTCTCTAGAAGGATATTTCAGCCCTATCAGTCATAAGAAATGACCTGACTGAATATAAGTATCTGTTCGCCTTTGGATCCGTAATGTTCTCTGTTCTCAGTCTTTAGGTGAAGTTTTAAAAACTTGCTTGTTTTCCAGGACTTGGAAAAGTAGAGTGACACACCCGTTTAGTATATGTCTACTAAGGAAATCTTAGAAGAACCAAACGTGGAACAGCCGACCAAGTTGGAAGCAGAGAAGCTGAAGGTGTGGACTCCTAAAACTTGAGGTTTCTCCATTCCCCAGGAGATATTCTGAGTGAGAGTTAGGTCTTTCGCTCAAGGAATAGTGCTCTGTTGGAGAACTAAGGGCTGTTACTGAAAGTGAAGTAACCTGATCACCTCACACACTTGACCAGAGACTGTAGAGGTTTGAAAAGTTCTTTTTATTTTGGACTTTTGTCACATATGCAACATGAGGAAATCACGTGGTTTTGTTTTTTCTAAACAAAATCACTGTTTAAAGAAGCAGTGGCTGGTACTGCTATATGCTGAACACTATGCCAAGTACCTGCAGAGGAAGCACCTAAGGATCTTGTAAAGATACAGATTCTGATTCTGTAGGTCCGAGATAAGGCCTGAGATTCTACATTTCTGACAAGTTCCCAGATGATGCGAGTGCTGCTGGCACTTGAATTTTAGGTTGAATAGCAAAGCTTTATGTGCATGAACTAATGTAATCCTCTCTACAATCTCAGAAGATCCTTACCATTATTACTTCCATTTTGAAGATGAAGAAACCAAGGCACAGAGAGTAATTTGGCCAAGGTCACAAAGGCTGGGAAGTGGCTGAACCCAGCCCTTGCTCTAAGGACTCTCCTGTAAAACCTCCTCACTTTGTAAGTTTAAATCCAACAAAGAAGCACAAGTATCATTTCATTTTACTGTTACACCTAAAACACACAATACTAAACTGTAATATTCTATTTAAAACGGTATTCATAACATGAAGGTTTTATTAAACACTTGAGAACTGTACTGTGGAATAAAATCTGTATGTTGTAATGACTTTATTGTTACCTTCCCCCCCCATTCAATTTCACAGGTTGCTTGAAACATGTGGTCAGACAATTGTGCATAATTTTTGCTACCCTTCCCAAATAGCTGAAAAGTGGACCGTGCACCCGGGATGTACATGTAGGGTGGGGGAAGGAGATTAGTGTGAAGAAGTGGGTACAGGGTGCAAATTAGAATTGTAGTAGTCAGAAACTAGTTATTTATTTTTAAAGATTTTATTCATTTATTTGACAGAGAGAGACACAGCGAGAGAGGGAACACAAGCAGGGGGAGTGGGAGAGGGAGAAGCAGGCTTCCCGCCGAGCAGGGAGCATGACCTGAGCCGAAGGCAGACGCTTAACGATTGAGCCACCCAGGCGCCCCAGAAACTAGTTATTTAAATCCTTGTTCCCTGAGTATGCTACTTTGAAGTTTGGTCTGTAGACCAACAACACTGGTAGCACCTGGGAACTGGTTACAAATGCAGAATCTTAGGCCCCGCCCCAAACCTGCTGAATCAGAAAGCAATTTTAACCGGAACCCCAAATGATTGTATGCACTTTTAAAGTTCGAGCCCGCTGGTCTAAAACACAACTTGATTTAGATTCGTTCCAGTACCAGTCTTTGGAGGGTCGTGGCCTTAAAGACAACGAGGGAAAACAATGCCTTTCCTAGGCGGACTTTTTATTTTCCTCCCAGGTGCACTGCCGCGGGGTCTGGCAAAACCCCGACCCTCCCGAACCCACTACTGGCGCCTCCCGGGCAGGACCCGAAGGCAGCGGGGCCTGCAGCGCCCCGCAATGCGACTGCGGCAGCTGCGCAGACCGCCACACCCCTCCGGCGGTCTGCCGTGTTTTATACTCCACGGGGCCCGGGCGCCACGCGGAAAGGCGCACGTGGATACTGGCCGCGCGGCTTACAGCCCGGGAGGCGCGAGGCAGAGGAAGAGAAAAGGCCTCGGGCCTTGCGCCCCGGCCCTGGACACCGCGGGCTTGGGCTTTAGGCCCGAGGCCCTCACCTTCAGTACCAAGTCGGTCAGGTAGACGGCAGTCCAGCCGCCCACCACCACTACCACCAGCGACACTGGAATCATGGCAGTGGCGGAGGCAGCGGAGGGAAAGCGAGCCCCGGCGTCCTCTTCCCTGTGAGCGGCAACGAGCCGAAAGCGCGGCGCCTACAGCCCCAGCATCCGCGCAGGAACCAAGCTGCTGCCGGTTCCTTTTTCGCAGTGGCTCCTTTTCTCCCCGGACCCTTCCGGAAAGCACACCGAGACGGCCATGTGCGCACCGGAAAAGGGGGCGGGGGCTTATTTTCGTGGGACACCCGGGCGCCGAGGTGTGGGCGTCTGCTCGACACCGGCTCCCAGACCTCTAGCGATTTCTTAGGCTCTGGCCCTCCCTGCTGTTGGCTCGCTATTCTCTCCGGTTCTGGTCTGGGGTTTGTTGTTCCTTTTAAAGCTGGTGAGAATTTGGGGTCTTCTGAAGGCGGCAGGTCATGACTCCGCCTCCCAGACCCTGTCATAGGTATCCAGATTTAAGTTAATTATGTTTATTCTTTTTTTTAATTGAAGTGTTATTTACATAAAGCGAAATCATAATGCAGGTCTCAGTTGTCCATTTCAATTAGTTTTGATAACTGCCTATATCAGTGTACCCTAATTAAAATAGAGAACATTTCCATCTCAGGAATTTTCTTCGTGTCTCTTCCCAGGCAGTCCCCCCAGCCCACCCCTGTTCCAATGTATTTATTTATTTTTTTAAAGATTTTATTTATTTATTTGAGAGAGAGTGAGAGACAGAGAGCACGAGAGGGAAGAGGGTCAGAGGGAGAAGCAGACCCCCAGCTGAGCAGGGAGCCCGATGCGGGACTCGATCCCGGGACCCCAGGATCATGACCTGAGCCGAAGGCAGTTGCTTAACCAACTGAGCCACCCAGGCGCCCTGTTCCAATGTATTTAAACTGTGTAAATAGAGCTATAGGATAAGTATACTCTTTTGTGTCTGGCTTATTTCGCTCACCATAATACTTTTTTAAAAATTTTATTTAATTCAATTAGTTAATATATAGTGTATTATTAGTTTCAGAGGTAGTTTATTGATTCTTCAGTTGCATAGAACACCCAGTGCTCATTACATCAAGTGCCCTCCTTCCTGCCCATCACCCAGTTACCCCATCCCCCTTCCCACATCCCCTCCAGCAAACCTGTTTATTTCCTATAGTTAAATCTCTTATGGTTTGCCTCCCTCTGTTTTCATCTTATTTTCCCCTCCCTTTCTCTATGAGCCTCTGTTTTGTTTCTTAAATTCCACATATGAGTGCAATCATATGATAGTTGTCTTTCTCTGACTGACTTATTTCCCTTAGCATAATACCCTCTAGTTCCACCCACCAACATAATAGTTTTGAGATTCATTCATGTTGATTAAATTAGGTTCTTTTTGCAATTGGTGTTATGTTTAAAAAATTGGAGCTCTGAATATCTGCACTTATTTTTATGTTGACTTATACCTGATTATATGTTGACCTGGAGTAGTGGTTTTCAGCCTTGGCTGTACAGTAGGATCATCGCGGGGCTTTTAAAATTTCCGTTGCCCATTTTCCAGCCTAGACTAATTGAATCAGAAGCTCAGAGTGGGACCCAAGAGTCAGTATTTTTTTTTTAATTTTTATTTATTTATTTATTTTAAAGATTTTATTTATTTATTTGACAGAGAGAGACATAGCGAGAGAGGGAACACAAGCAGGGGGAGTAGGAGAGGTAGTAGGAGAGGGAGAAGCAGGCCTCCCCGTGGGGCAGGGAGCCCGATGTAAGGCTCCATCCCAGGACCCTGGGATCACGACCCGAGCCGAAGGCAGACGCTTAACGACTGAGCCACCCAGGCGCCCCAAGAGTCAGTATTTTTTAAGCTCCTTAGGTCATTCCACTGTGCAGACAAGATTGAGAATCACTGAACTAGAGGACTTCTAAAGGGAAGGAAAACCCTTATTTATGGAGTGTTTTAATGCATTCTCTTAATGTTCATGTTTTTGTAAGTTAACTTTTCCGGAAAAGCATCATTAGCAATGATAATATCAGTACTAATATGGAGAACATAATACTATTTTAAGAACAAGTATTCCTAATAAAAATGGACCCTCAACGGCCTCCGAAGTAAAAATGATAGTATAATACTATAAAGCTGTATTACAAATATTGGTATTAATTTGCCTCATTCTCCCATCCTTTTCCTAAAGATTTAATAATTTAGTACCATGTCCCTCTAGTTTCAAGAGCCCTTAAGACTCAGTTTTACATCTCCTTGCATACATGTGCGCATATATGTTGTTACAAAATGTTTCAACTTATTTTGGATGTAGCTGGGTGTAAATTATAAAAGTTTGTATTCAAGCACTCTCTGACCCCACAGTTTTCCATGTATAGGTGCCCCAACAGTCTTAGTGCACTTTTAGGTTTTGATAATTTCAGAAGTATAATTGCTACAAACTTATAAAAGCCATCACTTGAAAGTTTATTTAAATTTCTTTTATACTTATTTTATGAATTTTGAATAATTTTAAATTTCAAGTGTTTTAGTCTCTCAACTGAAGATAAACATTGAAACAAAAAATTGAAATACATTTACTGTTCAAAAATTCCCAAGACTAAGCATGAAAGAAATTTAGGTATTTTTACTTTTTTTTTTTTAAGATTTTATTTATTCATCTGAGAGAGAGAGAGGGAGAGAGTGCACAAGCAGGGGGGAGAGGGAGAAGCAGGTTCCCTGATGAAGCCGATGACCCACGAGCCCGAGGCGGGGCTCAATCTGGGCTCAATCCCAGGACCCTGCGATCATGACCAGAGCCAAAGGCTTAACCAACTGGGCTGTCCAGGTGCCATGGTATTTTTACTTTCAAAGGATGTTTTAAGTTTGTAGAATTTGTACTTCTGAAGTTATTAAAGCTTAAAACTGCACTGAGACTGTTGGTAGGCTATTGTGTTTGAACTGACCTTTGTTCACTCTTACATAACGACTGCAGTTTTTAACATTGTTTGCCCCCCCCCCCCCCCCAGAAGAGACTATGAACTTAAGATCTTTTTTGTTAGCCTGAAGCCCTTTCTGGACCCCTTGCTGGGACAAGTACTAGCTACTGTGTGGCTATCTGATTACCCAAAATATGTAGGAAATGAGTTGATTGTGTTTTTCTGTTCCCAACCTAAAAATTTACTTATTCAGCTGACTTGGTGTTCTCATCAGGGACCCAGCAGTCAAAACAAAACACTAAATTGAATCCTGCTGGTTTCTGGAATTTATCAGTAGTGGAAGCCAGCTGGTGGCAGCAGAAGAGACAAGATAGAGGATGCAAGATGGCAGCAAAAAATTCCTGAATTCCAGAAGATCAAAGTATATTTCCTTAAAAACAAATTTGTGACCTAATTTACAGGTCGTTTCACATTTCTGTCAGGTAATTATTTTATTGATTGATTGATTGTTTGAAGCTTTACACCCAACATGGGGTTTGAACTCACAACCCCAAGATCGCATGTTCTGTTGGCTGAGCCAGCCAGGCACCCGTGTCCGGTAACTTTTAAATAGAGGACACATAGCCTCTATTATTATGAAATTATTCATATAATTTTAATTTATTATTTTTAGAGGGGGTACCAGATATATATTTTGGCTGAATGCAAAATAGCCTCATTATTAAAAATCAATATTTGGCTGAAGCAGAATATCAACATCATATAATAAACTTCTGAGATGCCCGAATCAACATGAGATATAACATTAGATATTAATTTAAAATATTATTACAAATTTATTATGAAAAATATTAGTATTCAGATTTTTAAAGTCTGATGTTTTATGCAGGAATATGTCTTTCTTTTTTTTTTAAGATTTTATTTATTTATTTGACAGAGAGAGCACAAGCCAGGGGAGCTGCAGAGGGAGAGAGAGAAGCAGACTCCCCACTGAGCAGGGAGCCTGATGTGGGACTCCATCCTAGGACCTTGGGATCATGACCTCAGCCGAAGGCAGATGCTTAACCAAGTGAGCCACCCAGGCATCCCAGGAATATTTGTTTCTTATCAATGTAAGCTGATAGTTTGCTTCTGGGGTCATTATACTCTACATTTGTGACACTAAATTATACCAGTCAGGATAAACTAGGTTATGCCTGGATAACAAATTCTAAAATCCCAGGGTCTAGGGGAGCCTGGCTCAGTCGGTTAAGCATCTGAGTCTTGGTTTCAGCTCAGGTCATGGTCTGGGAGTCCTGGGATTGAGCCCTGCATCAAGCCCCACATTGGGCTCCATACTCAGTGTGGAATCTGCTTGTCCCTCTCCCTCTGCTCCTCCCCCTGCTCTTGAACTCAAATAAATAAATAAAAAATAGTTTTTTAAAAAGATTTTATTTATTTGAGGGAGAGAAAAAGAGAGCATGAGCAGGGGGAGAGGGACAGAGGGAAAGGGAGGAGCAGACTCCCCACTGAGCAGGGGGCCTAATGTGGGACTCAATCCCAGAACCCTGGGACCATGACCTGAGCTGAAGGCAAACACTTAACGGACTGAGCCACCCAGGCACCCCAATAAATAAAAAAATCTTAAAAAGAAATCTTAAGAGCTAAAAACAGTAAAGAATTATTTTTTGTTTGTGCTATGTATCCATGATGGGTTCACATGCTGATGGAGACTCCACCATTTTATCATGCTCACATCTCAAAATGAGGTTCAGAGTTTAGTGCAGCAGAGAAAGAGAAGACTAGAGTATGTACCACTGGCAGTGAAGTGCTATGGCCCATATGTGCACATGTTACTTCCACTCATGTTTCATTAGCCAAAAGTAGTCAAATAGTTGTACTTAACATAAAGGGCAGAGGGAGTGTCATCACCCGGAAAGAGAGAAGAACACTTGGAAATACACAGTAGTGTTATCTACCACATAAATAGCCATTCACTCTCACCTATGGAGGGTGTAGTGACACAAAATGTTTGGTTAGTGCTGTCATTATGGGATACTGCTAGTGTTGATGCGATGCTGCCACATAATTACTAAGCCTTTCCTTTCTGTTTACTAGGCACCGACTAAGGTAAAGACTCCTCTCCATTTTAAATCCCAGTCGGTATGGTTGCTGAAGATGGCACAGTTTGGTGGAAACAGTCCCATAAATGGAAGTTTCTTGTGCCAGTTGAAGAAAATATTTTCTGAATCTCTTCGGAAAGTGCTGTCTTATCATTTCATTCCTAATATATATAGACATTTTGCCTGCAATTGCTGTTTTACAGTCATGTGAATAATGTTTGTCCTTATAAACCTTGGTTCTAAAAATGTGCTAATCGAGCAATATAATTGGCTTTCAAGAAACCAGTCATCTAGGTTTTTCCATCTGTGTTTCAGTTTCATCTCGTGTACATGAGTGTCTTCATCTTTCTGGTGGGAGAAGAAAATGTTTTTTTTAATTTTTTTTTAAGGATTTTATTTATTTATTTGAGAGAGAGAATGAGAGAGAGAGAGCACATGAAAGGAGGGAGGGTCAGAGGGAGAAGCAGACTCCCTGCTGAGCAGGGAGCCCGATGCAGGACTTGATCCTGGAACTCCAGGATCATGGCCTGAGCCAAAGGCAGTCGCTTAACCAACTGAGCCACCCAGGCGCCCAGAAGAGAATCTCTTTAACAGCTATCATGTAAGAAAAACTTGTACTCTGAAACTATCAGTTTGGTTACTTTTTCATCAGGTTCCAGCAAGCAAAGTACTTGCTCTGCAAGCAGTTGTAATAAGATGTATTGTTTTCATCTAAAACATATTATTTTGGTTTTGTTCAAGATGGCTTTTAAATTGTTTAAACATCTTGTTAAATATATGACAAGGCAATTCCAAAATCTTTGGACATCATGTACTTTTGTCTTTGAAGTTTGATGAAGTGGCCCACTATCCTTCTGCTTATAGACAGTGATAATGGCTTTTTGATTAGAGTACTGAAGTGTGTATAAACAAAACACTGTATACTTATGATTCCTAAATCACTCTTAGCCTTTACCATGTTTGTTTTATTATTAATAATAGTGACACATTTTACAACTGATTTTTCCATTCTATAAGTAGTTCTTTAGTCAGAATGCAATGTTGATAGCTGTGTGAGACCACAGCAATCTCTGAACAGAAACAGAGTGGAATTCATTATTAATCTACCATTTCATCTGACTTAAATATGACCTGTAGTTGTTTCTACATATGCAAATGTCTGATGTCCTCTATAAAGTAACACATTTAACAATATTGTAGCCTTTCTATATACAGCAGAACAGTATTCAAGAAATTTTCCAATGACACTTTTTTAGAAGGAACTTAAAACTAGCATTTATAGCTCTAGCAAATACAAAAAAAAAATCCTTCATCTTCAAATATTGAAAATAGTTCGTAGTATCTGGTAGGAGATGTCAAATTATGGCCTGAGGGTCAGATCTAGCCCTCTGCCTGTTGTGTAAATGATGTTCTGTTGGAACACAGCTATGCTCCTCTGTTTGCATATTATCTACCTTTGCACCAAAACAGAACTAAGTAGTTGTGACAGAGACTTAATGGCTGCCAATGCCTAAAATGTTATCCGGCCCTTAAAAGAAAAAGTGTGCTGACCTATGGTCTATAGTAATATTGTCGATAAGATTTTCTTTAACTTTTAGCTTCCCTAGGCATAGAACTATAAGGAATTCTCTTCTTAAAACCTTCTCAAGAGGTCTATTATTTTGAAATTTGCTAAGTGGGAATAAAATGTGGTTTTGAGACCTCATTTTGCTTTAGCACTTTCTTTTATTCTTCTTATACTTTATTTTTTTTTATGTATAAATTGAGGATGATTTATCAAGGATGCTATTGAACAGGACTTTGGAATTTTTCCTGCTTGTGAAATTTTGACGTGACAAACTGACATTCTGCCATTAATTTACCCTTGCAAGATGTGAAGAATTCCTTAGTGAGACTTTTTCTTGTAAGGCTTATAACCTAAGTGGAAGTGAAGAAGAAAAAATTAAATACAGTTCTTTATTTTAGAGTTTGTTGCTACACCATAACCTAGCAAAAGCCAAGCAATGCAGATTCTTAATTGTTTCTCTACATAAGCTTAATAGTTTTAAAAAAATTATAATTATCACAGCATTTTACTCTTCAGTAATGGGTATACATTTGTTAATCAAGTGATGGATTTAAACTTAGAAAGCACATAAAAATGTTTTTACCTCAAGTTATTTTAGACTCTGCATGTATGTTTGAAAGTGAACATTAAAATATTTTCAGTACATTCAAGTGATACACCTTATTCATATTATTGACATTGTTTCACTAATTATATATCATGATATCTCCTCTGTCATATGATCACTGGTTGTGCAAATTTTCAGAGATTCCAGAAATGATATTGAAGTAGGCATTTGGCCATATAGGGGAGGAAAAGTAATTTTCCTTCTACCCTTTGAGTTTCTTGGCTGAGACCCCGCCCCCATAATAAAAGATTAACAGGAGAAAAGCAAACAGAAGCTTAATAACATGTACACCTCCTATATACAGCGGAGAGACCCAGGAAAACTGAGTAACTCCTTGAAATAGCCCAAGCCACCACCTTAAATATCTTCAGCTAGAAACAAACGATGTTAGTGGGGGGAGCTAGTTATGGGAGGTGACCAGGACAAGCACAGTAAACAAGAGTAAGGTTGTTAAACAGATTTAAGTTGTTGCCTTCTGCACTGATAAGAGTTTCTAGAGATTAAGAGTCATCCTCCTCCTTCTGGTACAGAGGGAGACACCCCTACAAATGGAGATTTGCCTTGTAAATGTTTCTTTCTTACAAAGGGTAACTTGTATTCAGTTTTCAAAGCTTCCCCTTTGCTGTTTCTTAAAAAACAAAACAAAACAAAACAAAACAAACTAGTTTAAAATAATCAATATGCCAAAGAGGCATATTCTGGGGTTGTAGGTATATTTTGCTCTGCTTCAGCCATTTGGACTTCTAAAGACAAGGCTCAGGGGGAAACAAGATCCCAAGTGCCAAGTTCCAAGGTTTAAACAAAACTTCATTGCATCGCTGTTATTTAATTCGTAATTTAATAAAAAAATGTAATTTAATCCAGCAGGCTCTGAAAGTAATCCCTTACTGCTTATCTGAAAATATCTTGATTTCCCTCTTATTTTAGATAGTTTCATAGGGCATATAATTCTAGGTTGAAAGTTGTTTTCACTTAGCATTTTGAGAATGTTACTTAATTTCTGGCTTCTATTGTTGGTGTCGAGAAGTCTGTTGTCAGTTTAACTGTCTCTTGTTTTAGGTAATCTGTCTTCTTTTTGGTGTTCCTCTTTGGCGTGTTTAGATGTGCATTTCTTTTTATTTAACTTGCTTGGAATTTGTTGGTATATGGGTCAGGGTCCAGGCAGGAAAATGACAACAATGCTAGGTACTTCAAAGCAGAGAGGATTTTATAAGGGAATTGGCTACACATATATCGGAAGGTTGAAAGAGGAACAAAGGCGAGGTAGCTGGGAGACTGGAAAGCATAAAGTAGCTAGCATATCCCTAAGGCTCAAGGCACCAAAGGGAGGAGGTTATGCTACTAGAACCTTGGAGGGTGGGGGAAGGGGCCACCATCCCAGGAATGATTGGGCTGGATGGTTGGAGGAAATGTTGTGGCTAAGGGCTGTTGGCCAGAAGGAGAAAAATTAAGAGAGCAAGTGTGAGAGCAGAACTCCTACTGTTACCCTCTTTCTACTTAAGATTAAGTACCAACCAGTGCCTCTTATTGGTGGAATCCAGGAAGAAGCCACCTGCTAAAGGAGCCTGGGACAGCATTTTGCAAACACCCAACCCCAGGGCTACCTTGCTGGGGATAGAAGGATGAATGTGGAGCTGAAAGCTAGGTAGGTATACAGCACTATTCAGCTTGTTGAATTTTAGGATTTGTCATCTTCATCAAACATGGCAAATTCTTAGCCATTCTCATTTTGTTCTTTTTCCCCCCTCATTTTGAAAGTCTGATTAGATGTAATAGATTCTTTATCCGCCCTGTCTTTTTCCCTCTCTTTAATATTTTCCGTGTCTTTATCATGCTGCATTCTGGGTGTTTCCTGAAATTCATCTTTCAGTTCATTATTTCTTACTTTGGCTGTGTTTAATTTGCTGTTCTGAACGGTCTATTGATTTTCCAATTTTAATTATTTTATTTTTAGTTTCTAGAAATTATATTCGGTTTTGTTTCAAATCTGATTTGCTATTTTTTTTTTACTTTTTCTTGTTCCTTAGTCATATTTTCAATTCTACATATTAAACACGGTCATTATATATTGTGTATCCGATGATTCCAGTATCTGTAATGTCAGCTGTTCTGATCCTTTGTTTCTGCTAATTATTGCTCATGGTAATGTGTGTTTTTTTCCTTTTTTATTGCAAACTCATGTTTGTTGGAATTCTATCTGGTGGAAGTAATTAATGCCTGAGCTTAAGGTAAGCTCCTCCTGAGAGGAGTAACATTTACTTTTGCTAAGTACCTTAGGGCTCCACTAACCTGAGGCGTCACTTAAATCCAAATCATTAATTTTTTAGGTCCCAATTAGATGGATTAGGACACCATTAGAGGTGTGGTGTCCAGTTGTGGTAGGCTGCTTCTGAAATGGCTCCCAATGATCATTGCCTCTTCGTAATCATGCCTTGTGTGATCCCCTCCCTTTGTATGTGGGCTAGACCTAGTGATGTGCTTCTAACAAATACAATACTGCCAAAATGATGGGGTGTGACTTCCATGATTAGGTTACAAAAGACTGTGACTTCTATATTCCTTATTCTCTCTCCCTCTCTCTCTCTTTCTGGCTCTTCTCACTTCTCACTCTGATGAGACAAGTTACTGTGTTATAAGCTGTCCTGTTGAGAGGCAAGGAACTGAGGGCAGCCTCTGGCCAATAGCTAGTGAGGAACTGAGGCCTTCAGACCAACAGCCTGAAGAACTGAATACTGTCCACAACCTCACGAGCAGGGTTGGCAGCAGATCCTTCCCCGACTGAACCTTGAGACGACTGCGGCCCAGCTGACAACTTGACTGCCACCTCGTGAGAGACCCTGAGCCAGAAGACCCAGCTAAACTGGGCCCAGATTTCTGACCCACAGAAATGGTGAGATCAGAAATGTTACTTCAAGACACTCAGTTTTGGTGTTATTTGTTATCAAGTAGTAGATAAGTATCACACCAATCACCAGCAGTAATAGTCCTATTCTACTTTGTACAGGTTGAGCCAAATCTATGTTATTTCCCACTGTGGCCATTATTCCTCAAGAGGATCCTGGAACAAACCAGAAAGTACCCAAAGAAAGACTGTTAGGGGGGTAAGTGGTCTGGAAAATATGTCATATGAAGAACAGGTGAATGAATTAGGTGAGTTCTACCTGAAAAGTTTATCTATTATGATTTTTTTTTTCACATTTTAAAAAAAGATGGTGTTTGAAAAGAAGCCTCATCTAGGAGCAATAGGAATTATCAAGACTTACAGGCTCCAAAGCTGCTGGAGGCTAGTTTGTAATCAGAAAATTCCATGGGAGACTTTTTTTTTCTCTTCCATCTATAGCCAAGGCCAGGAAGGGTGAGTTTCTTCTTTAATGTCATGCTCAGGGGATGTTTGGTCTGTTCTAGTTCACTCACTGAGGGTCCAGTTTCCACATCTTCTGTCCCTACTGAGGGCACATTAAAATAGCTAAGGTCAGCAGATGACATCAGTTTTAGAGCTTACTCCCCTCTCTGAATTCATGTTTTCTCATCCTGAAATTTTTTAGAACCTTTGAAGGTGCCTGGGTGTCTCAGTCGGTTGAACGTCTGCCTTCGGCTCAGGTCATGATCTCAGGGTCCTGGGATTAAGTCCTGTGTCATCGGCAGGCTCCCCGCTCAGTGGGGAGTCTGCTTCTCCCTCTCCTACTGCTGCTCCCCCTGCTTGTGCTCTCTCTCTCTGTCTCAAATAAATAAAAAATCTTAAAAAAAATAAAACCTTTGAGGATTTCCCTTACTTTCCACTACTTCAACCATGCATTTACAAAATATTTAAAATACTTTTCTAATATTTTATGCATTTTTGTTCTAGGAAGTTTTTCAGGATAGCTAATGTGCCATTTTACTGGAAATGGAAGTCCCTACGGACCTGATTTTTTAAAATTGTGGTAAAATATATATACATAAACATTACAGTTTCAGCCATTTTAAAGTGGCATTAAGTGCAGTCACAATGGTATATAACCATCATCACTATTTCCAGAACTTTTTCATCATCCCAAAGAGAAACTCTGAACCCATTAAATAATAACTATCTATTCCCCGCCTCTTCCCAGCTCCTGGTTACCTCCTATAGGCCTTTTTTTTTTTTAAGATTTTATTTATTTATTTGACAGAGAGAGAGAGACAGCGAGAGAGGGAACACAAGCAGGGGGAATGGGAGAGGGAGAAGCAGGCCTCCCCCTGAGCAGGGAGCCCGATGTGGGACTCAATCCTAGGACCCTGGGATCATGACCCGAGCCGAAGGCAGACGCTTAACGACTGAGCCACCCAGGCACCCCTACAAGCCTTTTTTTTTTAAAAAAGGGATAAGTTACTGCAGATCTTTGAGAATATATCTGCCTAACCCCAGCTACTCTCAGATCCTAGGTTGAGGAAAAATGGCCAAAGACTATAAATTTAACATTGGGGACTTACTCCAGGGAAGAGCTATTGATTATTTCTGTGCTCTGTGCCAATGACCAGTTCCTTTTAAAGTTGACATGTGCTGCCAATATTCATATTTTAAGAAATTGCAATTTGGCTTTTCTGCCATTCTCCAGAAGCCCTGCTGTTTCCCAATTTTACCTTTATAACCTTAAGCAAAAAACCCCCCATGCAGCATGGAATTCCTGGTATAGGTTAGTAGATATTGCTAAAAAGAGCAAGATCAAAACTTACTGCATTTTAAGTGAAAAGTCTGTTGTTTGTATGTGTACCCACTATCATTAAAAAGAAATAATTACTCAGTGGTACCTTTTCCATAGGAAAGTTTCATTAACTTCATAGCTAAGTGTATGAGAAGACAAGATACATTAAAGACTGAGCATTCTCTACTTCTCTCCCCATAACTGTCTAGTAAAGAGAACCACAGCTCACCACTCCCACCCCCCAGAGTTTCTGAGTAATTAGATCTGGGTTGGCGGAGTGGGTGGAGAATTTGCATTTCTAACCAGTTCCCGGGTGATGCCCATACTGCTGATCCCAAGAGCACACTGCGGTGCGAGCCACTGAGGTCCCTGATTGCGAAGTCCCAGTGAGAGGCAGTGGAGGTGAGAGGTTGTTGGATTTAGGATATATTTGTAGGGGTCTAGCCAATGAAACTTGATGTTAAACATTGTGATCCTAGGTTGTTCTTTGAGTAGGTTTCCTATTTGTGTGTTTCTGCTTTTTAGTTTTTTATTTTACTTATTTATTTTAAAATTTTGAGGTGGAGGGGTTGGCAGAGCCATCTGAGGCTTTATTTGGGAAAAGACACTTGAATTGGCTTTTAGTTGGGGGCATGGGCAAGAGGGGGTACCCAAGGCAGTAGACACCCCCAAGGGTAGGCTGAGGGCTGAAGGCTGAGCCTCAGGTGTGTGTCTTGTTCCTGATGCAACCTCCACAGCTCCTTCCCCCAAAGGCTCTGTGGTAGCCTCAGGAGCAGGGAGGCTGGAAGAGACCACAGTGGCTGTTCACTTGGACTGGACATCAGATGACTTGCACACCAGCTTCACAACCATGGTCTTGGAGGAGCTGACTTGGCTGAAGGAACTGGAGACCTCCCGCAGCTGAAGCTGGACTGGAAGGAGCTAAGGCTGTAGGTGACTGGCAGGGCTCATGAGGGCCCTGTAGGCTGAGCTCAGCCCACGTGAGTAGTCATTTTCTGCCTCACAGACTCCAGCTGGCTGTCTTCGCCCTCCAGCAAATTGCAGGAGGTGGTGATCTCGATGTTCAGGGCCAGGTTGATGTTCACGGACTCCTGTTACTCATGCAGCTGCCACGCCAGGTCCTGCTTGGCTCACTGCAGGGCAGCCTCCAGCTTGGCCAGCTTGGCATTGGCGTCCTTAACAGCTGGCTCCCCACACTGCTCTGCATCATTGGTGGCGGCCTCCAGGGAAGCCCTCTGGCCTTTGAGGCCCTCCATCTCAACCTGGAGTTGGCTCATGTTCTGGTTCATCTCAGAAATCTCCATCTTCGTGTGACAGCAGTCATCCCCGTGCTTCCCAGTCAATATCTGCAGCTCCTCGTGCTTGATCTGGTACATGGTGTAGGCCTCAGCCTGGCTGTCGTTGGTGATGTCCTTGTCCTGGACTTGACCTGGGCAATGATGCTGTCCAGATCCATGGAGCAGACACAAACGTGTCTGAGATCTGGGCCTGCAGCTCACCGATCTTCTCTTCATACAGCTGCCTTAAGAAGCTGATCTTGTCAGTCAGCCCTTTGAGGTGGGACTCCAGCTCTACCTTGTTCATGTCAGTATTGTCCACATCCTGCTTGATTAGGACACATTTATGTTCCATGTCTGCATGCTGTTTGATCTCCCCCTCCTACTTTTTCCTGAATCCTCCACCAGTCCCTGCATGTTGCCAAGTTCCACCTCCAGCTTCAGCTTCTCCTGGCCCAGCGTGTCCAGCTGTCACCAAAGGTGGTTGTCATAGCTCGAACATGTTGTCCTTGTTGCTCCGAGCCATTTCCTGCTGCTGCGCGAGGCTCCACTTGGTCTCCAGAATTTTGTTCTGCTGCTCTAGGTGCCACACCTTGATGAAGGAGGTGAACTTGTCGAGGGTTTCCAACTGCTCCTTCTCCTGGGGGTGCACAGCCTCGTTGCTGGGGTCCACCTCCAGCTTAAGGGGACTCAGCAGGCTCTGGTTCACTGAGCTAGCAGTGATGCCCCTCATACTCTCAGCCCCACTGTGGCTCCAGACCATACTCACGCTGGTGCTCAGGCCACACAGGAGAAGGCTGAAGAGCTGATGTGGGTGCCGGGTGCACTTGCGTACATAGGGCAACTGAAGGCCCCGGGGGCTGCAGGAGGACACCTTGTAGGACTTCTGGCTCACCCTGATGGACATGGTGGAGGCTAGAGTGGAGGCGAGTAGGCTGAACCTGAAAGACGTTCGAGAAGGACACGAGAAGCTGCTTCTATGTGGGGGCTTTTTAGTTTTTTAAATGTAAGAGCCAGTGCAGTTTTCTTAAACATATAAGTTCTAGGTTCAAATCAAAACTCTACCACCTATCAGTTGTGCAGTCTTGCACATTACTTCATTTTTCATTTGTAAAATGTGGATGAATATGAGCAGGGGGTTCTTGCAAGGAATAAATGAGATACCTCATATAAAACTTATCATGGGGGTGCCTGGCTGGCTCAGTCAGTAGATCATATGACTCTTGATCTCACTGTTGTGAGTTTGAGCCCACATTGGGTGTACAGATTATTAAAAATAAATTTTTTTTTAAGATTTTATTTATTTGAGAGAGAGCGTGAGCGGGGGGGGGTGGAGGATGGGGCGGGGGAGGGGCAGAGGGAGAGGGAGAGGGAGAAGCAGACTCCCTGCTGAGCAGGGAGCCTGATGCAGGCTCAATCCTGAACCCTGAGATCATGACCTGAGCTGAAGGCAGCTGCTTAACCTACTGAGCCACCCAGGTGCCCCCAAAATAAAATCTTAAAAAAAAAACAACTTATGGTATATGGAATATGGATTTTTGCCTGGTTTAAGCTGGGGCAAGGAGACGCTGTTTAGATATTATAATGAGTATTGTCAAAACACAGAAGAAAATTCTTCTTTTCTTTTTCTTTTTTCTTTAAAAAATGTTATTTTTTTAAGTAATGTCTACACCCAACGTGGGGCTCAAACCCACAACACCCAGATCAAGAGTCATATGCTCCACTGATGGACGCAGCCAGGCACCCTTCCATTTATTTTCCAATATTTTTTGATAACTAAGAAATTTGCAGAAAGCTAATTTTTAAAATTTCTATTTTTATCGCCTTAACACAGAGCATATATTGTGTCAACAATAATTCTGATAGGTGACTTGAAAAATTTAGCTTATATCTTCTGGGCAAATTCTGTACAATATTATGTACAGTATTTAGAATGGACATTTTATCCACCCGGATTTAATGGGTTTTGGTGAGAACTGCAAATTGGATATCTGTACTTAGCACTTGGAAATTTTCATTTACTTATTCAGTTATCT
The DNA here is from genome assembly GCF_037043125.1 of Eumetopias jubatus. NCBI lineage: Eukaryota > Metazoa > Chordata > Mammalia > Carnivora > Otariidae > Eumetopias > Eumetopias jubatus. The sequence continues at coordinate 109,460,284 of NW_028274817.1, forward strand.
TATCAGTGGCACAATTAAAAATTGCTGAATTATTATCCATTCAGCGATAAAACTGCCAAAGGTCAAAATCTCTGATACTGGTTTTTGGCATACTGACACGTAAAGCAAATGACGCAAAAATTTTAAAATGTTTTCAGAGCTCAGTAAAATTTTGGTCAAGAAAAGTTTTCATGCAGGAAACATGATGCAAACATCTATTTTTTCTTACCTTTCAGAAAATGGAATTGTCCACTACATAATAATACATAATTCCAACAAATTCTTCTGCATCCAATTAGCTATAAAAAGAACTAACCATCAAAAGGCAATCATCTGTAGCAAAACATTTTATCTTTGTAGATGCCAATAAAGGTTTCATTTCTTTTGAAAAATAGACAAAGATTATTTTCCAGCAAAATATAAACAGTCTTCGTGCATGCTGTAATGACCCAGGCTTGTTATTTTCTTTTCCAATGGTTTTTAAGTGGAGACACACATGAGAATCACTTGGAGGGGGGTGCATCTTCACAATAGCCCTGGTCCTGGCCCCTGGCTAGATGCAAGGCTGAGACTCTCTGAGGCTAGAACATGGACATGTTCGTGTTATGTGCACTCGCATGCAAGTGTGGGGAGAGGCAGAGGACATGAGAATCTCAGAGTGTTGGCTGAGCATGGAGTCAGACTGGGCCTTGATCTCATGACCCAGGAGATCATGACCTGAGCCGAAATCAAGAGTTGGACGCTTAACCACTAAGCCACCCAGGCACCCTGTGGAGGCAAGTGTCATTTCATTTATCTATCTATCTATCTATCTATCTATCTATCTATCTATCTATCTATCATCTATCTATCTATCTATCGATTCTATTTATTTATTTATTTAGTTAGTTATTGAGAGCACAAGTAGAGGGAAGGACAGAGGAAGAAGGAGAGAAAATCAGGAGCAGACCCTGCGTGGAGCCCGGAGCCTGACTTGGGGCCTGATCCCACACCCCTGAGATCACTACTGGAGCCGAAATCAAGAGTTGGAAGCCTGACCAATCGAGCCACCCAGGCGCCCTGGCAAGTATTATTTTAAATGCACAGTTAGGAAAGTAAGGAAAATATTTCAAGGCCAAAATCAGAGCTGGACCTACAGTTCCACATGGTAAGGAGCTGCTGACACTGTTTCCCCCGGAGAGGAAGAGAGAACTCTTATTTTTGTAACTAAGATGCTTGGGTTTTAACAGCCTTGGCGGTCCAGCGAAAAGGGTCTGGGAGCAGACAAGATGGGGATCTGGAACTAAGAACCTTGTATAAACTTAGGACCCTGAGAAGGCTACAGTGGAATAGGAAGCAAAGCCATCCATTAGCTGAGGTAGAAAACAAAGCAGCTGGTCTACCCTTATCTGAGCTTTGAGTTGGAGGGATACACACACACACACACACACACACACACATCCATGGGAATAAATAATCATCACCTTTTCTGAGGGTAGTTTTCAGTCTGAATTTATACTACCTCTGTGGCCTGGCAGCCCCAAGCTAGGAAATTAGTTTAAGAGATGGTTGCAGACTGGATTATTTTCAGGGCTCTTGGAAAAAGCAAATGCAGGGGCACAATCAAGTGAGACCAAAGCATGGTTGTGGGGGACTGTGGGAGTAATTTAACCAGAGCCCAGGTGCTCCTGGGGTGTGGAGTGGCTGAAGACAGGGTGGACTGCCTGACCTCAGGCAATCACCCTGCCCCCTGCATAGCTGATGGAGACTGCCTTCTCCAAGTGCCACTGCTCTGAGAGTCCAAAGGTGTACCCTTACCCTCAGAATTTGCTCAGTGGGATGAGAGTAAACAGATGACTCTTTAACCATCCTGTCCCCAGCAAATGATATAGTTAGAGCCTTGTGTGAGAACTTGCATATAGGGAGTACTCCTTGCTGCTTCCCTTGAACTTTGATTAGGGTTGACTCAGATTAGGGCTGGCCTTCAGCCATTACCTGTTGATATGAGGCTAAGCTGCCAGGACCTCCATGGGAATATGAGTTCATAGGCCAAAATAACCAGACATCTGAGGAATACAGATGCCTCAAGAGAAAAACAATTTATGCTGGAAACCAAGTACCAATTGTAGTAGAAATACTAACAAGCCAATCAAGGATTTTAAGTAAATAAGAAAGGACTTCCCCTTCCAGTTAAGATGGAGAAAGTTGCAAGATACCGCCATTCCCACTCAACCAGGTGACTTGAGTAACTGCCAATCGAAATCTGCTACTCTGTTCCAATAACCTGTAGAGCAATAAATGCATGGGTAAATGCAGACAGGCTAAATTTGATAAGAATGGTGATCTATGGTGATATTATTTACATGTGTGTGCTTACATTTTATTCAGTACTATGCAATTTTATCTTGAAACTGCTGAGTCAATTAGGGGTAAGTTGGGGGAGATGTAAAGGTGAATACATCACTAACAGAATGGTTTATTAATTTGTGGTTCATTGGAAGACTAAAGATTGTTCAAACAAATAGCTGTGAAATTTTCCTTAATCCTTTGTCACGGAGGTGTAACCCCAAATGAAAATCAGCGTGCCAGCATTATGGTACTACAACCAGCTTTATAAGAAGAGCCAGTCAAATTTTAATTTATTTAGCATTACTTCACTTGCAGATTGTTTTTACAAACTGCATTGGCATATTCAACCTTTCTGGATTCAAACATTACACGTGTGAGAGCTACATGGCCTTCAGGTATGGAATTGTCCTCAAAAGCTTTGTGGAAACCTAAGTGTTAATCAGAAGCAACATTTGGTCAGTAATGAAGCCCTAGAAAAAAGCACGGTGAGCTGGGTAAACATTCTATGCCCTGTCCTGGGGAGAGGGTCCACTGTGAGTCTCAACAAATATCCAAAATGCCTGATGCTTCAAACCCTGAAATTATGGCAAGCTAATGAAATTTGATTCCATTTTGGGGAAAAGACAGTCTTTTTAATATATAGTGCTGTGAAAACTGGACAGCTACATGCAAAAGGATGAAACTAGATCACCTTTTAACACTATACACAAAAATAAGCTCAAAATGAATTGAAGACCTAAATGTGAGACCTGAAACCGTAAAAAATCCTAGAAGAAAAAACAGGCAGAGGGAGCCTGGCTGGCTTAGTCAGTATAGCATGCAACTCTTGATCTTGGGGTTGTGAGTTTGAGCCCAACATGAAGTGTAGAGATTACTTAAAATTTTTTTTAATATTAAAAAAAACACAGGCAGCAATTTCTCTGACATTTGCCCTAGCAACATTTTTCTAGATATGTTTCCTAAGGCAAGAGAAATAAAAGCAAAAAAAAAAAAAAAAAAAAGGACTACATCAAAATAAAAAGCTTTAAAAAGTTTTTGCACAGCAAAAGAAACCATCAACAAAACAAAAAGGCAATCTACTGAATGGGAGGAGATATTTGCAAATGATATATCTGATAAGGGTTTAATATCCAAAATATATAAAGAACTTATACAACTCAAAACCAACCAATCAACCAACAAACCAACCAACCAACTAACCAACCAACCAGACTTCTTTTCCAAAGAAGACATCCAGACGGCCAACAGACACATGAAAAGATGCTCAACATCACTCAACATCAGGGAAATGCAAATCAAAAATATAATGAGATATCTCTTCACACCTGTCAGAATGGCTAAAATAAAAAAGACAAGAAACAACAAGTGTTGGCGAGGATGTGGAGGAAAAGGAACCCTTGTACACTGTTGGAATGTAAATTGGTGCAGCCATTGTGGAAAACAGTATGGAGGTCCCTCAAAAAATTAAAAGTAGAAATACCATAGGACACAATAATTCCACTATTGGGTATTTACCCAAAGAAAACAAAAACACTAATTTGAAAAGATATATGCACCCCCATGTTTATCACAGACAAATAAGAATAAAAAAGTCCACACAGCAGTTCTATTTCTCAATAAAAATTCATCATGAAGCATATTGGGGTGTCATATTTAGTCCCCTGTGGGTTAGTATGAATCATGATCTCTGAGATAAATCTCATAGACAGTAACAACCAAGGGCCAGACTTAGTTAGACCAGGGTGAATTCATTAAGATAAACACCATCAATGGAGTAGCCATCCTGCTAGCCCTTCTTGGTTGTGTACCTTTTCTCCCCCATCTACAGTGCATATGGTGACTATTCCAGTCCCTACTGCTGAAGAACTTAAAATAGGGTGAAGAAGCTTGTGTTTGCAGTGTGATGTTTTACTCCAGGCCTCTACTGAAACTCTGCCCTCAAAAGCCAGTAGCACCATCCTGGTGGCCCAGTGCAATGTCTTCTCAGTCTTTATCCTACACTCGCTTTGCTACGTGAACCTACTGACCACCATCTCAGTTCCTGGGACTCGTATCCGAGGCAGTCCAGACTGGAAAGAGACAGAAGGGTGGATCTGAGCCACAGGTCAGGAAATTAAGCACGAAACCTAAACATTTATTAAGCATCCGCTAATCATGCGTGCTAGGCATTTTCTTTCAGGCAGCTGCAATGTATCAGTGAATAAAACAAAGACTGCTGCCCATGCAAATGAATATAAATGTCTTCAGGAACATTAATAGAATAAAGGATTTTATTCTCTCCTTCATGTCACTGTAGGTTTTATTCTCATTTTTATTACAGTACCTTCAATGTATTATTGCAAATGTTTGCTCACGTGCCTGTCTCTCCAGCCTGGACTATGGCCTTTGGGGTGGCAGGGATGGCGTATTTCCTTATGCTGACACTCGGCGGGCATTCGATAAATGTCAGTAGAATAAATACCTGAATGAACAAATGAAGCCGGATTGCTAAACAGGCCTGCACTCTAATGTCTTAGAGAGATTGTGGGCTTATCTTGGTCTTAGAGGAAAATAGATTTTATATTAAAAAGAAAACCCCCCACAAAACAAGAATACTGCACTAAAAGGAATACATATTAAACAAGAATCAGGGCTTCTCTCTGCCCCCTACCACTGACACCCTAGACAAGACCCCATCATTTATTTTTCTCTGGGTTAACAAAACCATCTCTCAGCTTGGCTGTGTTCCTCTTCCAACTGGGCTTCTCTCCCTCAATCTGTTCTCCATAATGGAGCCAGGGAGTGTTTTAAAATACAACTATGACCGTGTCAGTCCCTTCGGCAAAATTTGCCATGGTTTTGTATTTTAGTCAGTTTTTGCTCTATAACAGCCCCCACATCTGAGTGACTTACCAAAATAAATATTTTCATGCTTTTAGGTCTGCAGGTTGGCAGCAGTTTGGCTCACCCAGGGTGGGTTCAGCTGGGTAGGACTCCAGGTTTCTGGTAGGGTTTAGGTGTCGCCTATGAACCATCATTCTAGGGCCTAGCCTGAAGGGGCATCAGCTCCCCGAAGCATATCCTTGACACGGACCACCGCAGCGGCGCAAAAGGACAGGTGAACCCAAGTAGCTCATTCATAGCTTCCACCGGCCTTCTCTGCTACCGTTTCATTGGCCAAAGCAAGTCACATTGCTAAACCCAAGGTCAAGGGGCAGGGACGTTTGCTCTGCACACCGTAAAGCTCTGGTCAGTTCTGTAACATGAATGGGGGAAAGAATTGGGAGCAACAACCCAATCGACCCCACTTTTCCTTGACCTTAGGATTCAGTCCTAAACCCTTCACAATCTGTTTTCTTACTTTCTCACCTTCTCTTGCAACTTCTCCTCCTCTCTCATGCATTTTCTTTGAGCTTTGGATGATCAGGAGACGATCAGGTCCAATAATAGGGCATGCTGTCACTTGCAAGCCTTCATCTGTGCTACTGCCTTCTCCTGATGCACCCTTCCGTCTCTCTTCCTCACCCCTACCTCCCTGCTCCCACTCGCCCCAGGGGATTCACCTCTCCTGGCGGCCAGTATAAATGGTACCTCCTGTCCATCCCTCCTTGTCTGCATCGCCAAAGCTCCAGCACTTGATTTTATCAGAGCCTTTCTCACCAGGTATTGTTTTTTTTCTTATGTAATTGACTGGCTCCCCTGATTGACTGTGACCTTCCTGAGGTTGGAGACTGCGACTCTGTTCCACTAGCCTGTCCCCAGCTAGTGCCTTGCATACAAGAGTAGTCATTTTGTTTTTATTCAACGAATGTACTCATAAGCAAGAACAAACAACAGAGAATACAATTTGGTTTGAGGGTCTGCTCAAAGTAATTTATTTTGAAAAGTCTAGGATATACACATGTCCAAAAGGCTCAAGGCAATGAATATGTGCATAGCCTTTTCATTTTTTCAGAGTCCTCTCTGGTCTCTGCTGCTTATTTTCATTACACAAATCTCCCCTTTTTGAGACTTTTGTCATCCGCACACTACATTGCAAGACAGCCTATAAGTGAGCCCGGTAGTGTGAGGAGACTTTACCTGGTGGCTGTAATAAGAAGACAGAACTGGGCCAATGATGTTTGCAACAATTCAAAGGATACAGCCAGAATATTGATGCTCTTGTGGCTGACCGTATGCCAAGGGACAAAAGCAGCTCCCCCAGGACCGAGTGGTGAGATCTGCCTTTGTAAGATACACGGCTCTAAGTCATTTGTTTATAGCCAGAAGACTAATTCTTAACTGACGCATTTCTGAGTGAAGAGACCCAGATGTTACATGCTAATTTTCTCTTTTAGAGTGTGTCAATTTATGCAGTTCTGGCTTGAGGGCTGGGAGTCGATCAGTCACACCTGACTACCTGCTCTACATGAAAGTATGAGCACTAATGTCTTGTCTCTGGAATTTGAGGAAGAACATTAAGGATGGGAGCCATTCCTAGCCCCCAATAAAGGGCAGACAAGAAGGCCAATTAAGGATCTTAAGGTGATTGGCTGGTGGGTGTGGGGTGTGCATGGAAGGGGGATAGTAGAAGTCATGGAGGACCCAAATCTTCCAGGTCCTAGCGTGTGGGTTTGTTTACTTCTAGAGGTGATTGCCAGCTGAGGCCTGTGTTCTTGCAGCTCATTTCAAATTCTGATGATAGAGAAATTATTCCTTTTTCTGATGATGAGAAATCTGATCCAAGTCGCATAGGCTTAGAAATGTCTATGCTAGTAATTTGCTAAATTTAAGGATATAGGATTTCACAATTAGATTCTCATTTAAGAAAAACCATCTTGCTTATTTAGAGAATTAGTCTTTTATTAGTCAAAATGGATTTGCTTCTGCGGCTTAAACTACTTGGACTCATTTCAGGCAAATGTTTTCTAAGAGCTGAGTTCTTAAATTGAAAGAGAAACATAAGCCAACATAATAACATATTTAATGAGCTGCATGAATGCGTTGAAAAATCCCATCCTGGCCAAACAGTAGAACAGATATCATAACCAAAGCTGCCAAATAGTTTCTGCTGAAGGGCCCAAATCATCCTAGGTTACAGTATAGACTTGTGGCATTTGTTTATTTTTTCGATTTTCTGAGTGTCGTCTTATATAAAGCTTGGTCCTTTTAAAATGTAGCCTCATTTTTCCCAGCTAAATTTAAGGGCTTGGCAACACTGACTTGATTGTTTCTCAGATGGGATCAGTAATCTCTTTGGAAAAGCATGTGGGTTCGTGTGTGTTGGGGAGCAGTGGGAGGTGGTTATAAAGAGACTATGGAAACACTTTACATGTGCAAGCAGGGATGTGGAGAACTCCAGATTGTATGATTAACCTCTTCCAAAATGTCTCCCATCCTCTGTGTTGTGACCCTTTATCTCCCAATTGTTTTAGAAGTTGCTACGCAGTTCTCAGCACAGCTGCTTGAACTTCACAAGGGCCTTGGGGACTTCCCCTCTGCCCATTTCGTCATTCACAGGACAGCGAACCTCTCCCAGCGCATATGGGAACTGCTCCGGTGGCCACAGAGAGGAGCCCAGCAGGACAGGGCCTGGGTGAGGGGGCCAGGTGAGGGAGAGAGGGCTGAGGCTGGAGGGCGCGGCTGTTCCCGGATCTGGAGGGCTGGAGGATCATGGATTTCAAGGTGAAGAAATGGCTTCTCAATGCACATGTTTCAAGGGTTCCAGGGAGAGGCCCTGGAAAGAGAACTTGCAGGGACGGATGCTCTGCTGACCATGCTCATCTGACTCACCTCCCGAATCTGACCTCCTTGGTGCTCTCTTATGAGCTGTTGCTGCCACCACCTCCAGGCCTCCTAGCGTTCTGGCGAAGGAACCTGACCCGGTGTGGCTGTTCAGTCATTGCCAGGGTTTTTGGTTAATATAAGGAAATACTTAATGAGCAGAGATGGATGTGAATTATGGATCTCCTCCCCCACAACCAGGTGGATACCACTATAAAACCAAACCTAATTCTGCCAAACATAACAAGTACTTAGAGCCAACAGTCACCAGACAGATGACTCGTCCCTGTGAGTTCGGTGAGCTTGCTGTCAGTTCCTTAGGAATTCCGACAAGCCCCCGGTCCCAGAGGTTTCATCCAAGGCAGACCCAGCACTGCTGTGAAGACGGGTGACCGGCCCTTTTAGTGAGATCAGGCCCCCATTGTCCTTTTTGAAGGGAGCACACACCAGATCAAATAGATTGGTTTATGTTCGGCTACTCGATGTAGTAGATTCCTATTTTCTTATTTATGCAAGAGCTCTGAGGCTCATGGAATCTTTCGGGTCTCTCATAGATCTCCAACACCACTCATTTCACCAGTGAGCAATGATTTCCAACATCCCCTGAATTAATATAAAAGCCCCAGGGAAGATTCACATGGCCATGTTTGCAGAGCTACCCTGGAATGTGGTTTACTGATGAGAGCCCTTCAGTGTTCGCTAACTGCCCCTGGGGTGTAGATTAAAGTACATTTTCATTCCTGTAGCAATTCCTGTGCTCCTTCCCCCACCCCCCCACTAATCTTCATGAACAATATTATACACATCCTTCATGGAAATAAAATAACTCAATGAAATCCCTGCCCCTCACAGTAAAGCAGTGTACAGGTTATTAACCATTGTTCCTCAATTCCAAGCTCTTCTTTGTGCTGCTGGGGTGGGGACTCTGTGAGCGTGCCTGCTTAGCCAGCCGTCCCTGTTAGGCTCTGCCTGGAGGGCCCCTGGGCAGGGACCACAGGCAGAAAGAAGAAAGCACTCTGCTCCTTCCTGGGTCCAGCCTCAACCAGCAACTACACTTCGCTCTGTCAGCAGCATCACCTTCCCGTGCTTCTGATACACTGGCACCAGCCCAGCTCCTCCCTGCTCAGAGGTCTGGGTCCCAGCTCCATGGGACCCTTCCTCAGGGCCCCTAGGCTCTGGGAACTGACTTCCTCCCTTTGTTTCTTGCAGTTACTGTCTTTGAGTTGCCTCATTGTTCTTGTTTTATGGTTCCAGGCCTCCAGTACCTGCTCTACTAAATCCCTATATTAAACTTACTCTGTTAAAATAACTGGTCTGGGTTCTATTTTCCAGACTGGATCCTAAATGATACAGTCAGGGTCTAAATATAAGAACAGAAGCAAAAAAAAAAAAAAATTCTAGGAGCTTTGCAATGAAAATTTCAAACCAAAAGGTTAGTTTACAAGGAAAGGACTAATAGAATATGATTATCTTTGGAGAGCCTAAGGTTGAAAATGTCAGGATGGTAGGCCTATATCAGGTCATTAGAAGATGTTCTAAGATCTAGTTATCACAGTGATGTGACAGCAGGTATTGGGGAAGCAGGCACTGCGTGCCCGGGAGTAAAAGACTGTGTGCTAGCTAGTCTCAAAAGATGGCCCCAGTAATACCTTCCCTTCCTTTACACACATGCCAGTCTTTCCATCAGGGTAGAACTTTCTTCCCCTCCCTGTGAATTTGGGCTTGTCTTGTGACTGGCTTTATGCTGATATTCTGGGAATTCTGAGCCCAGTCATTAATAGAACTGCCAGCATAGGCTTCTTCCCCTCGGGTTGCTCATTCCTGAGACAGTTGCTCTCATAACCCAGTCACCGTGCTATGAGAAGCTCGAGCCACAAAGCAAGGCCACATAAAGGAGAACTGATGTACACTGGTCAATAATCCTAGTTGAGAGCCCAGCAGACAGCCAGCATTTGCTGCCAGCCATGTGAGTGTGCCATCTTGAATGTTCCAGACCAGCGGGCCCCCAGATGACTGTAGTCCTAGCTGATGTCAGGTGGAGCAAGAGAACCACCCAGCTGAACTCAGTCAACTAAGGGATGGTGAAAGAGAATGAGATGATTGTTTAAGCCCCTAGGTTCTACAGTATGTCATATGTAACAAGAGAGAACAAAGTCAGACAGGAAGACTAGTTCCCAGATACTGGGAGGCTGAGATCACTGATAGGAAACCTGGGGACGTGGTTACTAGGGTTGGTCAAACCCATTCTAGCACTATTTGTACCTCTACCAAATGATTCCTTGTAAGGCAGCACAGCAGCGTGAACATTTGATTATATTGGCTGCTACCAGAATTTAGGGAAGGGCCTAAAATCCTTTGGAGGGCTGCTTAGGGGATGGAAGACAAAGCGAAAAGAGACGACAAAGGTCTCAGCAAAATTGCCTACATAGGAATGGAGGGGAATTCCTGGAGTGAGTGAAGACAGGAAGGCCCAGGGTGGGTGTGAGACTGAGGGTGAGAGTGGGCAGGGCACCAGGCAGTAGGCAGTAGGCTGAATTCTGGAGAAGTTCCTGCCAGTGAGCAGGTGGAAAACTTTTAGAACAAGGTCGTCCAGTACTCAGTATTTGCTATAAACTTATGCCTTTTTGGAATGTTTTCTGTTGAAACTGATGTGGAAATAAGACCACAGACTCAAGAGTTTTTCATATAGAAACACTTGACATTTACTACAATTATTCATGTGAGAAGAAAGGAGGAGAGCACCTGCAAGCCAGAGCCAAATGACAATTTGCCTCAGTTCTTAACTCATCGGCTTTACCGCTACTCTAATTCATGTGTGTGGTCCAAGATGCACTCCCACCTTCCAGAAATTGTGCTGGGATCTGCAGGGGATGGAGACTCTTGTATTTATACAAGAGTCTCCAATTTATACAACTTTGGAAAGCAATTAAAGTATACATTTTGAAAACAAAAGAAGTCAAAGTAAACTGAATGAGTGTTCACCTGGAGAAAGATTCAGGTGACTTAAAAAGAAAGAGAATTGTAATGGTGTCTTTTTGGCTCAGTTGATAGAGCATGTGACTCTTGATCTTGGGGTTGTGAGTTTGAGCCCCATGTAGGGGTGTAGAGATTACTTAAAAATAAAATCCTAAAAAAAAAAAGACAGAGAGTTGCAGTATTCGCTAAGAACCTAGGAATTAAACATTGAGGGAACAAAACATTAAGGATCTATTTTGTTAGTTGGGTTTTTAACTTTTGGGACACATAACATGGAACATTTTTGCTTTGGGGATAGCTAATTTCCCTCAGCTAGATGAAGGATAAAGGCGTTGCCTTTCTCACCTGGACAGAGATGAGATGAGGTAACAGAATAGGAAGAAATGTATGAGCGAGACTCAGGAATTGCTGGGATTCCTACTGAGAAGTGATCAGGAGATCATGAGCTCCTAGGAATTTGCAGACATTTGGGGACAGCATTGAATTTCTCACAAGGTTTGGGGAGGCTTGAGCTGATTGAGCTCCTTCAAATCCAAGGAACAGACCCAGGTGATAATTAGAAGAGTTCCAAGAGAGAATTAGACCCTGCTGCACATCACACACTGTATGTAATGCATTAACTTCTTTCCTGTGCATCTAGAATGGTACTTGTTCTCAACTCTCCTTGGGGGAATTGAGAACAGAGACACCTGAATCATCTTCTGTGTTCCGGGGTTCAGAAATGGACTCCTAATTGAGACATTAGGCTTTTTATAGCCCAAATAAGGTACCTTCTGGTAGAGTCAGAAGAGTTTAGAGAAAAACTTCGGCAGTGTGCTGAAGGCACTAGTTGGTGAGAGGGTCCCTATTCTAGCAATCAGAACCTCAGGTTTCCAAGTTGGAGGGCACCTTGAGAGTCATGGAATTCAGTCCCCTTATTTTCCTGTTGTAAAATGAAGCTCAGAGAGGTGAAGAGACTTGTCCACGGTGAAGAGTTTGTTAGGCAGCAGAGCTGGAAGGGGAACCCTCTTTTTTGACTCTAAGCCTAGGGGTCTTCTGAGAAACAGTCCCATGTGCTTCTGGCAGATTGTATTACTGTTCCCCAAAATATTCCCTTTTTTTCTCTCTCTTCAGTACCCCTTCCCTGTGGCTCATGATCTCTCCTCTCCTTTTGCCTCAACAGTCTGAGGGAATAATGGCAAGGAGGAGAGCTGGGCCGGCCATCAGGTGTGAGTGAGCAATACCTTTGGCTCCGTATAAGCCACTGAAGTTTGGAGTTGTTTGTTACCACAGGCTGACTTAGTCTATCCTGACTATTGCTGTTTTCTTCTGCCTTGTAAGCAGACCATCTTGCAAGTGAGGGAATGTATTATCCACTGGCAGCCTAAAAACTGCATTTCTCCTGCAAGCTATTAATTTGGATTGCTGTTACACATTGATTTCCTCTGAATCTGGGTTGCCTGAGCAGTATCTGAATGGATCCAATCAACCTGGGTAACTGGAAAGTAAGAGCCAAGAGTTTGGAAAAGAAACAGTGACGTTGAGGCCTTCCCTGACCATCCCTCCCTCCACTAGAGAGAAAGCAAGGGAGAGAGGCAGGAGGGTGAGGGGAATGGGGCCAAGTAAAGAAAGGGACATGGGGATCGCCGACAGGCGAAATTTTCCGACTTCATACGTTGGCTTAGGGCCAACCTTGAGAGTTAGCTCTGTACCTGACCCTTAGAAGGTTCTTTCTTACTTGGTACCCTTCCAGGTGGCCCACCCTCTCACAAGAGGCTATTCCAGATCTCTAATCAGGGGCAGAAGGGACTTTTAAGATGGTGGCTTTTGTACTATATCCTAAATATTAAATTTCTATTTCCACCTTTGCAGTATAAAACAATGTCTTCATTGTATATTGCTTCTTTTTTTCATAATCAAACTTTAAATGATGAAAGAAGTTGAATTAGGGTATTCAAAGGTGATTTTTTATCACATTATGTCATTAACATCACCCATTGTGTCATTAAAGTGAATCAGCTGAGGCTGAGGTAAGGGTGGCCCCAAAAGTAGATTATGTCATTAGAGAGTCACCCTTTGGCTAAAAATATTGTATACTTGCCCTGTGATTCACGCATCACCTAGAAGCAAATCCCAAACACCTGATTTAGGTGAAATATTATTTTTGAGCTTTTAGAATTTTGGTATTCTCCTCAATGGAGGCCGAGTTACCTAAAGGTGCTGCCAAAGTCAAAGAGTGATTGACTTTCATTGTTACAACCTCAAAACCCTAGGTCATTAAACAGTCTGCATATTTTAACCCCAATTTCATATATTTTATATAGTTGTGAGTACCCTTTAAAAGGAGCCCTGGAGGGAATGTATATGGATACAAAATCTTTTAAAAATGAATTTTATATTTGGTACTTCGTGGGCAAAAAATTCACAAAGCAATGAGAACAGATAGGAGCAAGCTTTGTGTTTCGAATATTGTCACCTCATGACTTGGGCAGTTAAGACAAAAGCAATCTCATGTCAGGGTTAGGCAGGCAGCCATAAAATCGCTCTGAAGTAACTGCATGAGAAAGAAGATGTTTTGTTTATGTGTTGTAAAAAGTTCACAAAGACTCCATTTTGTGGGAATGTTAAGTATAACCCAAGTGACAACTCCATCCTCATATAGGTCATGTCCGATCTTGCCTGGCCCACAGCAGCCTAGCTCCAGACACTGCTCTTTTCACAAATATTTGGATTAGACACTCTCCGTTTAGGTTTCTTGTTAACACAAGTGTGCCACTGTCCAGACGGAGTGGTCCTCCCTGTCCGGTGGGTGCCACCACAAGCTACCACAAGAGCACTGGGTAAGGGCACCAGACCCTGGGGAGTGATGAACGAATGAATGGCAGTGCCCCGCCTTCCTTCTTCATCCATATGCTTCCTCCGGCCTCTGTGTGCTGGGCATCTGCCATGTGTCGTTCAAAGCACAGCAAAGCTGACCTGGATCAGAGGCAGGGTAGTGGTTCAGAGCATGGATTCTGGGGCCAGGCTGTCCTACTTCAAATCCTGGCCCTGCCGTTTACTAAAAGTTCCTTAACCTCTGTGTGCCTCCGTTTCCTTATGTGTAAAATGGGTATGATGATAACCGTACCTACTCACAGGGTTGTTACGAGGGTTAAATGAGTCTGGGCACAGAAAGGGCATAGAACATGTTGTTCCTGGCTCATAGGAAATGCTCTGTAAGTGTTAGCTGTCACTGGTTAATTATCATTGCCCCTGGTTGCTGTGATTTGGAATTACATCTGTCAGGAGAGGGTCTGTCTGGTTTATTGGAACACTCAGGTGCCAAAACATCTAGAAAGCCTATCGTAGGAACTGATTTGAGGCCCTGGCCTCCCAAAGGCCACTCAAGGAGACCAGAGTCTTAGGGGGCAGTTTCACCAAATTTTGTCACTGGGTGGGGCCAGGGTAGGCTTGGCCATCCCTAGTCATGGACTTTGCCATTATTTCTTATAGGAAGACAGGATTTCACATACATGGTTTTAGGTTAAGAGACTTGTTCCAAAACATATGTCTATGCTAAAGACCTTCAACCAAGGATTTAGTCCCACATAGGCCCTGTGCCATCTGAACAAGAGTATTAGTACCTCCATCCTTACTAGGAAATGGGGGTCTGCAGTTGGTCTGGCTGCCCAATCCTGGTGTCTGGGGTGCTTGGTGGGGAGACCCTGGGCCCCAGCACATCCCACCAACCTGCAACCTCCCTGCCACACTGTGTCACATACTGTTGGCTGGTTCTTCTTTTTTTTTTTTAAGGATTTTATTTATTTAACAGTGAGAGACACAGTGAGAGAGGGAACACAAGCAGGGGGAGTGGGAGAGGGAGAAACAGGCTTCCCGTGGAGCAGGGAGCCTGATGCAGGGCTCCATCCCAGGACCCCGGGACCATGACCTGAGCCGAAGGCAGACGCTTAACGACTGAGCCACCCAGGTGCCCCTTGGCTGGTTGTTCTATAACCATTCCTCTTTTTCCTTTGCCTACCTCACACTGGAGAAGTGCAAAGTCAAATACTACATGGTCTTGTGGGTACTGATGTGACACAGCTTTGGCCAATGAGACATAAGGCAAACTCTTCTGAGAAATATTTTCCCCTACTTTCTGCCTTTGGGGACAGTTATTTGAAGATAAAATGCTTATAGCTGTGGCAACCATTTTGTGACCATTAGGTAGCAGTCCAAGGGCATAAAAGCCAATATGCTGAGGAATGGTGGGAGGGAAGGACGGAAAAAAACCAAAATCTCTCTGTCCTTGTCGAGCTCCTGAATGAATCCTGGGACTGTTTATCTCTGGACTCTTTATTAAGTAAATAATAAATGCTCCTAAGGTTGAAGCCACTATTAGGTGTTTTTCTGATACTTACAGCCAGAAGCATTTCCAAATGATGCCTTAATTCTCACCCCGTGTGTCTAGTTGCGTACTTAAACTGCTGTCCTTTCTCCTGATTTGTACATCCTTTGGACAGGAGGCAGGCCCTTGTCTGACCAGGCTTTGACTGCCTTACCAGCTTTTCTAGTTCTCTCTCCAAGGTGCTAGAGTCGACTATCCTCAGCCACTGGCTGAGACCCAAGGATGCCCTGCTTACCTGTTCTCACATGCAGAATCTGGCCAGATATTCCTGCCATGGTGTCCCATTCACTGAATTGTACCCCTGCTGTGTTGATGTCCTTCTAGACCCAAGGCTTCCCTGTTATTTGGAACATTTTGATTTGAACTACAGGCCACCCAAGGCAAGGTCAGTTCCCTTAGTCCCAGTCCTGCCCAGTTCTGCCTGACTCATGCTTCCCTGATAGGCCTTTGGCTGAGGTGACATCCTAGCATGACTGGTAGCTAGGCCCACACTGGCTGGGACCCACACAGCTTGGAAAGTTAAGGTCCTGAAATTGCTCCTCTCAGGCCTGACGATGTTGAGTTCAGGATGCTTTATCCCGTACTCCTCAGATTTTCTCGTGCTGCTGACTTGTCATTTTGACTTTAGCCAAGAAACCTGATCTTAATCCCTGCATTGCGTCTGTTCAGAACGGTTTCTCTGAAAAGAGGCCTGGATTTGAAGAGTTAGGAGGTTTTGGCTCTGGTCCTGACTCTCCCACAAACAAATCAAAGCAGGCTGTTCCTGTTCCTTTCTGGGCTTCTATTTTCTGTGTACAAAATGGGGTGTCCATCCTTTGCCTGACACTGCCACTTACACATTTTAGGAAGTGAATTTTAAACTTAGAGACACAATAAAAATTACACAGCACACCTTGAAGAAATTATTTAGAGCACCGAGGGAAATTTCTATAAGTTCTCATGGTGTCTTTTTAATTTTGAGGTTTGGGGAGTATAATGAAAATTGCACTGGAGCCTGTCTTAATTTTAAACAAATCACATTAATCCCCCCCCCCCCCGCAGGGTTTTCTAACACACCAGAAATAAATTACAGAAAGGAGGGGAAAAAAAAGCACCAAAGAGTAATTCTTCCCAGCTGTAAACCTTGCTTTTTATGTGAATTAAGTCTTTGGTCCCTAAAAATCCATTTTGCTCTTGGACAAATTCCAGAGACACTGCCCTCTTGGGGAAGCAACGGAGCCAGGGACGGAATGGCTGTCTGGGGATGAGGTTTCTCCTCCGACTGTGCTGATCCAAGAAAGAAGCTTGAGGGATGGGAGTGGGGTAATGAGCTCTGTGTTCCGGCTTTTTGGCATACGCAGGGTACCTTCTCTCCTTTTCAATGTACTCTGCTGCTTCTCTCTGCTCTCTTAAGAAATGCAGGCCCCGACTCTTTCCCTCATGAGTACCTTCGTCTTTGTAACTCAGCAAGGCCGTGGCAGAGTCCTGCTGCATAAGGTCTGCTGGAAATGGTGGGGCCACTGGTGTATCATCAATCCTGTCCCGAGGTAAGCTCGTCTGTTTTTCATATCTAAGCATTTCTAGGGGCCGGCTACTGTCCACAGATGTGCTAGAGGCAAAGTGGGTGCTGGGCACCAAAAGAAGAAAGCCCATTTGGGGTCACTCATGGGTGCTGGTAATAGAGACTTTTAAAAAAATATTTTAAATTGTGGTCAAATATGCATAGTATTTGTTATGTTGATCATCTGTAAGTATACACTCTCGTGGCATTAATTACATTCCCAGTACTGTGTACCCGTCACCAAAGTTTATCCTCACCCCCAGTACAAACTCCGTACCCATTAAACAACAGCTCCTCCTTCCTCCCTTCCCCCAGCTCCTGGTCACCTCTATTCTGCTTCCTATTTCTATGAATTTGCCTATTCTAGGTATTTCATATAGGTGGGATCACACAATATCTGTCCTTTGTGTCTGGCTTCTTTCACTTAGCATAGTGTTTTCAAGGTTCATCCATGTTGTGGCCTGTGTCAGAACTTCATGCCTTGTCATGGCTGAATAATAGTCCATGGTATGGATAGACCACATTTCTTTTATCCATTCATCCCTCCACGGACACTTGGGTTGCTCTCACTTTTTGGTTGTTGTGAATAGTGCTGCTATGAGTGCTCATGTATAGAGATCTGTTCAAGTCCCTACTTTCAGTTCTTTGGGATAGACACCTAGGAGTGGGGATGCTGAGTCATAGGATTTTACATGTGGCCATGGTATCATTAGCACCAACACAGGCAGTAGGGGTTTGCAAAGATAAGACACATAGTCATATCCAGAGGGCTGAGGTAAGGATCAGAGCCAAGTGCAAGGAGAAGAAAGGGTTGGAAGAGATGGACCGTATGGTTGTCCTATAAGATGCTGAGATTTGGTCAGATCCACAGTGAAGACAGAATGGGAGGTCAGGAGCTGGGTAAATGGTTCCTTTGTAGAAAGACTGCAGGAGCTCCAGGGAGGGTGGAACAGAGCTGACAGACAGGGAGACTGAGCAGCCAGGAAGGCAAGGGGCAGAGCGTCAAATAGTGGCCATGTAGTAAAAAAACAAAGAATCCACAGGAACCAAGTGGCTGGGCAGAGTAAGGGTCAGGGGCCAAACGAGTCATCCAGAAGGCAGTATAGGACCTGGTAACTAACAAGCTTCGATCCTGTGGCCATCCCCCCCAAGCTAAAAGGCCTCTGGTATCCCTCCTGCTATTACAGGGAGAAAACTGGGATGGCTCTTGGTTTTCGAGGAAGGGCACCTAGATAAGGGCCCATCCTGACCACAGCCTACCTGTGGGAGAGGATCGCTGAAGCCATTCCCTTCTGAGACCAAAGTGAGTAGCTAAAGGCTCAAGATGATCCATGATCCTGGCCTATGACATGAGGAACTGTTACAAAACAGCACCGTTTTATTATATGTTGGACCCAAGTGTAAATACATTGCCTGTGTACTGAGCAAAGTGTTCTGTTAGGAGGCCAAGAAACACACATACTAAATTCTAGGTGATGACTAACTCCCAACTACTTGGCTTAAAAATAACGGCAGAGGCCAATCCAGGCCACGGAGGTCAGTAATTCTATGAGGGCACAAACCAGGTGGCGTCCTAATCCCGCTGTACTACAGCCTGCTGGGAAGGGAGTTCACACCTCATCTCCAGGTTTATCCCTCGAGCAGGTGCAACAGTAGAAAAGGTCATGTAGCAAAGAGAGCCAGGAGAACAGCTAGCCTGGGCCAAATCCGGGGTAGGGTGAGCTCTCAGCCCAGAACTGTATGGCTATCCACGTTCGGGCTCACCAAACACAGTGACACGAATCTTGGATGGTACAAAACCTGCTTGGCTGCAAACCCCAGGTGGTTTTCAAAGCGGCCTCCTAGACCAAATTATTTCTGGGGTCAGAAGTTGCACAGTCCGGCTCTATCTGTGAGCTTCAGTGGGACTCATTTCTACTAAAACTAACATCCCCATACGATTAGGAAAGTTTCCCCTGCCACATCCCTGCTGCAGAGAATTGCACCAGCGCTTCCAAAAGCACCTAAACTCTGCTTTGAATTAGCACAATGCATAACCCAAGTGGAGAGAATCCACATTGTGAGAGAATGTAGTTCAGGTTCCTTCTCTGAAGCATTCTAAAATAGGCCTCAATAGTAATAGGCCCCACTGTAGTCACTCTGACACTTTGAGAAAGTGCCCTGCTTTCTGGCTTCTGATGCGTTTCTTTATGGCAGCTACTTTCTCTGGTGACGTCTCATACTCCCTTCGTGTGTGCCAATCTGAGTTCCTTCAGGCTCAGAGATGCCTTTTACGACAACCTCCCCGGGATTGCTTGCTGTTCCCATGGGCCTCTCCCTCCTCAGAAAACCTGAAGTCGCTTGCCATATTCTGTTTTATTTATGTATCTTAAACTCTCCTCTACTAGATGATAAACTTCTTGGGGTCACAAGATTTTCTACAGTTTTCCATTTCTCCAATGTGTCTTGTACTTAAGAGGCATACAGTAGATATCGATAGACAATTAATGAATAAACTCACAGATACAGAAGGAAATTATATTTAGTATAGTTTTTTGGAATCCTATTCCATAAAGTTGTGCAGTATATTTTGGGAAAGTGTTTTTAAGTATCTGACATTCCCAGTGTTTCAATATATCTATTTTTCTCCTGTCTTTTTCCTAGTAGAAAAAGCACCACCTGCTATATAGTATTAATTAATTAATAAATGATTGGTTAGGTCCTAAATGCCTCTGCTGCTCCTCCTTCTTCAAGGTGGCTAATTCTCATTCTTTCTGTCCTGTTTTCTTTTTTAAAAGATTTTATTTATTTATTTGACAGAGACACAGCGAGAGAGGGAACACAAGCAGGGGGGAGGGGCAGAAGGAGAGGGAGAAGTGGACTCTCCGCTGAGCAGGGAGCCCGATGCGGGGCTCGATCCCAGGACCCTGGGATCATGACCTGAGCCGAAGGCAGACGCTCAACGACTGAGCCACCCCTGCCCTCTCTTTTCTACCACTGTGCCTCACTTTCCTCGGCAGTGGAACGGGTCAGTATGTGACCTCGCTGGGTTTTTGTTGTGAGGACAAGATAATACGGTGATGCAGAAATGTTGAGAAAAGTGGCCAGAGCCAGGCAAAGTGAAACTGCACTAGGAACTTTTCAAACCCCCGTGTAGAATGACACATTTGACCATATGGGAGAAGATAGCACCATAGAACAAGCTGTTAGTCATAATGAGCTCTGGGGAGATCGTGTACCATGAGAGTCAAGCGAGGAACAGGCAGAGAACAGGACTAAGAACATTTCCTCCATTAATCATGGGACCGAGAACAGAGCTCTCCTGTGTACCCACTTAATCAAAACAGCATACCTCCAAAGCAGAATTTCTGCCAAAGCAGGCTATACCCAAACCACGCAAGTGCATTATTTCAAAGTCGCAGGAGTTGCCTTCCAGAACAAGACAGCCTATTAAAAAATGAATAATGTGCATTTCTTCCTGGAAAGAACAAATCAATACCCCTCGGCGGGCCCAGTGCCACACATCAGCCTCCAGTCGTAGGACAGCTCTTCCTTCCCCTCCTTCTGGCTCACCCATCTCGCCCCGGTGGAAGGGATGTGTCACATCTTCTCTCCCCACACTGGCTGAGGCTGAAGTAAAAGAAGTTAACCTCCCCCTAAATAATACATTCTACATTTCAGCTACGATGGATACCCTGTGGGCAAATATTTTCTTCTAAACCCCATGCAGACTTTAGGTTCGGATTACTCAGAGAAGTATAGTTGTTCATACTGTAGATTCAACTACAACCCCTACGATGGTTCAGTCCAGTTAAATATATGTTTATTTTAAACTTAAGATGTTTACTTGAGCTTCTACTGTGCACTAGATACTGTGTGGAGCATTATGAATTGTCATTTCTTCTCTTGTTGTATAAACAAGGAGACTGGTATCAGAGAGGTTTGGTTGTATGCCCAAAGCCACACAGCTGGTAAGTGGTAGAGCTGGCTTTTGAACCCAAGTCTCTGTGCCTCCAGAGTCCTTACTTTTAATCATTAGGCTATGGTGGTCATAGCTGTGTGGCAAGCACTGGATTGTTAGGGACACTGCGAATGAATCAGATTTGCTTCTTGTCCCCAAGTGTGAGAGACTGGCATATTATGCCTATCTCACCTTTTTTTTTTGCCCCGAAGATTTATTTATTTATTTCAGAGGCTGAGGCGGGGCAGGGGCAGAGGGAGAGAGAGAGAGAGTCCCAAGCAGACTCCGTGCCCAGAGCGGAGCCCACGCAGGGCTCCATTCCACAACCCAGAGATCACGACCTGAGCCGAAACCAAGTCAGAGGCTTAACCGACTGCACCACCCAGGCGCCCCACCCCTATCCTTAATTTGGAGTTTACTGTCTATCGATATCTACTGTATGCCTCTTAAGTACAAGACACATTGGAGAAATGGAAAACTGTAGAAAATCTTGTGACCCCAAGAAGTTTATCATCTAGTAGAGGAGAGTTTAAGATACATAAATAAAACAGAATATGGCAAGCGACTTTAGGTTTTCTGAGGAGGGAGAGGCCCATGGGAACAGCAAGCAATCCCGGGGAGGTTGTCGTAAAAGGCATCTCTGAGCCTGAAGGAACTCAGATTGGCATACACGAAGGGAGTATGAGACGTCACCAGAGAAAGTAGCTGCCATAAAGAAACGGATATCATAACTCGCTGTCAGGTGGAAAGTGAAAAACCACAGAATTCAAGATCTTGCCCAAAGTAGTGTTAGTAGGTGACCGATTAGGGATTCAAACCCAGGCAATCTTCTCTGATTCCACAGCCCACACGGCCTAAGCACTGTGCCACATTTCTCCCTGCAAATATTGGCAAAAAGATATTTACTTAAGGTGTGATAACTTCTTTAACAGAGGTAAGTAAATGTACTAAAACATAACCATGGCTTGGGTTGAAGAGTCAGGGACACCAGGTTTGGGGCTTAAATGGTGCCACTAAGGGAGGTGGCAGAAGCGGAAAGGGCATAAGAGCAGGAAGGTGACTCTGTGTCCCTCACACACAGCTCCTGGCTTCAGTGCTCCATTCCAAGTGACCCAGTAGCCCGGACATTGCAGAACAGTCTCCCACTACCAGTGGTTTGGTTTGTCATTTCTTGTCGGTTTCTTTGTTCGTCTGTTACTTTTTATTGAGGTTTTCCTTACATAAACTAAAGTGCTCTAATCTTAAATGTACAGCTTGATGAATTCCTATAAAGGTATACACCCATGTAGACAGCACCCAGAGTACGATATAGATCATTTCCATAACCTGAGAAGATTCCTTCATGTCCTCTCCCAGTCAGTACCCATACCCCTCTCTTGAGGTGATCAATGTTCTGACCTCTATCATCCCTATCAGTTGGTTTTGTCAGTTCTTGAATTTCACACAAATAGAATCATACAGTATGTGTTCTTTTGTATCTGGCTCTTCCTTAGCAAAATGTCCCTAACATTTCTCTGTGTGGTTGTGTGTAGCAGTAGTCTGTTCTTTTCATGACTGTCTCATTTCCATTGTATGAATATACTTCAATTTACTCATCCACTTTAATGTTCATGGATGTTTGAGTTATTTCTAGTTTCTGGATATTATGAATAAAAGTACCACGTCTTGTACACGCCTTTTGGTGGACATACGATCTCATTTCACTTGGGTTTATACCAAGGACTGGAGTTGTCAAACGAAAAGGTCTCTCTCTCTCTCTGTGTGTGTGTGTGTGTGTGTGTGTGTGTGTATCTCAAACCAAAGGTTCACACACACACGTACATACATACATTTCGCTTTAGTAGGAATGGCCAAACTATTTTCCAAAGGGATTATATCAATTTATACTCCTCTATCAGCAGTGTATGAAAGATCCAGTTACTCCACATTCTTACCAGCATTTCATACGGTTCAGTCTGATCACTCTTTTTTTTTAACTTTTTATTTTGGAATAATGACCAATTGGAAGAACCACAATCAAGATACAGAGCTGTATAGTTCTACCCAGCATGCTCCCCATACCATCCTAACCCTTGGCAGTCACCAATCTGTTCCCCATTTCTATACTTTTGTCATTTTGAGAATGTTATATAAATGGAATCTTAGAGTCTGTGACCTTTTGAGATTGCCTTTTTCACTCAGCATAGTGCCCCTGAGATCCATCCAAATTGTTGTGTATATTACAAGTTTGATCCTTTTTATTGCTAAGTGGTATTCCATGGTATGGATGCAGCACAGTTTAACCATTCGCTTATGTAGAACATTTTAGTCGTTTCTGGTTTTTGGCTATTACAAATAAAGCTGCTAATGAAAAATCATGTACAGGTTTTTGTGTGGTTCTAAGTTTCCATTTCTCTATGATAAATGCCCAGGAGTGAGATTGCTGGGTCTTAAGGTAAGTATATGTTTAGTTTTTTAAGAAACTGTGAAACTATTTTCTAGCAGGGCTGTACCATTTTACATTCTTCCCAGCAGTGTAAGAGAGATCCAGTTACTCTACATCCTTGAAAGAAGTTGGTTTTGTCATTCTTTTTTATTTTCTGTTTACTGTTTTGTTTTTTTTCCTGCTTTCCTGTGGGTTACTTGAACATTCTTTAGAATTCCATTTTGATTTATTATGTTTCTGGGATTTGTGTTTGATTTCCTGTGTTTCATAGTGTATGCATCTGAATAATGTTGCAAATGGTATATATAATGTATATTACATATACATAACTTATCACGGTCTGCTAGTATTAACATTTTACCAGTCTGTGTGAAGTGTAGAGATCTTACTTCCCCTTAACTCCCTTTACCCTCTCCCATTTATAATATAATTGTCTTAAATATTTCCTCTACATACATTGAGAATTACATCGGGCAGTATTATAATTTTTGCCTTAACTGTCACACATAATTTGGAAAACTCAAGAAGAGAAGGAAGGTCTATTGTATTTACCCATATTTTATTCCTTCCATTATTCTTCCTTCTTCCCTGATGTTCCAAGATTTCCTTTTATCGTTTCCTTTGTGTTCAGAGAATTTCCTTTAGCCGTTATTTTAGCATGGGTCTGCTAGTGACAGAGTCCCTTATTTTTCCTGGATCTGAGGATGTTTTTATTTCCTCTTTTATTCCTGAAGGTTATTTTCACTGGATATAGAATTCTGGATGGGCAGTTCTTTTTTTCTTTAGCACTTGAGAACTCTCTTGACCTCCCTAGTTCCTTATGAGAAATCTGCTGTCATTCGAATTGTTTTACCCCTGTAGGTAATGTGTCATTTCTCTCTTGCTATTTGCAAGATTTTCCCTTTGTCTTTTATTTTCAGAAGTTTGACTGTGATGCGTCTTTGTGTGAAATACCTTAGATTGATCCCATCTGGGGTTTGCTCAGCTTCTTGAATCTGTTCGTATCTCTTGCCAAATATGGAAAGTTTTAGCCATGATTTCTTCAAATACTTCATAAGCCTAACCTTTCTCCCTCCCCCTTTTTGGACTCTGATGATACGAATGTTAGATTTGTTGGAGTCCCACAGGTCCCTGAGTTTCTATCATTTGTTTTTTTTAAGTATACTTTCTCTCTGTTGTTCAGATTGGGTAATTTTTTAAAAAGATTTTATTTATTTATTTGACAGAGAGAGAGAGAGAGATAGCACAAGCAGGGGGAGCAGCAGGCAGAGGGAGAAGCAGGCTCCCCGCTGAGCAAGGAGCTCGTCACGGGGCTCAATCCCAGGACCCTGAGATTGTGACCTGAGCCAAAGGCAGATGCTTAACTGACTGAGCCACCCAGGCGCCCCTAGATTGGGTAATTATTTTTTAAAGAATTTATTTATTTGAGAGAGAGAGAGAGTGAGAGTGAGGGGGAGGAGCAGAGGGAGAGGAACAAGCAGACTCAGTGCTGAGCGCAGAGCCCGAGGCGGGGCTTGATGCCAAGACCCTGAGATCATGACCTGAGCTGAAATCAAGAGTTGGGCACTCAACCAACTGAACCACCCAGGCGCCCCTAGATTGGGTAATTTTTTTTATCATTTTGTCTTCCAGTTCACCAATTCTCTTGTATATCCTTTACATTCTGCTGTTGAGCCCATCCAGTGAATTTTGAATATTGATTATTGTATTTTTACTTCTAAAATTTCCATTTGATGCTTCTTTATGTCTTCTATTACTTTGCTGACACTTTCTAATTTTTCATTTTTTTCAAACATGTTCATAATTGCCCATTGAAGCATTTTAATGATGGCTGCTTCAAAATCCTTATTAGATAATTCTAATATCTGTGCCATTTCAGTGATGGTGTCTGTTGATTGTCTTTTCTCTTTCAAGTTGAGATTTTCTGGTTCTTGGTGTGACAAGTGATTTTCTGTTGAAACTTGGACATGTTTGGTATTATGTAATAGGGGGTGGATCTTATTTGAAGTTTCTGTTTTAGCTGGCCTCTTTTGACATCACTTTGGCAGGGAGAAGAGAGGGGTGCTGCCTTGTTACTACTAGGTGGAGGTAGAAATCCAGGTTCTTCATTGACCTCCATTCACACTCCTCATTACTGCTAGGTTAAGGTGGGAGTTCAGGTTTATTTCCTACTGGGCCTCTGCCAATACCACCCTGGCTGGGAGGAACAGGGTGCCTCTTTACTGCTCCCCACATAGCTTCCACTGACAGTGGGAGGCTTCATTACCACTGGGTGGTTGTAAAAGTCTTGACTTTCCACTAGGCCCCCTTGACACCACCCTAATGGGGGAAGGGGAGGAGTGCCTCATTACTGACTGGTAGGAGTGGAAGTCCAGGTTCCCCACGTGGTCTCCACTGATACCAGGAGGTGGGTGAGCCTTGTTACCGCCCAGTGGAGAAGAAAGTCTGGGCTCCTCATTTGGCCTTCTCTGAAAACACCTTGGTGAGGGACCTGTGGTGCTTGTTTATAGCCTGGCAAGTATAGAAGAACAGATTTCCCAGTCAGCCTTTGTTGATGAAGATGGGTATGGGGGCTACAGTATTTTGTCTGGTGTATGCTGCGGGTAGAGGGGTTATTGTCTAAAAGTTTTCTATCTTTCTTTTTCGTGCCTTTCGTGATCCTTTGGCTAGGGAATGCAGGCTTTTCTTGGGGCTTCTTTTGGTCCGTGCCCATTGGAATTCTAGTTAGCCAGCTTCTCCAGTACCCAAACTGGGATATTTGAGGCAAAAACAAAAAGCAAGAACCCAGGAACTCACCACCATGTTGTTTTTCAAGCCTCAAGGTCTCTAGCTTGTCTACCTTCTTTTCTCTACCTTTCTGAGTCTCCTTATTTGTTTGATATACAATGTCCAGGAGTATTAAGGTGTACTTAGTGGGTGAAATAGGACAAAGTACAACTACTCTATCCTTCTGAAAGCAAAAGTCCTTTCTGAAAGTTGTTTTAAAATTCCATTTCATGGGGTCATAGGCTTCTGGGGTGTTACCACAGGGGCTGCTACAGTGGGGGAGAGGGTGACCGAGGGGAATGTGGAGTGGTCGTTGATCCTCTAGGAGCCCTCCCCTATGATTTCATAGAGCAGCTTCACTTTTGTTTTGATTTTATATATTGGGTTTCCATCTAAGATATCAGTGATAAAAGGGTCCTGCTGTTTAAAAGAAGTTGGAAACCACTCTTGAAATGTCCTCAAATTCCAACATTTTGGTTTCCAAACTGTCTGTCTCACTGTCTTTCGCACCTGAAAGAAGTGCAAAAATCTTTTGTCAAAACCATGGGTCTATGTTTTTAATTTGGGCAACATGGTAGCCATAACCATATGCCATGAAAGCAGAGTGTCTTGGAAAGTCCTAGATATTTGCACACCTAACACAGATGTTCCATTTAGCTGGTGGGACTGGGGAAAGGATTCAGCCTTTGGGGTCTAAATGCCTAGATTTGAGGCTAAACTAATTCCCTAGCTGTGTGATCTTATACAAATGATAACTTCTCACAGCCTCCATGCCCTTATCTACTGGGGATAATAAGATCTAATTCACGGGATAACTTGTTAAATGCTGAGAGCCCACATCCATCTAAAGGGCTGGCCTCTGCAGTGTTGTCCAGTACAGCAGCTAATAGCCATGTGTGTCTACTGAGCATCTGAAATATGACTGGTGCCACTGAGGAACTGAATTTTGTTTCATTTGAATTAAAATTTAAAGACTGATACTTGATTCAGTTATTGGAAAACTTTGTAGTATATTTGGAACAACTTGCATTGTATTTGGAACACCTTGAGTATGGAACTGTAAATATTATGAAATCTAAACACAGGTCAAGAATCTCTAATGGGGGCGCCTGGGCGGCTCAGTCGTTAACCGTCTGCCTTCAGCTCAGGTCATGATCCCAGGGTCCTGGGATCGAGCCCTACATCGGGCTCCCTGCTCCGCGGGAAGCCTGCTTCTCCCTCTCCCACTCCCCCTGCTTGTGTTCCCTCTCTCGCTATGTCTCTATCTGTCAAATAAATAAATAAAATCTTAAAAAAAAAAAGAATTTCTGATGAAAATTTGGTGTCTGAACTGCAGTGTAAAACACACTGGATTTTGAAGACTTAGTATGAAAGAGAATGTAAAATTTTAATACTTTCTCTATTTACTACATGTTGAAGTGACAATATTTTAGACATACTGGATTAAATAAAACATATTATTAAAATGAATTCCACTCAGTTCCTTTTAATGTGGCTACCAGAAAATTTAAAATTATCTAAGTGGCTTGCATCATATTTCTGTTGGTCAGTGCTGTTCTAGAATGACACATACGAAGTAGGTTGATTAATCTCACATGCTTTTTACTTTGGTGAGACTGAGTGATTCCTTTAGATAGGTTTATCACCTAAGCAATTAAAATATATTTTCTTAAACAGTTGGGTATATACGGAATACATAGAATTTTTACCTAAAAGTTGTCTGACTGAAGTTATAAGATTTAAGTTCCTCTCCTTATTGGTGGGAATGCAAGATGATATAATCCTTACCAGATAACCATTCATTCATTCATTTATTCAGGAAGAAGTTTTTGAGCTTCTACTCTGTGTTAGGTGTGTCAATATATGGGACTTTACTGAACACTTTACTTTCATGCCATGTGGTTATTATGGCCACCATGTTTCCCAAGCTAAAAACATAGACACATGTTCACGATGAAAGATTTTTATACTTCTTTCAGATATGAAAGACAGTGAGGGAGATAGAGACTGGAAGCCAAAGTGTTAGAACTTACTGACTACTTGGGAAGTCAGTCATTTGAAGAATAATTACAAGAATAGTCATTTAGTTGTAGTTGTGATAGGTTCTACAAAGTAAAAAATACCTTTTAAAATAAATATGCCATTTGTACAGAAACTTTCCCCTTAGGAATTTACCCTAGAGAAATAATCATAGTTGTGCCCAAATGTATGTATGGGAATGTTCCCTGAAGTGTTAAAAATAACAAAAATACCTTGTAACAACCCAAATGGTCAACAATTAGAGATTGGCTATCCAAAGTAACCATTTGACAGAAAACCGTGCAGTCATTAAAAATCATGTTGAGGGCACCTGGGTGGCTCAGTTGGTTAAGCTACTGCCTTCAGCTCAGGTCATGATCCTGGGTCCTGGGATCGAGTCTTGCATCAGACTCCCCACCGAGAGCGGGGAGTCTGCTTCTCCCTCTGACCCTCCCCCCTCTCATGCTCTCTCTGTCTCATTCTTTCTCTCTCAAATAAATAAATAAAATCTTTAAAAAATCATAAAAATAAAAATCATGTTGAGAAAGACATTGAATGATTTAAAAATGTGATCACAAAAGCACTGTGTACATTATCATCCTGATTAAATAAAACATACAAATGGATATAAAAGTACAGGAGCGATCTTCACCAACATGTTAATAGTATTTCTCTGCTAAGGCACTGAGTAATTTTTTTTCCTCTTTGGCCTTTGTGGCATTTCTACATTGCCTTCAGAATGAACATCTTTTCGTTTACTATCCAGAATAAAAGATAAATATTATACATTTTTAAAGGGAGCTGATTGAATCAAACTGTATGTCATTTCATAATTGTGCTTAATTGGGACAGAAGACAGGAAATGGAAAATGGGAGTGTTAGTCCTATAGGATTTCATAGTTAATTAAAAAAAAAGTTAGGCCATGTTTATGCTGTATTCATTGCTTGTTTGAAACAATTAACAATAAAGCCAAGAGAAATTTAAGATAAAAAAAAGATAGCCACCTCAGCAACCTGAGTGGAACAGGAAATGATTGTTTCTTCTGTGCTTGATTGGGTTCATCATCATGAGCCAGATTTCTCTGCACAATTTAGCTTTGTGAGAGCCACATTTTGTAAATTCAGGTGCTTTACAAATTCACAGTAAAGGTGTTTAATCAAAGCTGGGATTTGTTCTGTAACAAAGATTCAAAGTCCCCTTCAACAAGATGGAGATTACTTGAGGTTTATAAATAAGCTACGAAAGAAGAAGCAGACCTCATATTTCACCAGCCACCCGATACCATTTGTCTCGTCCCGTGTTTTGCGGGACCAGGAGTTGGGTTCTTCCCCGTTGTACCCGTTCCTTGGACTGTTCCTTCCACTGTCCAAGCAAAAGGCTCCACAAGTCTCCTACTGTGACTGCCCTGAGGACTTTGTCTTCAGCAATAATCCCACTTCCTTTCCTCAGATAAAAACACTTAGGTTTAAGCGGTGACTTAAAGGGGGTTGGTAACAGGTAAAGAGTGCCAGTGAGGGGAAGAGTGCCAAAGGAATCAGGGATAGACGACCTAGAGTGAGGACCAGACCAAACCAATGTTCCTATCTGCTCTATTATGAGGATGATAAACATTTCTAAATGCATGTCACGCACACCTGGGTAGAAAAAGAACTGTGGTCCATTGGTCAAACTGCTGACCTGCAGAGAGTTTGAGGACATGTCCAGGGAGTGGGGGCAGGGATCAGTAAGGGAACATCACGAGGTCCCAGGCAAATAACAGCACACCAGTAACAATAACTACTACATTAATTGAATATCTACTTTGAGCCAGACACTGGCCCGGGTATTTTACTGTTATTTATTGATTGATTTTTATTTATTTATTTGAGAGAGCGAGCAAGAGCGAGCCAGAGCACAAGTCGGGGGAAGGGCAGAGGGAGAAGGAGAAGCAGACTCCTCACCGAGTGGGGAGCCCGACGCGGGGCTCGATCCCAGGACCCAGAGATCATTCATGACCTGAGCCGAAGTCAGCCACTTAACCCACTGAGCCACCCAGGTGCCCCAAGGCCTGGGTATTTTATATAAATGAGTTAATTTGCACATTTATTCTCAAAACCCTTAAAAGGTGGGTCTTATTTTTCTCACTTTACAGATGAAGAAAGAGAGGTTGAGAAAGGTTACTAATTAATAGGAATGCTATTACTATTGCTACCACTGGAACTGCTGGTTAATTTTATTGAGCAATAGCTATGCACCAGCTACATGCTCTGTATTTCTTTATCTCATTTAATCCTGGCAACAACCCAATGATATAGACATCAGAACACACACCTAGTAAGCTGGGATTTATATCCAGGTGTATTTGACTTCAAAGTTCAGCTCTTTCTATTGCACCGTATAGTGTCATTCACCACCAGTTATTTTTAAAAATGGTAATTTAACGATATAAATGAAGAATAGCTGAAGAATGAAAGTAAACTTAATTTTTCTTCTAGCTCTAAGTTTGCTGTAGATTTCTTTTGGGGGTTGCTAATAGGTTGTCTGTACCACTAATTTTTACTCCTCCTAGAGAAGATGACATTTGGGGGACTTGCATTTATTGCAGTATTTATTTCCATCCCATTCATTGAAGTAAGAACCCTTGGCTCACTCAGTGATGTTTCTTGGACTTGATCTTCTACCTATTCCCATCCTGAGTCTCTCTGCCAACCCAGTCCCCAACAAACATGGAGTAGTGTCATTATTTTCCTTAAAAGCTTGTCCGAAATCAAATAGGAAATTATCTTCCACTCCAAATCAGGATGGTAGAGATCATGAGTAAGTGTCACCTAGTCTATTGGCTTTGTCCCCAGTGAGGTAAAAGGAATTCCCAGCCCCAGCCCTATGTTTTCTCTTAGGCACATTTGTTCTGTTCCTTCCTCTTGAAGACCTTGTCAATCAAATGGTCATAAAAAAAAAATTGTTGTTTTGAACCTGAAAAAATCTAGGCCACCTTGAGGCCCTCCTCAGTGTGTACACGTAAAAGAAAAATCCAGTCTAATTCCAAAGCCTTCAAGAGCAATGCAGATCTTTATTCAACACTCAGCTAGCTCTCCTTTTGTTCTTCCCTCCTTTTCCATTCATTTTCGGTCACTCGCTCGTACAAGTATGCATTTCTACCTATTCCCCTGGTCACAATGACACCAAATAGCAGAGCAGCACAAAGCAGGGAGTGGAAGGGCAGAAGACTCAGGAGACACACTTAGTATATTTACAATTTTTGTGTCCCTGTTATATTTTAAACAGTATCTTTGTCCCTTTGAGGTGGCGGTTCTCAACCCACTGCACATTTGAATCACATGGGAAACTTCTATCAAATATCTGAGGCCCCAAACCCCAGCCAGACCAGTTAAATCAGAATTTCTGCATGGGACCTGGGTACAGTTTTTTTTTTTTAATTTTAAATTGAAGTACAGTTGACATATAATATTAAACTAGTTTCACCTATACAACAAAGTGATTCAACAATTATATACATTATGAAAAGCTCACCACAGTAAGTGTATTATAGTATGATTGACTATATTCCTTATACTGTACTTTCCATTCCTGTGACTTATTTATTTTATAACTGGAAGTCTATATCTTTTAATTCCCTTTGCCCATTTGGCCCATCCCCCTTCCATTCCTTTGGCAGCCATCAATTAGTTCTCTATATGTATGAGTCCGGTTCTCTCATTCTTGTTGTTGTTGTTTGCTTGCTTTGCCTTTTAGTTTGACTTTCTCTGTCTGGCTTATTTCACTTAGCATAATATTCCCTAGGTTCATTCATATTGTGGCAAATGGCAAAGCTGGGAGTATCACAACTCCAGATTTGAAGACATACTACAAAGCTGTAGTAATCAAAGCAGTATGGTACTGGCATAAAAACAGACACACAGATCAATGGAACAGAATAGAGAGCCCAGAAATAAACACATGCTTATGTGGTCAACCCATCCAAGACAAAGGAGGCAAGAATATACAATGGGGAAAAGACCATCTTCAAGAAATGGTGCTGGGAAAACTAGACAGGTACACACTAAAGCATAAAAATGGACACTTTCTTACATCATACACAAAAATAAACTCAAAATACATTAAAGACCTAAATGCAAAACCTGAAACCATAACATTCCTAAAAGAAAACATAGGCAGTAATCTCTTGGACATCAACCTTAGCAATATTATTCTGCATCTGTCTCCTGAGGCAAGAGAAGTAAAAACAAAAATAAATAATTGGTACTACTTCAAACTAAAAAGCTTTGGCACAGCAAAGGAAACCATCAACAAAACAAGAGGAAATATTTGCAAATGATGTAACTGATAAGGGGTTAACATTCAAAATATATAAAGAACTCATACAACTCAACACCAAAAAAACAAAGAATCTGATTGAAACATGGGCAGAGGACCTGAAAAGACATTTTTCCAAAGACATCCAGATGGCCAACAGACACATGAAACAATGCTCAACTTCACTAATCATCAGGGAAATGCAAATCAAAACCACCATGAACTATCACCTCACACCTGTCGGAGTGGCTAAAATCAACAACACAAGAAACAAGAGGTGTTGGTGAGCATGTGGAGAAAAGGGAACTCTTGTGTACTGTTGGTGAGAATGTAAATTGGTGCAGCTACAATGGAAAACAGCATGGAGGTTCCTCGAAAAAGGAAAAATACAGTAATTCCACTTCTCAGTATTCACCCAAGAACAAAAACACTAATTTGAAAAGATATACACATCCCTGTGTTTATTATAGCATTATTTACATTAGTCGAAGTATGGAAACATCCTAAGTGTCCATTAATAGATGAATGCATAAAGAAGAAGTGGTATATATACACAATGGACTATTACTCAGCCATAAAAAGAATGGTTTGTTTTTGATCTCAGGTGATTTTAACGTGCAGCCGAAGTTTAAAACCTCTGCTTTAAGGGATCTGTGGTTGGATTCTTCTGTTTCATCTCTCCTAGGACTTAGCAAGTTTCCTTTTTGTCTTTCCTGTCTCTCTTTTCTTTTTAAAGATTTTATTTATTTATTTGAGAGACAGAGTGAGTGCAAAAGAGAGAACACATGAGCAGGGGCAGAGGGAGAGGGAGAAGCAGGCTCCCCTGCTGAGCAGGGAGCCTGACACATGGCTCCATCCCAGGACTCGGGGATCATGACCTGAGCCGAAGGCAGATGCTTAACCCACTGAACCACCCAGGCACCCCTGTCTCTCCTGCCTCTTATTTTATTTTTCATGTTCACTTTTCAACCTACCTTTCACTTTTCCATTCTTATTTGTTCTCTCACACATACTTTATTTCTAATCAAGGTATGGAATGAGGATTCAGATACAAGTTGTTCCTTTGAGAGGTGATCCTGCGAGATCCCCGTTCAGGGATGGGGAAGTAAGACAGGGCAGGGAAGGCAGACAATAAAGGATGCATTATCAAGGGTGCCCACTCTGGGCAACTAGAACTTAATCTGGTTGAAAAGGTAACCACAGGGTGCCTGGGTGGCTCAGTTGGTTAAGCAACTGCCTTTGGCTCTGGTCATGATCCCGGAGTCCTGGGATCGAGTCCCACATCAGGCTCCCGGCTCAGCGGGGAGCCTGCTTCTCCCTCTGACCTTCTCCCCTCTCCTGCTGTTTCTCTCTCTCTCAAATAAATAAATAAAATCTTAAAAAAAATAAAGATAAAAGAAAAAAAAAGGTAACCACATACCTCAAAGTTATGCCATCCAAGGAAGAAGGGAGCTAGAGACTGGATCTACCAATTCCTGCTAGTGTTTGGTTGAGGACTGGCCCCAGGGGTGTTTAATTCTCTGCCACTTCTATCCTGCAGACAAAATGGGCTATAGTAGCCAGAGAAGGCCCTGAAGCCCAGGACTACAGGTGCTGACAACTGGAAGTCTTGGCTAGTACAGAGTGGAGTTAAGCCACACCATACTCTTGCTCTCAACCACTGGTAAACAGATTCAGGTTCAGCACATTTACAACTTCTTTAGTTTCTGTATCAAGTCTGCTCTTCCTCAGCTTTCTTCTTATTTTTCCTCATTGTCTTACTTCATACCACGATACCTCACACTTCCTCTCCTCATATTTCTTCTTTCCTCTCTGGCACTCTCATTTGACATTGAAGGCTATGATCGTCTCCCTCCTGGGCAAATCTGCAGGACATACTAGTGGTCTAAACACTAGTGTGTTTGCAAAACACATATTTGATCCTGTCACTTTGCCAACTGTTTGTCCTCAAGATCTAGCCTTTCTTCTCCTCATGCCTTTACAATATTTTGCATGTGGCTGACTCATCCTTCAATACCTACCTCAAATATCACTTCCTCTGTAAAGACACCTTGCAAAGCCAAATTAATCCCCCTTCCCTCAGTGCTGTCAAAATGCTGTGTGTAAACCTCAGTAACAGTAGAGTGCTCATCACAAAACATCCTAAGTATTTGCATGTTGGTTTCCTCATACAGAACATGAATTTTAGTATATGTGCTGCCGAAGTGAGCACCAGAACATGAATTTTAGCAAGACAGAAGTTATTTCTCTTTGCATTCCTTCCCCAAATAGAGCATTCCATGAAATTATGTGCTCAAAAAATGTTTATAGGATTATACCAAATTCATATTGATTTGAAATTGGTTTTGAAATATGAACATTGTTTTACAGGTGTTCTAACAAACACGTTCATGGAAGACATATCTAATGGGTCTAGTCAGAGAAGCTTTCACCAGAAATGAGTTTGGGAATTGTCCCAATACTGGGAGAGTGACAATAAAAGTTAGGAAGTGGCTGAGATTTGAGGAGATACAATTATATATAGCCAAACTACATCCTGGAGGACAAATAATGAGAATATTCATTATGTTCAACTCATCATGGTGAACTTTTTTTTTTAATTTTTTTAAAAAATATTTTATTTATTTATTTCACGGAGAGAGACACAGCGAGAGAGGGAACACAAGCAGGGGGAGTGGGAGAGGGAGAAGCAGGCTTCCCGCCGAGCAGGGAGCTCCATGCAGGGCTTGATCCCAGGACCCCAGGATCAAGACCTGAGCCGAAGGCAGACGCTTAATGACTGAGCCACCCAGGCACCCCCATCATGGTGAACTTTTATTTGCATGATAAAAAAAATAGAAGATCAATCAAAGGTACATCAAGCATCACCAGGTATGTGAGTCATAATAGCTTTCAATAGCACAATAAATTAGAGGTGGTGGAGATAAATAGGTATTGGCCAGTCTTTGACTGAAAGAATGGCATAAAAGAACCCTAGAAAAGAATTTGAATCAGATAATCCATTGAAATGAAGCTATTTTCAATTTGGTCTTGTTCTATAATTTTCCCTGTGTAATTTAACCTCCCTGATTTAATTACCACCTCATTAGTAATTTAATATAATGCTTTACCTCCCTGAGATGTCGTTGTACTTAATGTTGGTATCTACTTTCATACATTTTATTTTCAACATTCTTGATTCAGGAGGTGCAAGTTGGAGGTGCAGGGGCAGGGGTTCAGAGAGGGCAGGTATTGTGTTGACAAATGGTTTGGCGGTGGACCACGTAAAATTTCAGGATGTTCTGGTAAATCTGCAATTTATGAGTTGGGGACCATTTCCTTATAAGGAATGGATAAAAGATTATCTCTTTCTTTTACTTGAATTTTTTAGCTACCTTAACCGTCTCCATTTTAGAGTAAATAAAATAAATGTCTTTATTATTTTTTCATTATTTATTTTTAATTTTGACAAATTTTTAGATATATGGAAAAGTATCCCCATACCAGTATAGTAAATACCTTTGTACCCATGAGCCATAATTTGCTAATGACTAACATCAAATTTATTTTTTATATAGAAGAGGCATTATAGCTAAACTTGAAATCTCTTTCCCCGTTTTTTCCTCCCCTTCCTAGAGGTAATTGTTTTTGTGTGTTTTGTATGTAAACTTATTCAATTTTGGGGTTAATATATTTAGGTTTGTTTTTTAAATTTTTAGCAGAATTTTTTTTTCTGAACACCGTATATCCCAAAGCTGGAGTGTCTTTCTAGGCTCCTCCACCTGGAAAACTCCTACTCATCCTTCAGAACCCAATCCAAAAATCATTATCTCTTTGAAGTCTTACCTTAATCCCTTAAGCAGATTAATGGTGAGTTCCTCAGCATTCTGTCCCTGCCTCTGTTGCACCCAGTCTGGTTAAGTTTATCTGTTTTCCTCACTATGAAACTCTCAGGGATCAGAACATGTCTTATTTATCATTGCATTCCCAGGTCTAGTTCACTGACCATCAGAGAGGAACATCTCAGTAAATATTTGTTGAATGAATAAACTAAAGTTTAGAACATTCTAGTAGCTAAGGATTGAATAAACACTTCTTTTATTCGAGGAAGAGAGAGATTGTATGGGAGTGGGAAGAAAGAACTTGATGTGTTAGGTAGTCTTCAAGAATTGGGACTCGTTTGATCTGAGTTTCATTTGAGAATTAAATATGTTTATGCAAAGATCAATGAAGAAAACTAACCCAAGTTTGGTAAAAATTTACATTATCTGTTTGAAATTAACTATGCTTATTTCCTCCTTGATAAAGTGGAAATTTTAGGCTATTTCATCTAAGGGAGATACGTAAAAATAGTAAGAATGGAGGAATTATGAATATTCATGAGGGATTATTACTATATTAATAGAAAAATGAGTCAGGCCCAAACTTTGTTCAATCTGGGTCAGAACTGCTTGCTGACATAAAATGTGAGCTCTAAAGACAAGTGCCATTACAATTTTTATGAAAGCACATTATCCTTCAAAATATTTTAATTAAAAGTACTTAGGAAAACACTTAGAGCAAATTCAAAGTTTTTTCCTCCTTTTTTCCTGGTGGGGTGGTCAGGGAGAAAGCAGGTCAGAAACAACTCTGGAAATGAAGAACAACACATCTCACACCAGTCCCAGAAGTGCCAGTTGCAAGTAATATCTTGCAAACCACATAGTTCACCCTGTGGTGGCAAGTGATTTTTCTACCACTCAATTTCATATTCCAAATTTGGGGGGATTTTAGATGTAAATGTTCCCAAAAACGCTTTACTTTTAATTTTCAAGGACGTTCAGGGCATCCATCTAGTGTTTGACCTTGTTTCCAAGGGCTGTAAGATGAACTGGACCCCGAAAGTTGGCCTCAGGCCTTCCTGAGAGCCAAGTGACTGGTCATGGCATTCGACCTGATGGAATGCACCACAAAAATGTCTCTTCTGTTGTGGGTGTATGTGTGTTTGTATGAGCTACCTCACAGTTGTCAAGATTGACCTGATAGCCATCTTCTAAATTCTACCCATTCTGGGGCTTCTTAACCTGGAGTTAATTTAGGGGGCTTAAGGACTTACATCTTTCTTTTCACTGTCTTCTAACCGAAATTTAGTATTTATCTCAATTATGAATATAGGCAATGAACCACAACAATATTAGGCATTGATCTGTAACTTTATCACCAATAGAACATGTATTTTCCAAGGACATTATAACTGTTGGAATCATTGAAACACTGTTTATGCTCATCAGTTGGAAATTATGATAGTTAATGGAACTACCTCTGGACTTTATCAGTGAATGCATTAATAAATCAGCATATATATTATATCATAAGTTTATCTTTAATATTTTGATAACTATCTTGATATAATTGATTAGCTTTGTAGTACTATATATTTTATTTTATGCATTAAAAACATTATTCAGAGGAGGGGCCCGAAGGGTTTCCTAGACACAAAAGGGTCTATGGCAGAAAAGTAAGAATCCATGGTCTCCAGAAGGATTCAGCTTCCTCAAATGAAACACTATAAATGCAGCTGTGGTGTGTAGACCAGTGTTTTTGAATCTTTGTAAAGTCATTAAGCCCTGTCTTCAAATAATAGCTCTTGGGGAAGGCCAATAGATACAGTAGATCAAAACATGGCTGCCCCTGTTTGAGGTGGGACCCTTAGCCCACAGCCCCATCTTGTGGTCTGTCATTTTGAAGTTGGCCCTACATATTGTCACAAAATGAAGTCCATGATAGACTACCTCTAGGCTTGGATGGAGTCAGAGAGGGCAGTAGAGAACAGAAGTAGAAGAGAAAAAAATAGCGGGGGTTGAGGAAGGCCAGTGTAGAAAGCGGACTAAAAAAGGACGGAGGAAAGACGGGGAGGCAAATCTTCATGCCACTGGGTAGGATATCTTTGATGTACCAGAGGCAGCTAGCCTTCCTTCCAGTTTTGTATTACAGTTGACACTTGAATAACATGGATTTGAAGTTCGCGGGTCCACTTATACGTAAATTTTTTACAGTGCAGTACTGTAAATGTATTCTCCTCATGATCTTAATAACATCTTCTTTTCTCTAGCTTACTTTATTGTAAGAATACAGTACATACTACATATAACAAACAACATATTGTTTGTTATATTGTTAATTGACTGCTTATGTTATTGGTAAAGCTTTTGGTCAACAGTAGGCTCTTAGCAGTTACATTTGGGGGAGTCAAAAGTTACACTTGGATTTTTGACTGTGTGAGGGGCACATGCCCCTAACCCCTGCATTATTCCGCTGTAGTTGTAGAAATCCAGTACTTTCATTATGAGAAGCCTGTTTGCTTGCTAGAGTCAAAGGAAAATGCATGAAAGTTTGGTCTTCCTGCATGAGGGCAGACTTGAAAAAATGAGGTATTCTTTCAGACCCACACCTGGAGGTTCAGGGGAGGCTTCTTGGTGGAAATGACTTCTGAAAAGGAACTCATAGGACAACCTCTTGAAGCCTAATGGATGCTGTTGGTGCTCTGCCCAGATCTCTTTTACTATGAAGTGCATTAGCCACCCAGGTCCTGTGAGTTTGGGAGCCCCTTCTCCAGAGCTGCCCTTGGCTCAGCGTGGCTTCTCCCGCCTCCAACCCCCCAGAAAAGACATGCGGGTGCCAATGCTATCGTCTTATTGGTGTGTTGCCATTTGCACTCCAGAGCTTTTTACTGCATCAGGCTAAAGCTGGTCTCCAGCTGAGACCACATTCTTGCAAAACATCTACCCCTTCCTATCCTGTTTCCCTCACACCACTTCTCCTCAGAGCGCTCCCACCACAACCACGTGAACAAGAGTCCCGTCTCAGACTCTGCTTCCAGGGAACCCAAACTAAGGCCTGGATTCCTTATCCCTCTCGCCCTCCCTCCTTCTCTCCTTCCCTTTCTCTCTTCCTTCCTCAGGCCAGTTTTATTGAAGGCAGGAGCAAAAAACAAGAGGCATCAGAACACAGAACCTGAGTTTCACCGGCTTCATAATTTTGCCTTGGATTTGGGACACGGATTACTCTATTTTTGGATCATCAGTGCCTTTGCCTAAAAGCTTATCAGTTGCCTCGAAAAGCAATGAGTCTCTCCTACTTATGCCATAGATTTCCTTGGTACCTGATCTTATTAATGTGATGTATATACAAAATCCTTCCTTATGGATTCCTCATCTTTTTTAAAAGGCAAATAACTCCTATCTCTCAGAATTATAGCAAGAATTTAAAAAGATGGTGGGCCCACAATTAGAAAACATGATAATTAAGGGCTTCTAAGAGCATTAAATTCAATTTCCTCAATTCTTGACCCCCCAATGTCTTTAAATGACTACAGATTTTTTGTCTTTTAAAAAAATACTGACTCCCACTTCCCACATGCAAAAAGAGAGAAACAAAATATAAATGTGTATGTGCCAGGATGTTGAGAGGCTATGTCACAGAGAGGTTAGTGTGTGGACTGGGGAGTCAGGCTGCCTGAGCACCACCAAGACTAGCTCTGTGACCTTGGGCAATTAACTTAATTTATGGTGTCTCAGTTTCTACAATTATAAAATGGGAAAAATACTAGTTCTACCTACTTTATAAGATTGTGCAGTGGAATAAAGCACTTAACCACATTCAGTATAGAAACACTGAATATGTTTTAGCCTTATTATGTGTACATTCTTTTCCACTTTAATCATGTCTTATGGATTTGATCATAGCCGAAGCCTGCAAACCATTTTTTTTTCCTCACCAAGTTGACTATTATACTTTTGTTAGGATTCTTTTCTTACCTTAACTTTACATTTTTTTTAAAAAATGGGGCTCGAACTCACAACCCTGAGATCAAGAGCGGAGCTGAGATCAAGAGTCAGATGCTTAACTGACTGAGCCACCCAGGCACCCCATCTTAATTTTACTTTTAAAGAGAGAATTTGAATAATTCACGTTTGAGATTTATTTGGCTGGGTGAAACACAACTCTTCAAATGTAGAGATCTGGTTGATCCCTGTATAGTTCCTGTTCATTAGGAGAAAAATAATGAAAGAAACTGAGATCATATACTAGAGGTGATTATGCATATCCTGATTTAGAAAAGCATTCAGTGAGTATTCTGGTTATTTGTGTTTTGAAGCTAGTGTTTTTTTTTTTTTTTTTTTCAGATATTACATTCATTCTAATCCAATGAGGGACAAGGAAAGAATTGTTTTTAATTTGCCAAAGAACTTTAGTTTGGAAACCAGAAGTGAAAAATTAGTAAGCTGGGAAACAGCTGCTTTAATAGAGGAATGGAAAAGTGAACTAACCATTACCATATACAGGAACACTAATGTACACTTGACCGGAGTTTTCTCCAAAGTGGTCTACAGAAGGAATAAAGCGAGGAGGGGATGCCCTGGGATCTAGGAGCAGTGCTGTTATAGACACGCAGATGCCGACTGAGAAGCTGAGGGAGACTCTACTGTATTCATCTGCTAGGGCTGCCATAACAAAGTACCACAAACTGGGGGGCTTAAACAACAGGGAATTATTATCTCACAGTTCTGGAGGCTAGAAGTTCAATATCAAGGTGTTGGCAGGGTTGGTTCCTTTGGAGGGCTGTGAGGGAGAATCTGTTCCATGTCTCTCCTCTAGGTTCTGGTCGGTTGCTGGGAATCTTCAACTTTCCTTGGCTTATAGATACATTACTCAGATCTCTGCCTTCATTTTCACGTGGCATTCTCCCCGTGTGCGTGTCTGTGTCCAACTTTCTCCTTTTAATGAGGACACCAGTCATACTGGATTCAGGGCCCACCGTACTCCGTTAGTATGACCTCATCTTAACTGATTACATTTGCAATGATCCTCTTTCCAAATAAGGTCACATTCTGAGGTATTGGGGGTTACTAGTTCAACGTATGAATTCTGGGGGGACACAAACCAATTCATAACATCTATTACTGGGGAAAGTACCAATCATTATTTTAAAGCTTTGTTGTGCCCTGGGAGTAGATTGCTAATGGGTAAACTCTTCAGATAAAATGTGGACATAAAATACATTCTGAATTAGCAAGAATATTTCTAGCATCTTTCTCTAAATAAGCAGGAATATTCTGAAGACATTCCTCTTACCTACTTTCCAAAACATTCTCATGTTAATGAATGTGTTTCTGTCTAAGGCCTTTCTTGGCCTAGGCTGCTTTTTTGCTTCTATTTTGGGACAATATCAGCTATTGCAGCAGGTGACCTAACACTTCCAAAACCACCCAATGGATGGTGACTAGAACAAACTATTAGAAGAGAAGTCAGGGACTGGGGAAGTGATGTGTCCAGACGGCAGTAATGAACAGGACTGTGAATGTTAAGTATGACAGTCTTTGAGGTTTTCAAGGCTAACATTTGCCTAGTTCCTATTTCTTCAGGGCCTAAGTCCTAGTTAGAAAATAAGCCAAAAGTTTCCCCCCCCCCCCCAAAACCTACTTCAAACATCAAAGGACAGAAAACCTCTTGGTTCTAGGTAGAGTGATAATTTTTAGAATACATATAAAGTACTACTTGGCAGGGAAGAAGAAAGTTCATGCTGCCATCTTGATTAGGTTTCATGGTTGTGGCTGCAGGGTTTTGATGATCACCAAGGCCTGTGTGGGACTAATGCAATGCCAACTGATATGTTAGTATCTCAAAGAGTTTTTCACTGCTGGATATTTGCTGTATTCAAAGATTAAGTGGTAACTGAAACCAACCTTGGGTTAATGCAGCTGTCCCAGAATTATATTTCAGTGTTTGTGTGGGCTACATTCATAATACACTTTGTAAGAGCTTAATATAAATTCTTGGAACTCAGATAATACCTCTGTGTCTATTAAAAGAAGTTACAACTTTGGGATTTAAGATGAGGTTGCTTGGCGATAATAAAACAGAATAAAGCAAGCCACCTTAACACAATGCAATTATTCCTTCTACAAGAAACACTGTCACAATTTAAGGAAAAAAAAAAGCTTTCATTTAAAAAATTAGAAAAAAGCAAGTTACCACATTGTTAAAATACATTTTTTCATCTATGAAAAGCAAAATTTTATTTCCTATGATTCAGTAAAATAGAAAGAAACTATAATTATAATTCTGTGTTCATCATATTAGCATGTAAATGTAATTATAGGTATTGCTGGAACATATCATCCCATATTTTTCACATGATTGTAAAGAATTTGTATGAACGAGGGTTGTTTTTTCACACACGAAAGCAAATACAGTTATTCCCCACAGGGAAAAGAAAGAAGATTTAGAAGAAATGAGTGCCCCAGGGAACGTTTGAATGACAGTGTATCAGAAGTCGGCAAACTTTGGTGGTAAAAGGCAGATAGTAAACATTTTATGCTTTGTGGGCGAGGCCATTTTTGTTACAACTACTCTGCCCTGCCTTACAGGCGGAAGGGGCCACAGACAGTATGGAAGTGAATGGGCGTGGCTGTGGGCCAATAAAACTTGGTTTACAAACACCTCCAGCGGGCCATAGTTTGCCAGCCCCTCCTATGTATCCATTAGGGAGACCGTTACGATTAAGTACTAAACAGTAGAAATAATACTATAGAATTTGGTGCCTTACAACCTTTCAAATAATTCCATACACATTTGTCATTGGATCACTCTGGATTTCAACTCTTTTCTCACCACCAAGGAGGACAGCTTTAAGGAACATTGTATGAGAGCCTCTAGCAGCTGTTAGTTCCCTGAAGGCAGGTTTCATATCCGGTTCTCCAGTGCCCTGCAGTGTGTGGAATCAACTCAGGCCATTTCCTGTGAACTCAATGCACGAATTGTATTTCTCTGCCTACTTCATTTTCTGTCTCAGTGATGCATTTTACCCTTCAAAGCAGCTGTTCCTGTGAGTCTTGTACATTTGGAATCTTCCACATGTATGCTATTTGTATTCCTAAAGATATTTCAGTTGACCTAAAGAATGAGGGTGGAGTCAGAGGCTTTTCTTCCTCCTGTCTAACCTGCCTATGTGGATGAACCTAACTGAGCATCCAACATCAGACACTTAAAAGGGAAACAAGGACTATTCTTACG
The DNA here is from genome assembly GCF_037043125.1 of Eumetopias jubatus. NCBI lineage: Eukaryota > Metazoa > Chordata > Mammalia > Carnivora > Otariidae > Eumetopias > Eumetopias jubatus. Next base: position 109,503,690 of record NW_028274817.1, read on the forward strand.
GGCACAGCAGACAAGGAAGAGAAAGACAATCCCTTATTTTGTTGTTCCCCTGACCTTGGAGATAAGGCAGGATGCTCTCTTGGTCTGGCCATGCCCTTGAGATGCAAGAGGCTGGACAGGAGGAGGGGTTTCGGTGATGGTTTTGGACTGAGTGGTGACTGCTGCTGGCCCCCATTTCGAGTCATTTGTTCCTAAGCAGGAAGTATTTGAGTTCACTAAATTGGATCTCAAAAGTATCATCTAAACGAGAAGATATACCCTGCAGAAATTTCCTAGTTACCTCAGTAAACCTTCGTATTTTTTGCCTTCATTGTGATTGAAAAACATGGCCACCCTATTTTGCAGTTTCTTGCATCAAGAAGTAGAGCTTGAGGGCTATGAATTTGCCTCTGAGTGTGCATTGTTTTCACTGTGGTTAATTTGCAAATGGGTTGTAGTTGTAATTTTCATGTTTTTCTTCAGCCCCTGAGTTGTTTGAAGAGTATTTTGGAGTTTTCCTAATAATTTTAGTTTTTTCTTCTTGTTGCTAACTTCTAGTTTTTTAGCATCTGGGTCAGAGATTGTGGAATATGTAAGTACTAAATGTGGGCATTTCAGGTTTTCTTGGTCTCATAGTACCTTAACACTTTTATAAAATATTTCATGGCAGGGGACCCCGGGTGGCTCAGTTGGTTAAGCGTCTGCTTTCAGCTTGGGTTGTGATCTCGGGTTCCTGGGATCTAGTCCCACGTCGGGCTCCCTGTTCAGTGGGGAGTCTGCTTCTCCCTCTGTCTCTCCCTCCACTCGTGCTTGTTTTCTCTCTCAAAAATGGATGGATAAAATCTTTAAAAAACTATTTCATGGCAGTAAGAAATGAATGCCAAATTAAACATTTATGTCTGTGTGTATAATCATGTATGTATGTACATATATATAGATAGTCAATCCGGTTTAATAACTGTAGTATTACACCTTTTGTATCTATTTTAAACTAGATAGTTTTCCAAATTCTGAAGAGGTGTTCTGTCAGAACTTTTTTTCCTATTTAAAATAGTCTCTGTTCTCTTTATTTTGATAAACTGTTGTCAGTACTTAGAGATTCACGATTGATATATTTTGGTGGCTTATATTTATATTAAAATACTCTTAATTTCTTAAAAATATTTTAAAAATTCTTGCATATAATACATGAATAAAAGAGGAAATCAAAACTGAAATGACACACTATTAAGAAAATATTAATGAAAATATCTTCAGATGAAGGCTATCCTGGTCTCACTTGAAATTTATGACCTTAATTGGGCCCTAAGAACCACCTCACAGCCCAACTACGTTTTCCAGGGCAATTCCTTCTCACTCTCTAAGAGGGCTATGATAAACCTCCTCAAAATTCCCGAACTTCTTCCTCAATCCTCACTCTCACCTGCCAACCTTGCTTATTTCACTGAAAAGTTATTTTCCATCAGAAAAGCACATCCCCCTGGCAACTGAACCAACCTGCTTGCCTCTGTATCCCCATGCCTTGTCCCCCTCATCACACTGGCCAGCAGCCTTTGCTCCTACAGAGGCCAGCCCACCATCCTTGCAAATCAGGTCCCCACCATTTGTGGCTGCTTGAGTCTTAACAACGAGTGTCCCTTCTCTTTCCTGTTTCATGACTGTTTCTCTGTGGGACCATTTCAACCTCAGCCTTGAAATCCGATGTGTTATCTTTCATGTTAAAAGAAGACTCTCCTCCTATGACCACTTCCAGCCACTGTGTTCATTTTTCTACTGCCTGAGGAGTTAGCCACCTTCTCCGTCTTGCCTAACTCATCCTCCCGATGCCTTTGAGCTCGCTTCAAGCAAGCATTTACCTCCACCTGTTTCGTTCTCAAGGTCACTGACGCTCTCCACATTGCCAAAACCAATGGTTAACTCTTGTTGATTTCTCAGCAGTATTTGACTTGGTTGATCCCTCCTGCCTTCTGGAAACATTTCTTTCATTTGGGTTTTTGTACCCATTTCTCTCTCTACCTTTTTTAAAAGGTGTAGTAAGGGGTGCCTGGGTGGCTCAGTTGGTTAAGCGTCTGCCTTCGGCTCAGGTCATGATCCCGGGGTCCTGGGATCGAGCCCCATGTCAGGCTCCCTGCTCAGCGCAGAGCCTGCTTCTCTCTCTCCCTCTGTTGCTCCCCCTGCTTGTGCTCTCTCTCTCTCTCTCTCTGTCTCTCTCCGTGTCAAATAAATAAGTAAATAAGTAAATAAATAAATCTTTAAAATATTTCTTAAAAGAAACGTTGTAGTAAAATACACATAACATAAAATTTATCATCTTAACCATTTTTAAGGGTATGCCTCAGTGGCATTAAGCACATTCACAATGTTGTGCTGCCATCACTACCCTCCCTCCATCCACAGAACTCTTTTCACTTTGCAAAATGGAAGCGCTGGACCTATGAAACACTAGCCCCCACACCTCCCCCACTCCTCAGTCTCTCCTGGACTTCTAAATGTTGTCATGCTCCAGGGTTCAGCGCTTTGACCCTATCTCTGCTTTAGTTACACTCCTCTGGGAGATCTCATCTAACCTGGTGTCAGATACCAACTCCACAATGGTGACCCCCAAATTTGGATCGCAGCCTGGACTTCTTTCCTGAACTCTATATTTGGATATCCAACTTCTGTCATATCTCCATTTAGATATCTAATAGGCAGCATGAACTTAACATTATCCAAACCAAACTTTGTTTTCTGCCCCCCAAATCTGCTTCTTGCATAGTGGCCCCAACCGAGAATTCCCCACCTCACCATTCACTGACTTGCTCAGGCTTGGAGCTGGGGGTTCTTCCTAGAATATAAGATCCAAGAGGGCAGGGATTCCTGTTTTGTCTGCTGAGGTACCTCCAGCACCTAGAATTGCTCCTGGTACATAGAAGATTCTCTAAGGCTTTACACGATCTAACCGTGATCTACCTTTCCTTCTACCCCTCTGGCTTACTGCTCTAAAGCCATTTGGTTCAGCATGACAAGCAGGTGCCTACTTTAGAAACTTTACAGTTATTCTTCTTCCACTTAGTTCTGGGGTGATTTTAAGAATATGAACTTAAGAGAAAGTTCTTGAAGGGGCTTAGGAATATCCAAAGTAATCTTTTACTAGTCATTATCTCCTCCACCCCACCCCCGGATATGGTCCTCAAGGGAAACAGATGCACACAGGAGGCAAACCAGGCTCTATCACTTTGCGGAGTTGTGGCTTCCAACCACACAGCCAACTCATGGATATCATAGAAAATTCCTTTACCTCATCTAGCTTCACCTAAAAAAACAGCCTTCTTTTCAGAGCCTAAACCTAGGTTGAGTCTTGGCCCTTCTAAGTGCAGAAGGCCACACCTTTCCACCTGTGTAGGAGGAAATGGGGTGAGAGAGACCCAGCAAATGAGCATGTTTGTCTCAGGGGTTAGCGCTGCCTCCCCAAACTTTTTAATGCAGGACAAATGACCCTGGGTGGGCTGCCATGGTGGAAAGAGAACATAATAAAGGGGGAGATAAAAAACTGGAAGGAAGGATCAGAAGTTGCGGAGGGGGACACAGAGACCAACAGACAGGGAGCCAAAGAGCGATAAAGAGAGCCAACTGCAGACAGAGCCGCAGATAGAGACAACCACAAAGAGATCCGAGGAGAGCAGGTCGGAGAGAGCAACAGGGCAGAGTGCAGAGGCCGGGGAGAAAGGCAGCTAAAGACACTTTATACTGGTGCTGCCCACAGCAGGAGAAGCCGAGGACATTCGGGACAGCAGCTTAAAGGTGTTTATCAAGCGGGGCGCCTGGGTGGCTCAGTCGTTAAGCATCTGCCTTCAGCTCAGGTCATGATCCCGGGGTCCTGGGATCGAGCCCCGCATCGGGCTCCCTGCTCGGCGGGAAGCCTGCTTCTCCCTCTCCCACTCCCCCTGCTTGTGCTCTCTCACTCTCTCTCTGTCAAACAAATAAATAGAATCTTTAAAAAAAAGTTCTTTATCAAGCTGTGTGATGCTCCCACATTCCTCCGTTATACCACAGGCTCCTCCCCACGCACAGCACAGACTCTGTACATGGTGATCAGGAGGCATGAAGGGGTGAGCGGTGTGCAGGGTAGGGCCTACGGTGGGGTTGCCGGATATACACGGGGCGGGGGGCGGGGGCTGGACAGCAGGGCAAGTGGGGCTGAAAGTCAGCCCAGCACACCCCATTTGGCAAGCCCTGTGCCTGTGGGGCTACGCCGTCGGGAGCGAGGGCGGTCTGTTGAAGACCGAAGGTTTTCACGGAGCTCTGTCCTTTCGCTCACGTAATTTATGTTCCTCTGCATTTCCATTGACTTGCAGCAGCCCGGGGTTGAACTGAGCTCCTACCACATGTCACTGGGCACTGTGCTGGGGGCTGGGCTGCCATCATCAGCAAAACAAGTGTGCTGGCAGTCTTGGTTTCCACTTTCAAAGGGCCATTCCTACTCGTTCTTGAAGTCATGGCTTAGCCACCGTCACATCCTCAGGGAAGTTGCCGTGGCTGCTGTAGGTGCTCGGCCCCACCCACGTCCCCGCTGCTTACTCCTCATCGCCAGCATCTTTTTCTTCCTTGAACCGAGGGAATGTTCTGGCACTGGAGCCTCGCTCAGCTGCATGTAGACCAGCGGACACTTGGCCGTGTCTGCTTGTCACACTTTGCTGTGCGTAGGAATGCTACCGGTATCCAGTGGGTAGACGCCAGGGCTGTTGCCGAATAGCCGATAATGCATAGGACCCCCAGCCCCCCAAACAAAGAACAATGTGGCCCAAATATCAGTAGTGCCAGGCCAAGAAATCCTGATGGTGATACGACTCAGAAGTGTGTGTATGTGTATGTGGGGTGTGTGTGTGTGGGGGGGTGTGTGTGCGCGCCCACGGTAATGCTTCTGGGGGCAGGCCTCAAGGAATAGAGGACAGAACCCTTGGGTAAATACCTGAGGCTCCCTGTCCTCTGGTGAGGTAACTCTGAGGTGTGTTCCACACAGTTCCTTGAAGGGTCCCCAGCAGGACTGAGCCTCAGTTGCCCACAAAGGCAAATTGCTCACTATGGCACCTGTCACTGGCTTTTATAAAAATCTTTCCATCTCATTCTCCCTGCTCCCTTGTTCTGTTCCTAGGGATAACTTCCCAAAGCAACCACTGGCACGCAATTTCTCTCAGCATCTGCTTTTAATACAGATTCCCTTTCTGATTCTCCAGCTACATTAGGTTTCTCTACCTTGACTGCAGCCACCCCTCTTTGTAGTGACTTCGTGTTTAATGTCTTCTTCATAGACCGCAAACTCTATAAGGATGGGGTCTATGCCTGCCTTGTTCATTGCTTTATTTTCATGGCTTAGTGCAGTTTCTGGCACATGGTAGATGCTCAAAAGATATTGGTTGAATGGCCGAATGAACAAATGAATGAATTTAGGCTGTTTTCTTCCTCTGAATCGGGAGCCTCTTTTACATGTTCATTTCCCCCTGCTTTGAATGGCTTACCGAGACAGCTGGGAATACCTTCAGAAAGTGGGGGAGGTCAGGCCATGGATGACTTGATGGCAATATTACTAAGGTTAAAATAGGCCCATTTTAAAAAAAGATTTTACTTATTTTTATTTATTTTTTAAAGATTTATTTATCTGAGAGAGAGAGAGAGAGAACATGAGCAGAAGTAGGGGAGGGGCAGAGGGAGAGGGAGAAGCAGACTCCCCGCTGAGCAGGGAGCCTGATGTGGGGTTCCATCCTAGGACCTGGAAATAATGAGCTGAGCTGAAGGCAGACGCTCAACTGATTGGGCTACCCAGGTGCCCCAAAAGATTTTATTTATTTATTTGAGAGAGAGAGAGAGAGAGAGAGAGAGAGAGAGAGAGCACGCATAAGCAGGGGGAGTGGGAGAGGGAGAAGCAGGCTCCCCCCTGAGTAGGGAGCCCGGTGCAGGACTCGATCCCAGGACCCCGGGATCATGACCAGAGCCAAAGGCAGACGCTTAACCGACTGAGCCACCCAGGCGCCCCTAAAATGGGCCCATTTTGTCAGATTCTACAGGCTTGGAAGATTAAGATCTTGGAATATGAAGTAGTCTGAGAACATTCTCAATAGTTTTGTTTAACAAAGCAGAGACTCAAGGCCTACAAAGTAACAGAGAGGATTATCTCAAAGCTTCAAGAAAGCAGACAAGTTGGAAACAGTGGGAGACTTTAGTGGAGGAAAAGAAAAGGAAAATAACAATGATGGGTCACCATTTCCACTGCTTCTCCCTCTCCTTCTGCCCCACCCCCTCCGTCTGTCCCTCCCCCCGCCACTTGTGTGCTCTGTCTCGCTCTGTTCTCTCTCTCTCTCAAATAAATAAATAAAATCTTAAAAAAAAGTCTAGGTTAGAAAAAACCCCCAACTTTGCAGGGCAGTCAGGAAAGGAGAGTGGGGAAACTGCCCTGCACAGTGTATGGTACAATTGTGATTCTCTCCAGTTTTACAGATCCTGACCTTGGGTAGAATCCCAGTTCGGTAAAAATTTGTTCAAGGGCACACAGGCCGCAGTGATGTTTCGGTCACATTCCAGATGTCGGGTGCATGTGTCATTGGCTACTGTTACTGCTTCGGACCCTGGAGGAGGACCCTCCCCCATCTACCATGTGTCAACAAAGGGACTAGAGTTACCTCATTTTTGAAAAAGAGCCAGGTTATTATAGAGGTCTCATGTGACAATGCAGGACAAAGTAATTCTAAATACATTTATAGGCTGCCAAAACTCTGCAAACATTGTCCATTTCAACACTCATTAGAAAATGACTAATAAGAAACAGAAGTGCTCAACCCTGCAATAATATAACTTTGTAAGATTGGTTCAAATAAACCAGGCTTTTTAGAGACAAGGTGCCAACGTAGTTCAGAAGGACTTTGCTGCAGCCTAGGTGCCACAAAGGACACCTGTGTTGGGCAGACAATGACGGAGCTCTGCCCAGGTCCCTTCAGATCCGTTTTCCCACTTGTTGTCTGTTGCTGGCTTCATCGGGACTTTGTTTCCAACACCTCAGTGCTCCTTTGGAGGCCTGCCCTAGGGCCTCTGGAGCAGGCCTTTCCAACCTGGTAAGGAGGGCCAAAAGCCCTGGGAATTTGTTGTCGTGTCCTCCCCGCTCCCCCCCCCCCCCCAGGTAGCCCTGAACTTAGGGTAGACCGGTGCAGGAGTGTGACGGCTCCCGCCCCTTGCCTGGAGTAGGGCAACTCTGCGGCGCCAGCTCTCACACTCCAGAGCTCTCTTGCAGGGTCAGAAGGGAGATGCCTTCTGTGGGACTTGAGATTCCATCTTTGTTCCCCCAGTTTTTCCTGGAAACATTTTCTTAATTAACCACTTAGACACAGTTCCTCATTTCAAGATCGGCTTCTGGACGGACCTAACCGAAGACATGTGTCCTTTAGAACTAACACCCGCACAAAGCAGTCACCATGTTGACGGAATCGCCGTGCCCCAGGCGGCAAGGTTTCCAGCCTCAGCTGGAGCCCCAACGCTGCTAGGTGGTACTTTCAGCTCTTCCCTGCTCTCTATGACTGATTTCGTTTTCAAGACCCTTAGAAAGGTGAGGCGGGCTGCCAGGTGGCCTCTGTTTTCCCTGTTCCTCCTCCCCAACCCCACAGACCCTCTGACGACCCTTTTGGGATCAGCTTAGGTCCTTCTCAGAGGAAAGAATATGTGTTCCTGCCTCCCCCCCTTTGGACTTCGCTCATCGGTGACCTCCTTCTGACCTTTATTATCCTTGTCACTCTGGCTTCTAAACAGGTTGAAATATTGTTCAGACAGTTATAAGATACAGCCCCCCCCAATTCTCTCCATGTGGGAGATCTCCAAACCCAAACTGCTATCCTTTCTCTCGGTTCTTAGTCTCAGGGCTAGAAGAGACGGGCCCACTTGCAGCCTGAACTCTTCATTCGCCCCACAACCTGCCGTGACCTGGTTTGTGAACCAGCCCCCACAGTCTATGGAAACACTTCCCTCTGAGGTCAACACTGGCTTTCTGATTCATTACTTCACTCCTCCCCCAAAGCACCATGTTTCTCCCTTCTGTCCTCCCACATCCAATCAGTTAGCAAGGCTACTTTTTTTTTAGGGGGGAGGGGCAGAGGGAGAGACCGAGAGACGCAGACTCCCCGCTGAGCACGGAGCAGACGCGGGGCTGCATCCCACGACCCTGAGATCACGACCTGAGCAGAAGGCAGGCGCTCAACCGACTGAGCCACCCAGGCGCCCCCAGCAAGGTTACTTTTGACTTTATTACTAAAATATACTTTGAACCTCTCTTCTTGTCTTTATCTTCACTGCCAACGCCTTTGTTCGGGGCACCATCATCTCTAGCCTTTTAATGGTTCTCCCTTCTTTCCTGCTCATTCTAGTAGGGTCCTCTTTCCACATGGCAGTGAGAGTGAGCTCATTAAAGCTCAAATCAGGCAACTCCACTGCTTGAAACCTTCTCAGGGCTCCTACTGCCCTTGGAAGAAAATCGGCATCTCTTGTCAAGATGGCCTCCGAAGGCCCTGCTAGCCTCAGGCCGTTCGTCTCTGTGTTTGGGCTGCGTTGTTTTTCTTTGAGTCCTGAGAACATACTTTCCTATCCCAGGGCCTTTGCACATGCGGTCCCCTCTGCCTGAAATATTCTTTTCTCGCCCTCTCAATCTCACTTCTTCTTGGAGAGATGCTGCTCCAGCCACACCTCCCCCAGCTTAGCCTCTTCCTCAGCCTTTTGTTTGTCTTTGTATCACTTAATAGGATTTACAACTATCTTGTGTAGCTGTTTTCTTAGCTTTGTCTGCACGCTCTTTCCCCCACTGTAAGCTCTGAGGGCAGGAACATAGGCTTATTCGCTCTTTTCACCCCAGTGACAGTGGGGACAGAACAGTGCTGGCATTTAGTAGACCCTCAGGACATTCCCTGTAAACATGTCCTTCTCTGTGAAGCCTTCAGCGCCACGGGAGAGTTAGGGGCAAACTTCCTGTGAATTCCTCTAACGGTTTGAAGATAGCACAGAAATCTAATAACCATGTTGTTGCTTACTTGTCTCCTCTGCCAGACCATGGTGAACAGGCTCCCAGAACACAGAACTATAACTTATTTTTAAACTCTCAGTATCTAGCACAGTGCCTGAATCACAGTAAGCACTTAATAAATGATAAATGAATGCATGAATAAATGAATGGAATCTTATTCTCCCAGCTGGGAGTGACTGAGAGGTGGATGCCAGCAATTTCTGAGCACGGAGAAACCGCACCATGTTTTTGGAGATGGAGGTCTGACTTTCCCTTCTGAGGCTAGGCAGCTCTTTTATTTCTGGAAGGAAAATACTTTGGGGGAAAAAAGCTGTTAACGACACAAAAGGGGAAACAAAGGTCCCTTTTTGAAATGAAAAGTTTTCAGACGAGGAGATTCTAAACTGTTCTGCATAATTATGTAAAAGGTTTTTTCTTTTTTAAAAAAGATTTATTTATTTGAGACAGAGAGAGACAGAGATAGCGAGCATGCGCGTGTAGGAAGCGGGCCAGAGGGGGTGGGAAGAGAGAGAGAGAAGCGGACTCCCCCATGAGCTGGGAGCCCAAAGCGGAGCTTGATCCCAGGACTCTGAGATCACAATCTGAGCTGAAATCAAGAGTTGGACGGACATTCAACCGACTGAGCCGCCCAGGTGCCCCGTAAAAGAGCTTTTCATGTGGGTAGAGTTATAACTCCGCACATTACTTCTTTTTGGAAAAGCGATTTTTCCTCTCTGTGGCTACTCATGAAGTCAGGTAAATTCCAAGGAAAGAGTCGTAAACATAGCTGCTACGTGGCCGTGAAGGACTGGGGTTAAGGAGAGAAGTGGTTTGGCTCAAGAAATCACAGAAGGAAGGAAGTCATCACACAGCATGCACCCCAGGGGACAAACCTTGTCACCTGCTCTCCTGGATTAAAAACAAGCATTGATTTGTTCACAGTTACGATGTCAAAAATTAAAATTCAGCATAGAAGTAAATGTTACGGCAAAATAAAGTGTTTTCATAGATCATGGCTAGTTTCTTTTTCATAATTCTTTCTTCGTAGTTAATCATTCTTCATTTATTAATTTTCTTCTTTCTTTCAGCCTATCAAGTTTTTGGGGATTACATCTTTATACATAATGGTATAGATAGTTATCTATTAATTCATTTAAAATTTTCCATAATATGATTTATTTTACTCTTTGCCGAAACTGTAGGCGACTTATGATAGAGTAGAACTGAGTAGAACTCATAATCATATTATGGAAAATTTTAAATTAATTAAAAATTAATTATTATTATATTATTAATAGTAATTAATAATTAATTACTAATTATATGAAGACTGTAATTTGGGGCACATGATAAGTGTCCAAGAGGGCATTCAGGGGTGGGGCAATGGAATGAGCAGCCTGGACTTTTTTTTTTTTTTTTTTTTTGTTCTGGCAACCTGGCTTTTTCTGTTGGCTTGCATGTAGAGGAACAAGCAGAAACCTCCGGTATTCGGAGCCTGAAGACCTAGATTAGGGTCTGACCCGGACTTCTTAGTCGTGTGACTTTACCTTTTTCAAGGCGTTTTGTCATTTATAAAATGAAGATTTTTCTCATTTCTCCTGTGCGACCATGAGCTCTAGTTCCAGCTAACGAAATGTAAGGGGGAGTCTGCTGGGGCTTCTGGGAGAGGTTCTTCCCTGAGAGGAGGGAAGCCCATTTCCCCACCATCCCTGCTGTTCCTTCTCGTTTGAATGCTAGTGCAAGATCCTGATTCCTGGAGCCGTGGCAGCCATCTTGGTAACAGGAAGTAAGAAGCATGAGGATGAAAAACTGACTTGTTGAGAGTGGCAGAGTAAAGAACTAGAAATTGCCTGGGGCTTTTTGACTTTATACAATTTTTGAACCAACCTGGAAATACCTCCCTTCAGGTTTCTAGGCTAGTGAGATGACTAAACGACTTTACTGATTGAATCACTGCTACTCTGGTGTTCATTACTTGCAGCCAGTGCATCCTACCTGACACCGTGTGTATAGTGCTTATGTGGGGCTGCGCATGGGAGTGTGTTTCCTTGAAGTCATTGTGATAGAACAGGAGAGAGCACTAAATATGACAGTTGAAACCTGGGGGTAACTGGCTCTGCTTTAACACTCTGAACCTGGACTTATTGACCTATACAATTGGAATAATACCACTTAACCCGTGGAGCTGCTGGGAGGACTCAGTAAAATAATACAAATGAAAGTGCTTTGCAGCTCAGCAAGGGCTATACGGACAGAAGGTGTTAGAGATCCTCCTGCTGTTGGACTGTAGTGGACAAGGGATAAAGGCATGCAGGCAGGAATTACTTAGGTGAATTCTGTTTTTGCCAGTAATCCCTCACCCTGCCCCTCTTCGGTGACCTCCGCTGAAATATTCCCAGAGGTCTCAAGCGGTCTGCTCAGTGCCCAGCACTGTTTCCCATACTTAAACACTGTTTCTTTTTCCCTCTCCTTCCAGTTGCTCCTCCCAGTGAGAAATGGACTCACGCTGTGCCCATCCCCTTGGTCCCAGTTAATTGTCACTCACCAATCCCGTTATGTGCTGGTGTGTGCCTGGGGCTTCTTCTGTTGTGTAGGGGCCTTATACTGATGAAATAACAACGGGAGTGGAAATGGCAAGGGGTTGTGGCAGGAGGTCAAGGACAGGCATTTGGCTTCTTGGTGCTTCTGGGAGACCCCAGCTGGGGGGCTGCTCAGCTCACAGCTATTCCCCTCTCTGGAGAACCTTATCCACAGATGTGAACCCCAGTGGCCTCCTCTATGCTAGGTGACCTTGCCCCTGGCCAGGAGTTGGGTGATTGACTCGGGCTGGGGGCCATCAGAACCCTGGAATTTTAAAAACTGGAGTTGGAGAAATAGATTTGGCACTCTCTAGGGAGGTCTGAGTTCTCGGTTCTGGTTATCTCTGAGGGTCACCTCCACCCCTGCCACAATATGAAACTTTCCCAATGAACCTCTCTGTCTTGGTTTGCATTGTCTCAAAGCCAGACATGGAGACAAGGACTTGGCTGCAGGCAGTGTATTTGGGTCATGATCCCAGAGAACACACGTGAGGGAGTGGGGATGTGAGAAAGGGAAAAGAGAAAGCTAAAAGGGTATATTAGTGAGCAGGTTCCCGCTGTGAGCCACTGGAGCTCAATTCTGCTGGAGACCCCTGGGAAACTGTAGACCATGCCGAGGAATCAGTCCACCATCGGGAGGACGGGAGGCGGAGTATTTCCCACATCCCCATTGCTTGAGGTTGGTCCCTAGGGTGTCTGCTCCCTGGCACTTATGGCACACCCAGGCAACCTGTCTCGGAGACAGAGAGAGCCCCCGTGCAGAGGCTGAGAGACTCAGGCTTTTGAAGTGTGAAGCTGACAGTGTACTGTGAACTGTCTACAGCTGCAGGAAAACTCAGGTGGGCAGAGGTGATATTGAGAAAGGCATCAGCACTGTCTGCCACACCCCCTCTTGGCTTAAACTGGTTCTCTCTGCGTTTCTGTCTCTTACGACCAAAGGAGTCCCGATAATGCCGCTCACCTCAGTTCTTCCCCCAGAGGCAGCCACACCCACGTCGGGCCAGCCTGGGGTACAAGACATTGCACTTTCCTTGACATATATGACACCACTGGCTACTGAGGGGGCACCGAAGGCAAAAGGACTGTGGCAGAATTTTTGCGCTGACTGCATGGCAAGGAGTCAAGAATGGCTCATTGTTGTTTTCTGTCCATGGAGTGATGCCACCTACTGTCTGCTGAAGTACTCCGAACACATTAAGAGTAGCCAAACAGCTGGGGAAATGGGAAGGTGCTCACTACATTCTCTTCTCCAGTGAAAAATAACTCACTTTTGGTGCCAGATCATCTCAAAGCATGATGTTTAAACTGGACTTTAAAGATTCTTTTTTTGAAAAAAGATTTATTTATCTATTTTAGAGAGAGAGAGAGAGAGAAAGAAAACGAGTGGGAGGGGCAGAGGGAGAGGGAGAGAGAACCTCAGGCGGACTGTGCTCAGCGTGGAGCTGGACACAGGGCCCGATCTCATGACTCTGAGATCACGACGCAAGCCGAAACCAAGAGTCAGACGCTCAACTGACTGTGCCACCCAGGTGCCCCAGGAACTTTAAAGGTTCTTTTAAGCAGCACATGAATAGAACAGAATGGTGAGCTCCAAACTGAGATGAACCACAATTATCTGCAGACCTCCTAATTACAGAGAGTTGGTTTTCTTTTTACCAACCTGAAAACAAGCTGGTTGCTTCCGTTTGGAACGCATTCAGCTGCATGGAACAGGAACATGACTTCAGGGGCTCATATGAACCAGAACTTCTTTTCCTCACGGAACGAGGGGACTGGGAGGAGATGGTTGCTGGTGGTGGGTCAGTGGCTGACTACACTGTGAGGGACTCAGACATGGAGTCACCTTCATCCAGTGGGTGAATTATAAGTGTGCTCACTCTGTTTGATCCTTCTACTGAAGGGAACTATGTAAAGGTAGTTTCAGAGACTGAAGAAGCCAAGTAAATTAATTGATTAATAAAAGCAGTGTTAAAAATGATGAGCACAGGAAAAAGAAAAAAAACAACCCTCCTCAACCGCCAAAACCCAAAAACCAACCCACAACAAAGATAATGAGCACGTGCCTCAGTGTTTGGCCGTGTTCTCGTTTAAAAAGTGTTCTGCCTCATACCTGGTCCTGGCTCCTGTCGCACTTAAAATAGATATTTCCTCTTTGTTTGGTTTTGTGCTGTGGTCTCCTGTGCTCTGTGGCCCAAGTCATTGTCACCAGTAGAGGCAGGACAGCAGAGATAGCAAGGACTCAGCCCTGGCACCACGTTTGAGTGGAATGATCTGGGACCATGTATGACCCACAAAAAGGGTGATGTCTTACAGTTCAATGTGATGTTATAATTATCATCATTTGGTGAGCGTTTATTGACTGCTGATCATGAAAGAATTTTAACAGCTCCTAAGTGACCAAGCTAGGACTCAAAAGGTGCTCAATGTCGGTGCCCCTGCTAAGAAGGTTGGGGCCATGCTGCTTCTGTCTAATTTTTATCCAACGCTCCTTGTCTTCTGGCCTCCAGGTAATAACGCTAAAGATAGAAACTTTTCCTACTTTTCAAACTTCACTGTGCCCCCTCAGAACATGTGAGAAAGCGCAGCCAGCATCTTCTGGAAGATTAGGAGGGCAGGAAGATTCCGTAGCCACCTTCCGGCTGACATTTGAGCCCTGCTTTCAGCACGGTCAAGCCTTTCGGAGGCAGCCAGTATATGGCTTGTATCAAACTCTATATTTAGGAAGAACAACTGTGAGCTATGACAGGAATTCTCTTTAACACTTAGCCTTAAACCGAGTTTCCCTCCAGCCCCGAGCGGGGAGCAGCTCTCAGTACTGAGTGAGGCACCGAGCACTTGAGCTATTTCAGCCACATGCAAAGCGTCGGAATTGAGATCACAGCTCACAGGACACCGGGCGTCCCTTCCACCTTCTGAGGAGCCTTGTATTCTTGCACCTGGCTGCCTGGGACTTTCCTTAGGCAGTAAACAAATACATAGAGCAGGTAAGCAGGAGGACCCAGCTCGGGCAACTGGGCTTTCTGAAGGAAATTTCCTTGATACCTAACTTGAAGTGACTACTTATAACTTTGTAGGCTTGTAACTAGTGGCTGTAGCTTCCTTGTAAATTCACTATTCATTGGTGGTGTTGCTGATTCTGTTTTTAGAAATTGTGTGTGTTTGGGGGGGCTATTTGAAAGAATATTGAACTAAAAGTAGTTTTCATTGATCGTGACATTAAGAAAATTTCCACAGTCCACAGAGGATGACTGTATCTATGTCATTTTCATTCTTAATGGCCAGGGTTACAATCAGTCAGCTGCAGACCGATTCGGGCTGGAAGCCTAGGATTAATCAGGAGAAACTGCCGCAGAGGAAGGCTATCATGCTAGCTCTCTGATTTACCTAAGTGCAAATTATTGTTACCCAGTACAAGTTTAAAATGCTTCTCCCCTCTCCCTCAGCGCTGGGCTTGGCCTCAATGATAAAGTTCTATCAACGTACAGATCGATTAACATCACAAAACCATCTTTTCGAAAGCCCTGCTTTGGTCACAGTGTTCCCTGTACCCAGCAGGGTGGAGGGCAGTACCTGTCTCTCTCTGTGTGGGCACCGGGTTCTGAGACTCGGCAACGATGAGTGCCTCTTGCCTCTCGGCATATTTCAGGCAAAGTGAATAAGGAGTTAGTCAGTTCAGACAGCTGAACATCTTTCTACACCCTTCTCAGGAATTATTTTTAGCTTCAGGACAGAAGATAATTCCCTTTGAGAGTGAGCTTTAGCCATCTAATAGATCTTTAAAAAGAACAAACAAAGCCCCTTCTAGCCAAATATTGATTTATTTTACTCTGAATCCCTTCTTATTAAATTAGTGATATTAATGTTGACAAATTTTTAGTAAAGGAAAGAGTCTTACTTAGAAGTCAGATTTTAGGTGTTGCCCAATCAAAAACCCAGCAGAGGTATATTGTATGTGACTCAGCATACAGACCCCATTAAAGTTCCCCACTGACTCGCAGATCTTCCAGGAAAACCCAACACAACTGTGCTAAGCTGGCAAACATTTCCTTTATAGTATAGGCTTTGTAAAAGTCAATATATGTCTTGTCAAACTTTCCACATTTCCAAATTTTAGCCAGAACCAGGAGACGCAGTAATAAGAGTACTTTAAACGGTACCTCTTCGGATGAAAAGCTGTGGTCAGCTGTGGGTAGAGTTGTGCCTCTAAGACATAGCTGTGTTTTTTGGTCCCGGGACGAGGCACGCAGATAAAGAAAGCAGGTGCATTCTACACTGCATCCCTAGTGGAGGTGAATGCATGGCCAGGGAAACAGCCAGGGAACACTGTCTATTTTTATTCATCAGTGTGCTTTGCCCTGATTTCTCTGTGAATAATGAGGACAGTGGGGAACGGCTGCAGGACGGATTTACACAAATGTTATATAGCCTGTTTGCAAGGAATGAGAGCTGGGATCTGACCAACTTTCTAAAGATGTCTCTATAGCAGATTGACATGTATGTTTAGAAGGAATTCATATGCAAATGAGATATACCAAGGCCATATAGGAGCCGAGGCCCAAGGTCTATCTATCCTTTAGGCTCAGAGGTCCACAAAAACAAAGCAATCCAATAGTTTAGTGAAAAAACAAAATCAGCCTAATTAAAAAAATTCAATGCAATATAAATAACACAATCATTCATTGCCTGATTTCTTTTTTACATTTCAACATGCTATTGTAATAACAAAAGAAATTTCCTACTTCCTATGTTTCAAATCGATGTGCAGTAACTTTTTGTAAGTTCTCAAGTGATATTGGTTAAACTGTAGTTGTACATGCAGAGAGAAAACTCTATGCTGAGATGTTTAAAGTCCTGTGAGAATTGTTGCTTTGAATGACTTCTAATAGCTTTTGAGGAATAGAAACATTAAAAATTAAACTACCAAACTTTTCCTTTTGATATTGAACTGTGTATCCTAGATCCGAAAATTAAAAAGCCCTCATTGACTCTTTGACACTGCGCGAAAGATAGAAATCTATTTGAAACATATCATAGAGAAAAATGCAGTCCTAATTGTTCAATGTCTTGTTGCTTTTTAACTTTTTAACCAAAGCAAGAATAATTCTACCTAGACCCTTCTGGATGGAGGTTATCTATATCTATCTATTACCAAAACATGCAGGTGAAACTTAAAAAAAAAACAAAACTCATTATTTTCATGAATGTGACTCCAAAGACTTACATTTGGATATACTAGAGATTTTAAAAAATTATGTAATTGTTTAACTTTATATAACAGGGCCTACGACTTTGAAGATCTCAAAAACAATCTTCTTCAGAGTTCTCAGATCTTTTATATGTACAAGTGGTGAGGGGCGTTGTCAATATTTGCATCATGCTCTAGAGTCCCTGAGGCAGTTTTGGGAACATTACGTCATTTTGATTCTCACCACAGCCTAAGAATCAGGTAAAATTTAAGGGAGAGGAAAAGGGCCTAGAAATGTTGAGTGACACTGGCCACGTGATGTGGGACGGGTCGCAAACGCCCGCCCTGCTGCCTGTGTTCATTTGCTCACAGGTTAGCACATGCATTTACACCAGGCAGTAGAGGAAAGTCAGTCAACCCATTGTATGGTTTGGGTTTAAATCCAAAACGTGTCAGCATGTTTTCCATTCCCTGAATTTTTTAACTTTTTCCGTTGGGCCTGTCAACATGTCATAGACCCAGCTATGACAATACTTAGAGGTGCAAGAACAGGCCTGAGCCGGGCTGTCCCCCGTGCCCCTCGCGCCAGCAAACCTTGGCCACTAGTCACCTGTAAGTCAGGTCTCCCCACCTGAGAGAAAGCACGAGTCCTTTGGGAAGGAAGCACTGCTGTGTCTTGGGGAAATGACATGGTCGTGTAAATCCTTATTTGCCTTGTGAGGCTATTCCCTTAGCAAAGTAGCCGGGCGAGGCTTGCGGCTGCCTGTGTTTACAGAGCCATGGCCATGGACACCCAGAGTGGGGAGGTGGTGGCCCGGTGCTCACAGCGTCTCCCAGGACCCCGCGTGGAACAGACGCGTGCGTGCACGGCGGGCAGAGGGCGGTGCAGTAGTGCGGACGTAGTCCAGGCCCTTTCTCTTTGGGTGCTCAATGGAGAGGAGGAGCTCCCAACGGGCTGACACACAGCCCTGGCAACAGCTCATTCAGATCAGAAGTTCAGTTTCAAGCGGAGAGCTTCCGAGGCCCCAAACAAAGGTGTTTTATTCCCACAACCCCTTTGCTTTGCTGCTCTCGGCAGTGGGGGCAGGAGGGCAGGGAAGGGGATGATAGCTCCTTTCAAGTTTCTGATTGCCTATCATTCGATCAGGGGCGAGGCATCTCAGCATTTCTCCTCATGAATGATTTATCCGGGCGCTCTAGTGTTCCCTCTCCCCGAGGCATTGGGAAGGAGAGTCTCTTAAGTAACTTCAGAAACTGAGACTGAAAGAATATAGGGCCACTGAAAGGGGTGACTGCCCAGTTGAATCATGAGTTAAGTTCTAATTTATCAAGCCGGAGAATCTGAATGCCGCCACCTCTAACAGTTTCTCACTTGTTTTTTTAGGGATAAGACCCCGTGAATATGTCAAAACAGCCGGTTTCCAATGTCAGAGCCATCCAGGTAAGTAGGTGTATTTGCGTTTTAACATCAGCTCTGCGACTCCTCGCCTGTTTGCTTTAATAAATCAGACCTTTTGCCATTGTTCACCCCTAACTTGGTAATTCACTTCAAGAAAAGACTGACCCCTAGGGCACAAATGAGACAGGATCTGAGGTTGGGAAGGTAGGGCTGAGGAGGGAGAAGCTAGTGTTCAATTATGCTGAATTGTGAGACAATCAAAGTTATGAATGAGAATTAATTGACCGTCTATAAAAATGCAGTGTTTAGTGTTTGGATATGTTTTCCGATGCATATATATATATATTTTAAGATTTTATTTATTTGACAGAGAGAGAGAGACAGTTGAGAGAGGGAACACAAGCGGGGGAAGTGGGAGAGGGAGAAGCAGGCTTCCTGCCGAGCACGGAGCCCGGTGCGGGGCTCGATTCCAGCACCGTGGGATCATGACCTGAGCTGAAGGCAGCCACTTAACCGACTGAACCTCCCAGGCGCCCCGATGTACATGTTTTTGACAGGCTCACTGATACGAATTAAAAAATTCACTTCCCATTTTTATATCTAACTGAATTTATTGACCCATCTGTTTAGAACATATCCTTTCTTGTCAAGCATCCCTCCTAAGGCTTGGGTATGCATCGTGTAAAGTCTGGGTGCTGTTATATCTCCTCATGCCTTCCCAGCAAACAAATTCTTTAGTTGTTTCAACTGACTTAAGAGTCACCCCAAAAAAGAGGAGGGGGGCACAGGCATTTTGGAACATAAATACAATTATGAAAATAACTTTCAGTATTTGTTTTTACTCCATACTTAATTTATTATTCTCTTAAGGTTTTTGTGCTTAATTCTCAAATGGCTCCCACACTGTGATGCCGGGCATGATCCTTTTTTGTAAAATTCCATCTTTCTCTTGCATTGACCTAGAGTCATCCGTGCTACCTCTAAAGGAACGTTTAAACTTTTTTTTTTTCCTGAACTTTTCTGAATACCGCAGGATGTGTGGCACAGTTCCTGAATATTTGGGATCTGATACACCATCACAGCAGAAACATAAGTGATTGACCATATTTTGGAGGGGTGTGCATGTGGCCAGGTTATGGGATTAGAAATCCTAGCACACGCCAGTGGTAGATGTGGGTGGAGGGACAGATCTTTAACCTGTCAAGACAGATGCACAGCCTTAATTGGATGGGCTTCTTAAGTGGCCAGATGTATTACAACCCCTGGAAACTTGTCATAGAACGAACTACCAAGGAAGAGCCTACTGGCAAGGATCCAACTCCCCGCATAGCCACGTTTGGCCCTTTTGTGTCTACCTAGTGAGTCTTTGACATACCTTGACATTGGTAGTGGAACTTATTTTGCCTCCCAGACCTATGGGCATCCTTGAGCCTTTGAACCTTCTTTACTGGAGTTTGAATCCTTAATCCATATAGGTGTGGAATCATGGGAAAACTACTTTATCTCTCTGCTTCTCTTTCTACGTCTGTAAAATGGGGATGATAACAGTGCTCACGTCCTAGAGCTACACATACATGTTGCTTAAAACAGCACAGTAAGCCCTCATTAAGGGTCAACTATTATCATAATAATTATCATTCAGGAATGTTCTTTGTTAACGTGATGAGAAATAATACCATTTAATCACTGCATTTGAAGCTCCCAAGGTGCTAAACATACAATTTCCTTTTTATTTTGCAGGACACAAAAACATAGTCTTCTCTCAGGCTGTCTTTGCTTCTCTTCCTTTTAAAGCTGAAAGTGTGTTGATTTTTCTTCCTTAGTGCTTTCTCGCTTCCCTCAAATCTATGCTGAAAATTCACCAGTATTTTATCTACTAATTCTGACCTTGATATATTTTTAGGTCTGTAATATTTAAAAACCTGCTATGGACTCTTCTCAGTAAGTGTTGTTTTACTGCATTTAAAAAATTCCATCCCCTCTACCAACAAAGGCAATAGAGTGCTTCCTTATGGATGTGGTTTTTCCTCTAATATATTTTATGCCACTCAAAAAGCCTAATTTAATGCACCTTCAAATGAAATATTATTTCTCGTGGCTAAATAGGATCTGTACTATCTGATATTTTTCTATCATCTCTTCATTAACCTAAAGTAGGGTCTATTAAATAAAATTTGAAAATGGTTACACTGTAGAAAATGGTTTATAGTAGTAACATTATCTAGGGTACAGTCATGTCTGGAACAAATAGAAACCCCAAATGATGAGGAGTGCCCTCATTGTGTAAATACCACTTAAAGATGTTAAATGATCTATTCAAAATGTTCTAGTTGCTTCTCCTTTTTATTTTATTTTTTTTAAAGATTTTATTTATTTATTTGACAGAGAGAGACACAGAACACAAGCAGGGGGAGTGGGAGAGGGAGAAGCAGGCTTCCTGCAGAGCAGGGAGCCCGATGTGGGGCTCGATCCCAGGACCCTGGGATCATGACCTGAGCCGAAGGCAGACGCTTAACCACTGAGCCACCCAGGCGCCCCTGCTTCTCCTTTTTATTAGGATCTTATTTCCAATGCAGTTCAACTGTCATTTCCTGGGTCTTTGTGACAGGCACTGTGCAAAGTCCAGGCCATGCAAAGATGAACTGATACCTGGTCCCTCTGTTTGAGGAGCTTGTTATCTCCAGGCCTTACTAGTTGTGTGACTTTGGGCAAGTTGTTTATCTTCTTTGTGCCTTGGTTTTCTCATCTATCGAGTGGGGGATTTAATAACAGTACTGGTCTCATAGGGTTGCTGTGAGAGTTAAATGAATTAATACATGTGAATGCTTAGGCCACTGCCTGGCTTGTTATAATTGCTTAATAAATATTAGCTGTTATCATCAGTCATCAGTCATCATCACCATATCACCATCTACACCATCATCTAGTTCAACAATTCCTAAGGTGTGTCTCTTGGAATACTAGTTTTATGGGATGTCATTTGTTAATTAAAGGGTTCCATGATAAAGTGTTTGGGAAACACTAAATTCAGCGAAGTTGAATAGGATTTTTACTGCAGGATTTCTCAGAGTCCATAACTTCCTAATGGGTTTATATATTTTTAAGAAAGTGGTGATGTAGGCAGAGTTTTCAAAACATACAGGAACTTTCAAATGAGTATTTGGCAGCATAGCATTTTGCAGTGCAAACTTCTAGAAAATAATGACTTCGATCTCTATTTTGTCTGGATTGAGCAAACTTAAGCCAATGTCAGCTATACTTAAAACAGATAGGCATTTAGATAGTTGAACTACTGCGCCTATGTGCATCAGACAACATGGAGCCAAATGGTTACAAATCTCTGCCTGGCACTCATTCACTCTGGGACCTTCATTCACCCTTAGTTTACCCTTCTGTAAAACGGGGACAATCCTACTACTTGAAAGGATTGTTATAATGAATAAACTAATGAATGGCAAGTGCCTGGTTTATAGCACACAATTCCTTAAGAGATGGCTCTTCTAACTGCCCAAGTAATGCATGAAATGGCCTTGGTTTCTCTTCAACTGGTTCCATCCCCTCCATGCCCCAAATTAACAGGGAGGACAGAACTAGGCCTACCCTGAGAGGGCTTGGACAGCTGTCTTTCATACCCACATGGAAAAGGTGGCCTTTGAATTGTAAGGGAATTCTATCTAAGTCGGTGTTTCTTTTCAGTTGTACTAATGAAATCACATTTATGCCCGGGACATAAAAATATACTGAAGGAATCAGTTGATCCTTCCTTTGCCTGGACAGGGCCTTTGTCTCCCAAAGTAGCTGTAAGGCTGTATACCAGATGTCAGCAAATCTTTTCTATAAAGGGCAAGATAGTAAATATTTTAGGATTTGCACATCATCGGGTCTCTGTTCTAACTACCCAACTCTGCCATTACAGCACAAAAGCAGACATAGGCAATGCATAAATGAATGAGGGTGGCTGTGTGCCAATGCAACTTTATTTATAAAAACAGGTGGCAGGTTGGATTTGGTCCATGGGCCATAGTTTCCTGGCCCTCATTCTGTACTCTCCAGGCTGCTTGTTACACCCCACTGTTGATGGGGATGGAGTTGCAACCAAGGTAACATCAGCACACTCAGCATAGTGGGGCTGATCCCTTCAGATGAAAACATTTGACATGACAGGTGGGGAAAGCTAGAGCTGCTGGGGAATCCAATCCCTTCTGTGATCTGCTCGGCAAGTCTTTTTAATGAGACCAAGTGACATTGGTCACCGGTAGCACCTGCCCGTCCTTCCCCTTCCTCCTGAACACACCCCCTTTGGAAACCACCATGGGCCTCCCTAGGGCCTCAGCCCACCCAGAGCCAATGTTCTCTGGGTCATCACTGGTTTTTCTCTCTGCCGTTGACCAGAGTGAGCTGAGTATTATTTGTCCTCTCTCATGAGATCTGTGAGCTTCATGGTTGAATGGAAAAGAGTCCTATGCCCTAGTCTTAGCTCTGCTCTGTGACTTCAACCTCCTGGTCTCCATGATCTGCAAAGGAAGGTGTTGCATTATATGGCCTCCAAGCCTCTGTGTAGCTTCTAATAATCTATGAACTTCCTGAGAATAACTTCTAAGGTTTATTATTAGGATGACAATAATAGTCACAGTTTCTTCAGGGTTTACTATGTACTTGGCACAGTGCAATGAGATCTCCATGAATTATAATGAAAGGTTTAGAGAAGTGAAACAACTTGCCCAGGATCAAACAGCTTGTGAGAGTCAGGACCCGAGCTCAAGTTGTCTGATCCCAAAGCCCATGTGTGGAACCACTCTACAACATTCTCTAGTCTCATTACTTACCATCCCCACCCTGGCACGGAGAGTGAGGATGGAGGAGTGGGTGGGACCATCTAACTAGGGTAATCATAAATATGAAGCTGGGTCCTCCCTTTTAAAGAGCTCAAGTGACATTCAGAAAGAGTGTCAGCATTTTAGGGAAGAAGCTAATAGCCCACCCTGATTAAAGTCATCTTAAGGGCGCCTGGGTGGCTCAGTCGTTAAGCATCTGCCTTCGGCTCAGGTCATGATCCCGGGGCCCTGGGTTCGAGCCCCACATCGGGCTCCCTGCTCAGCAGGAAGCCGCTTCTCCCTCTCCCACTCCCCCTGGTTGTGTTCCCTCTCTTGCTGTGTCTCTCTCTGTCAAATTAATAAATAAAATCTTTAAAAAAAATAAAGTCATCTTAAATGTAAGTTGGCTGGGAGTGAAAAGTACAAAGTAAAGAGACTTGGTGACAAGCATGGTCTCAAAATACAAACAGCCATGGCCACTGAATTACCACCTCTCTGCTTAATTCACTTAACCAAGCTGCTTGTAAAAGTCAACCTAACCCTTATTATACATTTTAAAGGAATGAGTACATGAACCCTGCATCGTTAGTACGTGGCCTCTTATGGGAACTTGTCAGTTGCCACCCAATCCATGTGTTGAACAGAATATCGTGAAGCCCCAAGCTTTAATATTTCTTTCCCTTCCCCACCCATTATCATTGCTCTTCCACTTCCCATTGCCCAGGGCATAAAGGCTCCATGGAAGAAGAAAACAGCCTGACCAAAGTCTTTACAGACAGGTGTCAGAAACTCTAAGAGCTTCCTAACTGGGTTTTCTAGTTTAAAAAGGATTCCAGGTCCATGACGATCCTTGGCATAAAAGAATAAACTATCACCACCCATGTCTGGCCAGTTAACCAAATACATTGGTTAAAGCTAAAAATAACATAATGATACATACCTTCCTTTAACATTTAATTTAAATTTAAAAATTAAAAATGAACTGTCATTTGCCACTTGTTTTAATGTAGAGTCAAGGCCTTTTCTTTGATCATGGATCTACAGCTTCTTTCTTATATAAACCACTATAATACATTGTTTATCATTTCTAACCCTGGTTTCTTTAACATGTAGCCAGAAGTTGAATGTTAACAGACTGACTCTAGAGTGGGTTCAGTGCTACCTCCAGCTGATAGTCTTTGCTGCTCTGACCAGGGCTCCATGTTAGTAACATGAAGCAAGTAGTCTATATGTTGGCCAAAAGATGTCATTTTTTGAGGCTGACCTTTACAAGTACCTCAGATATATGACTTGCCCTCAATCATTTGTACACATTATGTTAATAGCCATAATGCATTCTTGAAATCTGCTTTTCCCTGGATGACAACACTACAGTTGAGTCATTCAGGAAATTACTGAAAAAAACAAAGTGATGAGAACAGAGAGAGAGAGAGAAGAAAACCTTTCAGTATGGAACACCATGGGTGATAGACAGTGGCTGAGTGGGAATTTCTCAAGGTTGTGTTGAGAGGGTAAGTTTTGTATGTTCTGAATCCTTTCCAGATTTCAAGAATCCCGAAAGACAAAGAAGTTACATTCTAGTGGTATAGAATTGTATTTTAAAATAGGTTGGACTGTATTTTAGTTGGTAGGTTCATCTGTCTCTCTTAATTTAAGCTACTAAATCAAATAAGAATCTCATTTTCTAATCAGCTCTTTCAGCTTTTTCTGAAAGTCTTCTATGAAGATGCTAGAAATCTCAAAATGTCATCTCCTGCTCCATTCAGGGAAGGTCTAGGGCACTAAGAATAGGAAAGTGCAGAAAGAAATACTGCAAAATGCAACCCTGTAGGGTTTCCTCTGCCTGTGGCCTGGGAGGATGGCATGGTGGGGGTGGCTATAGATTCTGGCTGGAGCGGCTGGAGACCTTTGAAAACTAAAGATAGAATCAGTGTGTGGGGGGGTTATCTGAAACAAATATGCAATGGGAGGAAACTCCAAAAGCCTCAACACTAAAAGGAGAGACACAGTGGGCACCAACAGGGAGGACCGGGAGGGAGAGAGAAGAGAACACTGGCTATGGAAAGCGAAGTGGATAGGGATTGAAGGGAGTCAGTGGCGGGCAGCTA
Source organism: Eumetopias jubatus (assembly GCF_037043125.1). Lineage (NCBI taxonomy): Eukaryota > Metazoa > Chordata > Mammalia > Carnivora > Otariidae > Eumetopias > Eumetopias jubatus. The sequence goes on from NW_028274817.1 coordinate 109,528,767, forward strand.
TCAGAATCCAACCGACTGGGGAGAGAAGATGTCGCTCCATTGGAAGTCACACAGGAGTGGCTGGGGAGGGAATATTGTTTCCAGAATCCTCGGGCTCAAAGCCTGGAGCCAAGCAGGAGAACAATACAAATAATTAAGGGAGTAGTGGAATTAACTTACAGGGAATTCTCTCTACTTTTCTTCACCTGGTGAGATCAAGGGTAGTATTCATTTCACATCAGATAGGTCCATTATCAGGGAACTGTATCCCGTTCTGGCAAAAGATGATCTAGTAGATTTTTTTCCATTCCCAACTTCGAGGATGTAACAAATTATGTATAGCTTGGGAAAGCGATGCGCTGGGCTTGCTGCGTCCAGGCATATTTAAAAATATCTGAGATGAATAAAACTCAAGGAGGGAAAAGAAATGCAAGGGAATGTGTTATAAAAGGAAAAAAACAAAAGTCTGCCTCGTTTGCATTTATACAGATTCTATAAAGAGAAGGAAGAAGTTCAACCTTGTACAATAAACAAACCTAGGAAAAAGTCTAATCACATCAGTGATAGGGAGTCACCTCAACACAGAGAAAGTCGAACATCAATGACCTGGACTGACTCCATTTTCTTTCATAAAAATGTACCTTATATTTGAAATCCATTTTGAATAGCGAATACCACACCCAATTTGCAGATGGAAAAATTAATCATTGAAAGATATTTTATTTGAACTCGAACAGAGTGAATCAGTGAAAAACAACAATATGACTCAATTCTCTGGCCATGGAATAAAAAAGAGAGCTAAGGTCTACGTTTTACTATCAAATTCTAGTTATAAGGAATTTTTCTTATGGCTATAATTTAGTCTATAATTTGTCACTCACATATCACCACTCTACAATTATATTAATGAAACATCTCTAATCATTTACAAATCACTCTTCTGACACTCCCTTCAGGTGTACATTAATGACTGGATATTTGACGCGTTCTTGGGCTGCTTTGGATCCTGTCAATATTTGCTGTCAAAAACCCATTTAGGTTCCTGGTTTCTTGAGTGATGCCTTAAAGATGAAAAAGCATCAAGTCACTGAGTTAATGGCTCATTTATCAATGTGGCTTTTCTTTGACACCTATTTTGGAATTAATCCATTTTGTGTGCCCCTTTTCCAAGGCCACTCTCAAAGTGTAAGCCTGTAATTTTTGTGCAGTTTAGAGCATTTTAGAGTGGTTAGAGCTCACTTTGGTCAAGTAAAAAGAGCTCTTTGGAGAGGCCTTGATAGAGTAAAAAGGTCTGTCCCTAAGGTCAGGCAGCTCTGATTTGGAATCCTGGCTTTTCCTCGAACTCTTTGTGTGACACCTAACTTCTCTGAGGCTCAGTTTTTTCCTCAGCAGTTTGTTGTGAGGCTGTAGGACCCAGGCTGAATCGGGGTTTGGGGGTGGCTAAAGGAGTGTGTGGTGGGTGGCTGGGGAGTAGTTACTATCCCCAACCTCGCATGGGGTTAAGATGAAAGCCAGTCTCAAACCCAACTCTGCCACATGTACGGACGTTTATTAAACACACATTCATTAGCAAGCCAGCACAAAACCGTCCATGCGGTCTCTCTGTGAGCTCCAGGAAGCCTCGGCTCTTGTGCCTTTAAGTGCTCCAAGTGACTGTCACCTCACATAAAAGGCTCACATGAGGCAGGTGGAGATTCTGTGCCCCTCGTTGGCAGCACCCAGCTGGAAATCCTCATTATCAGTGGCTGGAGACAGGCCCATTTAGGGATCACTCCTCGAGCTTGGTCTCTGAAGATGCAATGTATAGGCTCTCCAATTCTTACACTCTGTTCAGCACGGGGGAGGGATTGTCTCCAAGACATTTTAACCAATCTACATACCCTAACCTTCTCTAATTTCTTTAACAAGAGCCATGTCTAATGCTCATGCCATTATTCCCCCTATTTTTGACATTTCTTCAGACATCAAAACCTCAGGTGTTAGTGGACAGATGGCTAACAGAAGGACTTGGAGTAGCAACCGTGGGAATGTGGTCTTAGTGATATTTTACCACCTCATCACCACTCTACGAGGATAAACTCCCACTTAGAGCAGAATTCTCTAGAGCTGCAGTTTAAACCAACCTGAACATATAAAATATCACACGGTCTATGCTGGTTGAAAGTAAATTACAGACAACCTAACAATGGGAAGAACGAACGTTTTATTTTATTAATTTATTTGACAGAGAGAGACACAGCAAGAGCAGGAACACAAGCAAGGGGAGTGGGAGAGGGAGAAGCAGGCTTCCCGCGGAGCAGGGAGCCCGATGCGGGGCTCGATCCCAGGACCCCGGGACCACGACCTGAGCCGAAGGCAGACGCCCAACGACTGAAGCCACCCAGGCACCAAAGAACGAACATTTTAAATACATGTCAATACTCATCCACTTAAGGATGATCTCTTTCAGTGGTTGTCAGATTGGGTACCCCCCTCCTCACTGGAAGGAACTGCTCATGGCCCACGGTTTGGGGGAAGCAGATGTCGTTCTGCACTCCCTACCACCTTAGCCAGAGCAGCTCTACCTCTATCTCCACCTAGTTTGCATTTTAGATGTTCTCACAATACTTTACGTAAAGGAAGGGTTCCGTAGCCGAAAGGTTTGAAACCACTGACAAAGCCTAATATTCATATTACAAGCGGGAAAGATGAGACCCAGAAGACTGTCATCTTTTCAAGTACAGAGAATCTGTAACACCTCCTAGCCCTGGGCTCTTTGCCCTAGCAGAAGGCACCCGTTTAACCGTGAAGAGGCAACACGTATTGCTAAAATTGAACTCAGCAAGAAAAGGTGGTGTTCCCATAGCATGTGCTTTACCGAATACATTATCCTGGATGACCTTATGTATTCCTTTACTGAAAACTACAACCCACTACAGAGCATGCACACTTCATCAAATAGGTTAGTTTAGCAGGCAAATCTTTCAGAAACCGTATGTTAACTTCAACTCACCATTAGGAAGATGCCCTCTGTAGATGCTTAAAAAATGGGTCAGGGTTGTGATGATCCAATTAAACTTTTAGCCAGTCAACCTTCTCCCCAAAGTCCCTGTATCTACTTTCCCCCTTTTCCATCAAACTGTAGCAATGGGGACAGTTATTGCTTCAATATAGATAATTGTCTGCGGGTCTTATTTACATGGTTTTGATCTTATTTCAGGACCCTAATGATATTTCATCCAGTCTAAGACACTGCCAATTGTAAAATACCATTATGTTATGTCCTGCTAAAAAATAAAACACATGTGCCCATTAAAAGTTTAAGAAACCACTGGTTGTAAGACACATTTTGATTTCAGAGATATTAAAAGAGATGCATCTTGGAATTCATGAAGTACGCTACCATATTTGCCACCATATAAGACATATTTTCCCCCTTACCTTCTGCCCCTCCCTCCTCCCACTCTAGGCCACCTGATATTTCCATTAAGCAGAGAAATAGCATAGAAGGCTCAGCCTTAGACTTTCCAAAATACTTCCGTCTAAAATTGTGCTGCACATATATTTTGGCATATATAGTACACATTGACGAAAAAAACTCTTGGCTTGTTGGCCCTAGGAATGGTGATGTACCTCTTTTGATACCCTCCATGAACACTCTGGATCTGTTTCCTTTCTGTGGGATCAGCATTATTCTAGTAGGAAAGGGAATTGGAAAGACTCTAGGAAGAAAACATCACTTCCTGCTCTTGGGAGAACACAGATCTGCCATGTTGCCTGAACATGGACCCTGGATATTTCCTGTGTCTTGAGTTAAACATTCCCCTTGCAACAGAGCTCATATCAGGCAGTTCCAAACAGACCTTACCATAGTTCCCAATAATTTTGTTTGATGTGGCACCAAAATTGTCCAAACTGTATCATAAGGTAGTAAAATATTTTGTCCCTTTTGCTCAGGCATCATTTTCATGCATAACATCAAAGTGCAATTTCAACTTTTCAAGTCCACATATCTAGTTACTCATAAGGCAACACTTTATCTAAGTGGAAAAATTATGTTCTACCTTAAAAAAGGTTTTTGTTTTTTAGAGAGGGAGAGCACAATTGGGCGGGAGAGGCAGAGGGAGAGAGAGAATCTTAAGCAGGCTCCACGACCGGCACAGAGCCCGATGCACGGCTTGATCTCACGACCCTGAGATCATGACCTGAGCCGAAATCAAGAGTCAGATGCTTAACCAACTGAGCCACCCAGGCACCTCTTAAAAAAAAGTGTTTTTTTTTTAAAGAATTCATGCTTTTTTAAAAAGATTTTTATTTACTTATTTGTCAGAGAGAGAGAGAGGGAGCGAGAGAGCACAAGCGGGCGCCCCACATGTTATCTTAATAAAAGACAAGAATCTATGAAGTGTGACACCAATGAACTCGACTTTCCAGCACTCTCCTTATGCACTGACCCACACAGTGGTGTGCTGGGGAGAAGGTAGAGGAGTGTCGTTTGTGGAGAAACCTCAGGAAGTGCTGGAACAGTCATAGGACATTATGGAAAGGAGGAGGTGGTTTAGGAGGTGTGAACTCAGCCCTCCTAGGGTGAGTCTGAAGGAAGCTGAAGGAGGGCTAAGCTGTGGGATGGCTTCTGTGCTTGCTGTCTCTTCCTTTCCTGTCATTATGTGTTCCTTCCTCATCTGAGGGAGAGGAAAATATTAAGCACCGCAGGAGGGCAGCATCCAGAACAAACTGTCTTGAAATTCTATCCAACAGGGAATTGTGAAATCACTGTACAGACCTAAGGATGAGTTCCAGAAATTTGTAATAAATGTCAAATTTTCCTTTGCATATTTTTGTCCTGTCATTATGGCAAATTTCTTGAGGTAAAAAGCTTTAAAGATGGACTTTTCAGATGCGTTTTTCCTCATAATGAATTCGGTCTCCCAGTGTCACTGCAAGTTCCTACCCTCTTCGAGCTCAATCTTCCCTGCTTTTTTCTTTTAGGCAAATATCAACATCCCAATGGGAGCCTTTCGGCCGGGAGCTGGGCAACCCCCCAGAAGAAAAGAGTGTACTCCGGAAGTGGAGGAGGTGAGGAAAACTTAGCTGGCAGAGCTCAGCCTTGTCTTTCCCCTCCAGACTCCTGACTAGAGTGGGGACAAAGGCAAGGCGAGGGTTGGCTCCCCAGGACAAGGGAGGCAGGAATGGATGTGGGGCAAGGAGTCACCACATAGCATCTACATTTCTTTGACTGTCTTGCTCACTTAGCCATGAAACACACTGCTCCTCACTTCCCTTCAGCTCTTTAAGTGCCTGCCCCAGTTACTTGAAGATGCTGAGTTTAACATGCAGTTTGTTGACTGAGTGAGAGAGTGTGTGTGTGTGTTGGGGGGGGGGTGGCAAATAGCCTCTCAAATGCTCTCGGTCTGGCCACAGTCACTAGCTCGGTAAGGTTTCCCTCGGAGCTTACACTGAACCGAGCAGGATGTCTTTAGTACAACTTCTGATGAGTGACAAACCCCAGTGGGAGCTCAGGTAATAAGCACGTTAAATTACTCGTGGATTCAAATAAAAAGCCCCAGTCTCTGGGTATTTCCTTTGAAAAGAGGACTTTGCAAAGGAGCCGATCAATTTCTGTCTTCTTTTCCTCCCTCTAATCCTTTACCTCTTCCAAATTCATACACCCGCTCGGCTGAAATGGAGGCTAAAATGAGTAAGTGCATTAAATAGAGAAGGGTGCTCCCCCCCCCCCCCACCGCCCCGCAGTGTCTGGATTCCTTCACCAACTGTGACTTTTCTGATGAAACCTGGAAGGTCCAGTTCTGGAAAAAAAAATTCAAGTTTCGGACCATGTCATTCGCACAAGACAAGGAAAATGGAATTAAACAAGGCCACAGGGCATAGCCAACTGTATTTCATCTTTTTAAAAAGGCACTCTTTTCTTGTAACTTCTGTAGGTGACCTTTTTGATATTTGCCCCCAAAGAACACCTATCACCATTTCAAAGTTTCCTAATAAAACTTTGGTTGTCGTCATCTAACCTCTTCTTCCCTGTAAATAATTACTGACATGGTCCTAAGTTAGTAATTCCAGCCTCTTATCAATAGGAAGATAATTTTTCAAAGAAAGAGATGGAGTATTTGAGTGACACCACCAAGTTCTGGAATTTCTGCCACTAAGTCACCTTTGATGAATAAAAATTTTGAATGCACAAGTTGAAAAGACCCAGCACTACCCTGCGTTTCTGGTATATAATCTCAAACTGTGACGCTACATACTTGGCTCTCCAGTTCACTCCTGACCATGAGCCCTCCCTTTGGGACTTTGGTCAAGCATTTCTGAGTCTACGTCTGCCAAATACGATCCACTCTTTTCTTCAGAGGGTTGCTGAGAGGAGTCAGTAAATGATTGTTCATCAATTGATCTAATGATCCAATTTTCATGAAGGACTCCGAGGCCTATTACTTGGCGTGTCGTAAGAAGAAGGCATGGGGAGGTTGAAGAGAGGACAGGGAAATTCTTCCCACACCTCCATTTATCTGTAATTAGGTTTTCTTCCTGTGCTTCCTTAAGCCGTGTGTGTCACTACCATGGCAGTCGGTCAAAAGGTAGCTTGACCCAGTTTTCTCACTGAACTGATGGATGTTAACAGTTGTTTTGGAGGCTTGCATCTCATCTTCCCCCTGTGCTACAGATGACCCTCAGTTCTTCTCTGTACAGCTGGTACTTTCCTCCTCCTAAGTGCCCCAGTTAGGGGGTTGGGAAATCACGTTGCTCTCACTCTTGTCTGACAGTTCCAGCACATTCTAAAATAGACAAGAACTGATATATCCTGTTTGTGAACACCTACTTTATGATAAGCCACATGTACAACTGGCTAATCAATATTCTTCACAGGATGGAGGGAGTGAGGTAGGCACAGAGACCCAGAGACCCCAGGAGTGTTTCTTGAACTGAGCTATACCTTTGGCATGGGGCTCTTGGGCTGGGAGGGTGGAACTGAGGGTGGTATTCCATTACTGTCTGAGCAGAAATGAGCTCTCGGGACTCGTGGGGTCTTAGGTAGGGGTAGGATCTAATGACTCAAGGTCTAGGTTGGACCTTGGAGTAAGTTTCTCATGGCAACAACATTGCAAGGGGAGCAGTTAGGCAGCCTGGCTTGGCTACAAGGTGCGTTAAGTAGGATTTTGTGGGTTTGCCACCGTTTGTCCCATAGTTTGGAGGGGAAAATGGAATCTGAAATAAAAATAAATTCTACAGCCACACTTTAAAAAAATTGTCTGGTTTGCAAACTTGGAATTGCTTACGTACCTAGTTTTGGGATTTGTTGCCTAGCCTTGCGTGAAGATAATCACGGTATAAAATGGAGATCATAACATACCATCCCTGAACATAACAGGCCACCTTGATCACAGCCAGTAGCTCCCCCATCTCAATCCTGACACTATCTCATACTTGAAGAGGATGTACTCCAGCAGGAAGCCAGGATCAGCCTGTGGCCGTCTGACCAGGCCTTGTGAGCACTGGCTGGTCTCCAGCCCACCTATGGTCTCCGTGAGCCCTTTGTTCTGCTCACAGAGCTGAAGCCCACCCTCCGTCTGCTCAGCCCAGCCAGAGTTTGGCACGTGCCCGACACAGAGGCCTTACAGCCAAATCCTTACAAGCAGGGCCCACCTTTTGGATGAGACAAGGCAGCTGCTTGCTTGAAGTGACTTGAAGGGTATTGACAAGCCTCCACTCTGCCTCCCAAATCTCTCTTTTGACCGTAATTCCATCGTTATGAAGCCAGAAAATAGCATGTTGGGACTTTCTGTTAATTATTTCCCTCTCCATCTTGTCCCTTCACAAGATGCAGACACACTATTTAATTCCGGTCACACTCCTTCCTAGCTGTGAGGCCAGGGACAAGTCTCTTACTCCTTCCCTCCCTGCCTTGGGCCTCAGTTTCCTTGGCTATAAAACGGGGTAATAGTAGCAGGTTTAGAGGGTCGGCATGAGGATTACACGAGTTAGCATGTGTAACTTGGAACGGCTAGCAGTGTAAGTGCGTACTGTTACTGCTAAGTCCTCAGTGTCTGAGCACGAATGAGCACAGCAGACCATCTCACCCCACAGAGCTGTGGTTAGGGGAGAACGCAACAGGGCGTCAGGGAGTAAAGGGGGAGATGAAGGTCAGATAGCAGGAAAACAGTTCACCATTTTGCCAGATTTTACAAATACTCTGTCATCCCCCACGGGGACGTTCCCCTTGACAACAGCCATTCCCCAAACAGGTAAAGGTGCTGGGGCTGATAAGCCCTTTCTCCAGCTCTCTTTATTTCAACCAAAGAATGTCTTCCATGTCCCTTCTCAATTCAAATATCTATGTGCAGAAGCAAAAAAAGTACTCTGTATTAGCCAAATGGGGCCATCTGGAGCCCTGCTTACTCATGCCTTTATTTCTAATAATTCTTATAATAAATTTTAGAAGAAATGGAATCTGATTCCCATTTTTTTTTAAAAGACAAGAGAAGATTCATTTGAGAAATGCCCCCACCATTAACCCCTTCCTGAGTCAATGGCATGTCTACTGACTGAAAATATCCACTTATAATTTCCATTATATGTAACTGTGCCAAATCAACTGCTAAAAGTCTTACCTTATAAAAAAACACAGTGTATTGAGGTTTTAATAACTTGAAAGGGCCTAATATTAAATATTATCATCCTCTATCCGTGTATGTTCACATAATAAGTCTTTGCACATAGACACATAACTACACATATTGGCTCTACACATTAAATGTGCCAAAATAGCACATTTTGATATTACAAACACAGTGAATGTGACGTACCCAGGAACTTAACAGAAGGAATTAGAAACATTTTTCTTCTTCATGCTTCTTTACTAATATCTACCCACCTAACAACCATGAGAACATTCATAAGTGAGGAAACATTTTTCATTTCACTGCTACACATATTAAAACAAACCCAATTTATAGCCTTGTTTTAAACTTCTTTCCAAAAGCCTAGGAAAGAATATTTTCAAATACCTGGTCCCCCAAGTGGATGTTTAATCGTTTTAATGATTGCTTGTAAATCTGCTTTTATAAATGATGAGTGTGTGTGCCTGATAAAAGGAAGCCGATCCTATGGCTCTGTATGTACGTTGGCCTGAGGAAACAATATTTTCCAGATATTTACAACAGGTACAGTCTACACTGAATTACTTTATCATTTTGTGTGGGAGACACGTTAGCTCTTTCATCAGTGCTGTGCCAAGATTCAAAGAAAATGACTATAGGAAGAACCATTAGCCCTTAGCAGAAGAACAGCACCTCAATTATTTTATATTTTGCCTCACCCCTCAAACAGGCAATTCTATAAAGGACATGCCTACCAAATAATTGGTTAGAGGGTGGGAATCTTAAACAGTTTCTTCCCTTCTCCTTTAGGTTCTAGACAGTTTGAGAACTAGACATAGGAGCCAGATGGGGTCACAGCCCAGCATTAGCTTTAATACCCAAGTCACAAGGCTGCCTGGTTAGGCGGGCAACAAGTATGGGCCTTAGGGCTTGAACCAGAGGCAAACGTGTGTTTTCTTCCTCCTTTTCCCTGGAGCTGTACTGGTTCACTCAGTTGTTGGCCGAGCCGATGAAGCCCTGGCAGTCCCACACTGCGACTGTTAGTTTGGGTCCTCCAAGAAGTTGACACAACGACAGGCTTAGACGTGCAAAATATTTATTGGCGAAACCACTTTTAAGGAAAAATGGGAGGGTGACTAGACCTGTGATGTGGGTGAAGAAGAGTGTGACAGAGGGTCAGGCCGAAACCTCTTAGGCCTCGCTGAGGTTCTCAGGAAAATTCTCGAGCCCAAGTTCCTCCCCAGGAGGAGTCTCTTGTCTCCCAGCCACGGGCGGGTTTAGGATCCTGTGACACTCAGTCATTGGGCAGGAGCAGCCGTGGGAAGTGTGACCTCAGCGTGCTGATGGGCGAGTTGCAGAGCAAAGCAGCTGGGGTGATTTAATTACCCTCCCAGGAGAAAACTGATCGGGGAGGCGTGCTCTTGTGGCTGCCATGGTGACCAAATGTTCCTCCAACACCTTCCTTTGGGGCTGCAGAGTACCCCACCTCTAGCAGAGGAGGAATGAGTTAATAGGCAGCTTTCTTCTGTAGTAATGGCTTGGGTGTTCTAAGCGCCACACACAGCAACTGATCTCTGTTACTGTTACTGTCTATAGTCACTGTTAATGGGTCGGGTTGGCGTATGTACACAGAGGCGTGTATTTGTCATTATGGTACATTCTTGGGATCAATCAGCTGAACAGCATTGGACAAGTGCGCACGTCTGAACCAGGCATTGGAGGAGCCGCAAAAAAAGTATAGGATGTGGTCCTGCCCTAAAGCTGCAACAGCATGAAAACATTAGATAATAGGAAGTTGAAAATCGTTCCCAGGGGCGCCTGGGTGGCTCAGTCGTTGAGCGTCTGCCTTCGGCTCAGGTCGTGATCCCAGGGTCCTGGGATCGAGCCCCGCATCGGGCTCCCTGCTCGGCGGGAAGCCTGCTTTTCCCTCCCCCACTCTCCCTGCTTGTGTTCCCTCTCTTGCTGTCTCTCTCGGTCAAATAAATAAATAAAATCTTAAAAAAAAAAAAAAAGAAAATAGTTCCCAAAGCCGGGAGGGAGAACCGGGCCTCCTCTGTGGCTCCCTCTCACGCCACCCACATTCGAGAAGTTTTTGTGTATGTCAATATCCGTTTGTTTATGCTTCCTGGAGATGTTGGAACAAAGTCTGGCAGCTACTGTGCACCCCAAACAAAAGAATTTTAAGCTTCTGGACTAAGTCACTGTTAGAGCCAACTGTGCACTAACATTCTACAAATCTCTGCTGTTCAGGCATATTAGGATCGTAAGAGGCCAAATTAAATTTGCTCTCGTAAGGTGCTTGGAAACACAAATCCTAACTAGTCTAATTTTTGTTAGTTATCAGACGTTGACTACTCTTGGGTTTTCTAAGTCACGTGGAGATGACTTGTTTTCTTCTTCCAACTTTATTCCATATTTGTCTACAAACTTCAGATCTGGAAGCTCTGAGGGTGTCTCAGTAGCACAGGAAGAAGTGACGCAGCTAGAATCACACTTTGACAGAGACCAAATGCCTTTTTCAGTGAGCTGATCCCTTTTTTCTTTTCTTTCCCTTCAGGGTGTTCCTCCCACCTCGGACGAGGAGAAGAAGCCAATGCCAGGAGCGAAGAAACTTCTGGGACCTGCGGTCAACCTTTCAGAGATCCAGAATATTAAAAGTGAACTGAAGTATGTCCCCAAAGCTGAGCAGTAGTTGGAAGAAGGGAGGTGAGTGAAAAATTATTTCCTTCCCCTTAAAAAGACCGCTATAAAATGGATTAAGGAAGCCTTCCATAGAAAGAGTCTGGAATTCTGGAAGCATTCATTAAGTACCAGGGCCTTCACTTTAGACCAGTTTTTCTGGTGCAAAGGTTTTCTGGTAAAGCGGAGCTTTGGGGCCTGTCATATTTCATAACCAGCCAGAGAGCCATCGAGGACGTCCGCCTGCCGACCCCTTTCTGCTCACCTTCTTAGTTGGGGGAGGACAGGGTTGGGAGAAGGAAGATGCTTGGGAGGAGGCCCTGAGGAGCTTCTCATCTTGGGGTCCAGGGAGAGGGCCTCTGTCGTTCCATGCCTCAGTTTCCTCACCCAGATGCCACGAAGAGTGATGAGCTAGTCCTGAGGAGAGGCTCATGGGAGCAAGGCGCTGAGGAGGTCTGGAAGCGTAAAGGGGGTAGAGACCGGTTCAGGCCTTGAGACGAATAACCCGGGTGTGTGCAAAGCAGACCATACAGACACAGTGATGACTCAGAATGTGCACAGGGGAAGGGCAGGCTCAAAACTGTACCTGCCACCCTCCCGAGAAGTCAGTACAGGCAGAACCTGTGACCTTATTTTCATTGTTATTGGATCTGTTCAATGATGACCCTCTGGTGAGGGCTCAGCCCTGACCTCCATCTGCAGACCTGACGTGTGCGAATTCTGCCAGCAGGGGGCGTGTGGCCTTGGTCTGTCCTTTCTTTCCAACTCTCCGGTGGGACCCTAAGAGCAAATCCACTTTATCCAACATTACTGAGTCCCACCATGCACAGTTGATTCCATTTCTTAAACATAAGTTTAAATTTAGAAGAGAGGAATCTATATTGGTAACATAAAACAGTTATTTACCTGGCTGACTGCCCATTCATTCTTTTGTTCATCAACGTGCTCATTTCTTCAACCGATATTTACTGAGCATCCTCTATGTGCTGAGCACTAGAAACATTTGTTAATCATATACCATATGCCAGATACTGCGTGAAGAGCCTTGTATCCACTGTTCCTGTTAAGCCTTATGATACCCACTTATTGCTCCCATTCTTGAGAGGACTTTTACAGGAGCACTGGTTTTCCCCATCTGTCGTGAATCCTCAAGAGGGCGTGTGACTTCAAAGTTAGTGCTGTCACTCAACTTGCTACTCCGCTTCATCCCTTCCTCCTACCGTACCTTACGGAGGGATTGCACTCTCCCTATAGGTGTCAGGGTGAAATCCTCTGACTATGTAGGTAGAGGCAAGCACAGCACTGGAGCCCTGCCACGCCTTCTCTTGTAGACAGAACGAAGAACAGAATGTTCTCTGAGATAATCCCAAGTGTAGGGGCGATGTTCCTTGTGTCATGCTTATGCTGGCTTACCAAGACATTTGCAAGTTAGTTCTGAGGAAAAGATTTCTTTATAGCACAGAGAAAGAGGAGCTGTTTTGAATTAAAATAACACAACAGTATCTGGTGTTTGCAGCACAGTTACATAAAATAACAAAGGAGTCAGGATAAAATACCGTGGAGTCTCTGACTCTAGAATGAATCCCAGGAACCTGGTTGGGGACAAAGTGACACCAACAGGAACTGATCTGAAGCGTGACTAGACACACTTGTTATTATTATTTTTTTTAAGTTTTTCTTTTAAAAGATTTATTTATTTATTTATTTGACAGAGATAGAGAGAGATCACAAGCAGGCAGGCAGGCAGGCAGGCAGAGGGAGAGGGAGAAGCAGGCTTCCCGCTGAGAGGGAGCCCGACGCAGGGCTCGATCCCAGGATTCTGGGATCATGACCTGAGCCAAAGGCAGAAGCTTAACCGACTAAGACACCCAGGCGCCCCCACACTTGTTATTATTTATGACAGAATGAAACAAGTTGATGAGGAGTATCATGACACTCAGTCCTGCTTATATAGCCCAGCTGAGATGAAATACTCCAATAGGCTTGGGACGAAGCCACAGAACTTTCTTGTGAGAAAGCCCAGGGAAGAAATTAATGTTTTGTAATATTTATTACCATCACCCAACCAAGGCCAGTTAGACACATGAAACTTTAATGTAAACTTTAAAGGATTTTGCTTTTATGAAATCTGTGTCGACCTAAATTTAACCCCAGTTACAGTTTCAGAAGAACTTGGTTTTGAAGATTCAAAGGAATGCTGATTTAAAATGAGCTCAGAGAAAGGGAAACCCTCCTACACTGTTGGTGGGAATGCAAGCTGGTGCAGCCACTCTGGAAAACAGTATGGAGGTTCCTCAAAAAGCTGAAAATAGAGCTACCGTATGGCCCAGCAATTGCACTACTGGGTATTTACCCCAAAGATACAAATGTAGGGATCCGAAGGGGTATGTGCACTCCCAATGTTTATAGCAGCAATGTCCACAATAGCCAAACTGTGGAAAAAGCCAAGATGTCCATCAACAGATGAATGGATAAAGAAGATGTGGTATATATACACAATGGAATATGATGCAGCCATCAAAAATTGAAATCTTGCCATTTGCAACGACGTGGAAGGAACTAGAGGGTATTATGCTAAGCTAAATACGTCAATCAGAGAAAGCCATGTATCATATGATCTCACTGATATGAGGAATTCTTAATCTCAGGAAACAAACTGAGGGTTGCTGGAGGGGTGGGGGTGGGAGGGATGGGGTGGCTGGGTGATAGACATTGGGGAGGGTATGTGCTATGGTGAGTGCTGTGAATTGTGTTAAGACTGATGAATCATAGACCTGTACCTCTGAAACAAATAATACATTATATGTTAAAAAAAAAGATAGTAGGAAGGGAAAAATGAAGGGAGGGAAATCGGAGGGGGAGACGAACCATGAGAGAGTATGGACTCTGAGAAACAAACTGAGGGTTCTAGAGGGGAGGGGGGTGAGGGGATGGGTTAGCCTGGTGATGGGTATTAGAGAGGGCATGTATTGAATGGAGCACTGGGTGTTATACGCAAACAGTGAATCATGGAACACTACGTCAAAAAGTAATGATGTAATGTATGGTGATTAACATAATAAAATAAAATAAATCACTGTTTATCTGTAAAAATAAATAAATAAAATGAGCTCAGAGAGGATCTTGTAGTGTTATCTGGCAGTGATTACAGGAACGGGGAACAATATCAACTCCATAAAATATCAAAAAGTTACCAGAATATCCAGGACAAGTTTTTGTTACTTCACTTTCTCAGGGAAGACTTTAATGATTCTTCTTTCCTGAACAAATTCTAATAAGGCAAAACCACTCAGAGAGGCCTGTTTTTCCTTATTCTTACAGGAATGTGAAAACCTACATTGTCAGGGTAATTTTTTTTAACTTTTTAAAAAAAGATTTTATTTATTTATTTGACATAGAGAGAGAGTGAGAGAGAAGAGAGCACAAGCAGGGGGAGTGGCAGGCAGGCAGAGGGAGAGGGAGAAGCAGGCTTCCCGTCGAGCAGGGAGCCCGATGCGGGGCTCTATCCCAGGACCCTGGGATCATGACCTGACCTGAAGGCAGCCGCTTAACGACTGAGCCACCCAGGTGCCCCTTGTCCGGGTAATTGATCCAAATTCCAAATGAGCACCGTCGTTGTTTTAAGCCAAGGAATGATCTTTATTTCTCATAGGAGAGGTATTAGGCTGGTTTGCTTTTGACCTATCAATTCTTCTCCTGCAATTATGTCAGATTTTGAGACTTCCATGGTCATGGTTTGTGGTCACAGAGGGAGAGCATTTTTTTAACATTGATCAGTTCAGTGGACTCATAAGCAGTAAATATCCTGGACCAGCCATCATTTAGCCCCTTACTGTTTGGATTGATTTCTTCCTTCTTGGGCCCCCACTTTGTCACCTACCCTCACCATGTCCTGTTCAATGATTTGATCAAACAGATTGTCGTCTGAAGTTTGAGTAAGTCCATAGTGTCAAACACTGTGAACACCATGCGACCCAAGGCTCAAAGTCCAGGTTATAACTATTACAATACTTTAACATAAAGATGGACCAGCATGTCCTTCCAGCTGAGATCAGTGACTCCTTTTAAGTGGGATTTCAGATTCCTTCCATGCCCTGTGCCATGGCTAGAATTGTTCTTGGAAATCGATTTAAAATATTATGGGATAGGAACCAAAAAGGACAGAGACTGGCCAGTTAGGGATCAGGAATCATGGCTTTTGGCAAAGGACTTAGGACCTGGACCCAATCGGGAACCAGAGCCAAGCTACACAAGGACAGCATGTACGGAGTCAAGACCAAGAGACATGGGAGTATCCCAAATGGGACCCCAATCCAGGCTGGTAAGGGCATTAAACAAGGCCAGATGAAGAGACAAGACCAGAGGCAATGTCTTAAAAAAAAAAGAGCCTTCCAACACTCCCGCACCTGCTATTTGCTGCTTGATCCGGAATCCCCCGTGTCTACAGTCAGAAGACACCATCGGCTTGTTTGCTTGTAGCTACAGCAGATTCCACCTCAGACTTCATAGACAGGGATCTGGAGAACCCAGAGGACTATTCAGGGCTGGTGTCCAGCACTCTGTGTCTATTTCTGCTCCCTCTCAATCCTCAGATCAGACCACAGGGGCCCTGTAAAGAACCGCTATGACTAGCTTCTGTACCACGGGCATTTTCTTCATTCTGTGCTGAGATATATAGATGTCATACTTGGTCTCTGCTCTCAGGATACTTCGATCTTGGTGGAAAGATAAAATACTTCAAAAGGCAATTCAAGAATTAGAGAGTGGGAGCACCTGGGTGGCTCAGTTGATTAACCATCTGCCTTCTGCTCAGGTCACGATCTCAGAGTCCTGGGATGGAGCTCCACGTCAGGCTCCTTGCTCAGTGGGGAGTCTGCTTCTCCCTTTCTCTCTCTCTCAAGTAAATAAATAAAATCTTAAAAAAAAAGAATTAGACAGCAGCTCAGCGATTCAAGATATCTAATGGCTGTTTATGACCCCCTAAGTAGGCAGTAAAGATAACCAATGTTATGATTTATGAGAGGGGAAACTCGTGATGATTTTGGTTCAGGGACAATTTGAAGGAGGTGGTGGGAATGGAATGGTTTAACAGAGGCTCAGAATTAGCTTCTGGACATACTGAATGTCCAGAACATGATTAATAGACAAGCCTAGTGAGATCAAACAGTTCCTCAAGGGCAATATCCTTAAACTTCTGGAGCAGAACAAAACAAGATCCTACAACCGTCCCACACCATCATCTCTTCTCTTTTTTCCAGCAGTAAAAGAACTCAGTGATAACAAAGAATTGGAGAGGAACAAAATAAGTATCAAAGTGGTAGCCATGCAGCAGTTACAAAGAAAATGATTAACAAAGGTAAATCCTAAGAATAAGTCTACAATTATGTTAATGAGCACAAAGAGCAGCAATCAAAAGTCCTGAGACCCATGAAGCCGTAGAAAGAAACTCATTCTGAGGTTGCAGGAATTCTCCCTCTCTGTGGTGGACATTGCTGCCTGACCGGCAGCCAGACTTCATGATCACTTACTACACCAGGCTTTTAGAAAGATGTGAAATTTAGTGATTCTTAATAACTCAATGGCTTTTGGTCATGCATGTAAGTGAAAATCTATGGACTTAATCCCCATTTGCCGTTAAGAACTGAGGAAAGCATCAGAGAGGGAGACAAACCATAAGAGACTCTTATCTCTAGGGGACAAACTGAAGGTTGCTGGAAGGGAAGGGGGTGGGGGATGAGGTAACTGGGTGATGGGCATGAAGGAGGGCACCTGATGTAATGAGCACTGGGTATTAAAGAAGACTAACGAATTGCTGACCTCTACCTCTGAAACTAATAATACATTATATGTTAATTAATTGAATTTAAATTAAAAAAATGAAAAAAAAAGAACTGAGGAAAGCACTTGCATTTTTGCATCAGGAAGACTTTTGAGGTCAACCAGTGGGCATTGGAACATTCTCTTGAGAAACACTGTGGTAAGGCAGTGAGAGTGAGTTCCAATGATCTGCAATGCCTGTGTAGCCATACACGGTCCCATGATCTCGAGTTGGCCTCTATCCCATACCCCAAGTCAGCCAACCAGCCTTGCTTCTGGATTTTGTGGTTCGAAAAGAACCATTATAAAGCCCTGTTAGAGGAGGTATGCCTCGAACATTCTGCCCCACCCCTAGCATCTTCTGTTTATGCCGTCACAATACTTCCAGAGTGATATATTGGTTTCCTTGTTTATACTTTCTTCATGATGCCAGGATAAAGCTTCTTAAAGCCGGGGGAGGGGGGACACCTGATAGATCATGAGCACACAAGGCATGTCTGTAGAATGTTACTGGTGCTGTGACCATAGCAACTCTGGTGGCCCCTAGAAATGTGTGTTCTTGTAGAGTTCCCAAATCCTTGTGTTCTCAGGGAGATCACTACTTAAAAGCAAGACTAGCTTTTCTTGCAAGGTCTGAAAGTAACCTTGTTGACCATGATTAGTAAAGGGCTCAGAAATTTGACTTGAATTCACTGATTATAACTTCATTATTCCTCTGGGAAACTGAAAAATTAGGGAAGATGTCAACTTTGGCTCATAGTCTTCGAAGGGGAGAAAAACATGTAAAACCAGAAGAAAGTAATTTAATTATCAAGAGTTATTTGGCTTTATTTTTCAAAGACCATCTAGGTCCAGATAAGACATATTTACCAACCATTTATCCAAGGAGATGTCATTTCTGCTAGAAGAGAACATAAGGTATTCATTACTCTTAAATGTTAAGTATTATGCATCACCGTTGTTCCTGCTGATTCAAGGGCTAATTTTGAGAGTGTTGGCAGGAGGGCAAACTGATGTACCCAGACATTTGATGAAAAGTGCATTTAGTACCTAACAACAGACCCCTAAAGTACATGATGCAGAAACTGATGGAACTGAAAGGAGAGATAGACAGTTCAACAATAATAACAGGAGATTTCAATACCCCACTTTCAACAGTAGATAGAAGTAGACAGAAGATCAAAAAGGAAACTCTTAGTCTTCTGGGGATGCTATTATGGGATACCATAGACTGGGGGGGCTTATAAATAACAGAAATTTATTTTTCACACCTCTGGAAACTGGGAAGTCTAAGATCGAGATGCCAGCAGATTCGCGGTCTGATGAGGCCCTGCTTCCTGGTTTATAGATGGCCATTTTCTCACTGGATCCTCACACAATGGAAGGGATAAGGGAGCTCTCTGGGGTCTCTTTTTATTTCTTTCTTTCTTTTTTATTATTATTATCTTATGTTAATCACCATACATTATACATCATTAGTTTTTGATGTAGTGTTCCATGATTCATTGTTTACATATAACACCCAGTGCTCCATTCAGTACGTGCCCTCTTTAATACCCATCACCAGGCTAACCCATCCCCCCACCCCCCTCCGCTCTAGAACCCTCAGTTTGTTTTTCAGAGTCCATAGTCTCTCATGGTTCGTCTCCCCCTCCGATTTCCCCCCCTTCATTCTTCCCCTCCTGCTAGCTTCTTTTTTTTTTTTTTAACATATAATGTATTATTTGTTTCAGAGGAACAGGTCTGTGATTCAACAGTCTTACACAATTCACAGCGCTCACCATAGCACATACCCTCCCCAATGTCTATCACCCAGCCACCCCATCTCTCCCATCTGGGGTCTCTTTTTTAAGGGCACTAATCCCATTCAAGAGGGCTCCACCCTCATGACTTGGTCACCTCCTGAAGGCCCCACCTCCAGATGCCATCACATTGGGATTACCGGTTCACCATATGAATTTGGGTGGACATAAACATTCAGTCTACAGCAGAAATAGAAGACTTGAATAATACTATAAACCAACTAGACCTAACAGACATCTAGAGAACATTCCACCCAACAACAGAAGAGGACACATTCTTCTAAAGTGCACATGGCACATTGTCTAGGAGAGGCCACAGGTTAGGCCATAAAGCAAGTCCCTCAGTAAGTTTAAAAGGAATGAAATCACACAAAGTATATTCTCAGAGCACAGTGGAATGGAATTAGAAATCAGTAACAGAAGGAAGTTTGGGAAATCCACAAGTTGTGGAGCTTAAATAACACACTCCTGAATGACCAACGAGTCAAAGAAGAAATCACATGGGAAATTAGAAAATACTTTGAGACACACAAAACCGAAAATATAGTATACTTGTGGGATGCAGCAAAAGCAGGGCTAAGAGGGAAATTTACAGTTCTAAATACCTACGTTAAAGAAGAAAGATCTCAAATCAGTAACCAACCAGTCAAATCAATATATTAGCAGCTCCATTTTGGGAAAACATGCCCTTGATTATCTTAAACTTAAGTGATATCTACATATGTGGCAGATGATTAAATTGATGTGTACATGGAAATATCCTTCCTTTCAAATGGTAAGATGTAGTATGCTTTAAAAATTGATTTGTATAAATACCATAACAACAAAATAGAAGGTGGTAAATACAAAATAATCACCCATAAGATCACCATTTTAGCATAATACTAATTTGACAACTCCCCTTCCAGTATTTTCCTCTGAGTTTACCTGTTGGATACAGTACAACAAAGTTGCTAACAATATGGGATTTGGGGTCATCGGGTCATGGAAGGTTTGGTCTCATTACCTTCTACCTTTGCAATTTTGAGCTCAGGGTCTCTATTCCCTCATTTCATAAAAAGCGTCATTTCAAAAAATGGCGTCTTCCTCATCGGGTAGTTGTGAAGGATCAGGGAGATGTATAGATTTAAGAAAGTATATGTGGGCATGGCACCTGGGACAGGGTAGTTATGCAAAGATGGAAACCTGTTCTGCTTTTACTTTTTCTTACATAGCATCATTCACAGCACATGTACGATTTCATATCTTGCTTTTTCCACACCACATTTTCCCGTAAGAATATTTTTTATGCTGCTTTGTGACTTTCAGAATTAAGATGACTTATTTCTCATAGTGTTTGGCTTATCATAATTTCATAACCTTTTCCCTTTTCCAGAAGACAAAGGACTGATTTATTGTTGTATACAGAACTAAATTTAAAAAAAAAAAAAAATTTCTCCAAATATCTTCTCTGTGATTTGCTGGAAATTTTTTGTGTTCAGTTTTAAAATGCTCCCCGCTTTGACTCAATTACAGAAGCTCTGTTCACTTTCTTGGAAGGAAAAGGCTTTATCCTGAGACTTTTTTCACTCTCTAGTGAAGCCATATTTCTTTTGATTTGTGATGTTCTTTTTTTTTTTTCTTTTGCTTCCCACTTGGTTAAGATAAAGATAAGTTCTGCTGTGGTTCTGAACTGCATCAAGGTTTTATTCATTTGTTTTCCTGACCAGCCAAGCTATTATTCTAGGCCCTGGTTACAAACTGTGTGGGTGCAAAGTGCTCTTGAGGGTGAACATAAGAAGCCTTTGAGCTGATTGTGGCAGTTGCTTTAAGAGGCTCTCCTCAGCAAACACACAGAAGCTATCCAGAGGGGTTCTATTAAAACAGAGATCTGGAGGGCCTCGTGTGTGTGTGTGTGTGTGTGTGTGTGTGTGTGCACGCGCGCGTGCGCGCGTGTGCTTGCGCGCCCAACGCGCGCCGGTGGAAGGGAGCTGGAATCGGGGAGAGAGCGTTCGGGGAGTAGACCTGAGAGCAGAGAAGCACATCTGCTCCAGGCCACTTGGTAGAAGGCCGAGGTGACTCAGGACCCAACTCTGTAGAGCCTTGGACACTGGCATGTAGATTTTCATGGGCTAAGGGATGGTGACAACTTGGCCTGCTTGCAACACAGGGAACTCATGACCCCATCTCAGTAGTTTGGGGACTGGATGGGGGGCAGCAAAGTCTGCAGACAGCTTGAGTTGTAACAACTGGGAGGAGGTGTGGGTATGGGCTGCTACTGTCACCTAGTGCGAAGACACCAGGGATGCTAGGAAATGCCCCACAATGCCCAGCAAGGGCCCCTCCCCCTAGCCCCAAACAAAGAATGATCTAGACCCAAATGCTAGTAGTGCTGAGAGTAAGTAACCCTGATTTACCTCGCTCAAATGTTGATGTCGGGACCGACTTTTTGCACACTTACCTTTCCAAACAATCGGTGTGTTGTATTTTAGAGAAATTAAACATTAATAAAAATAATAATAATTAATGGCCCAGTATTTATTATCTCTTTATAGTCATCAGAGAGTTAGGAATAAAAATAAAACCCTCTTAAATAGGGTTCTTTTGTCAGCTGGTAACTACATGTATTTTTGGCGTATGGTATATATGGAATATTCCCGAGTTATACTATTAGGCCTTAAACACAACTATTTTTGTAGGTTATTTTTTCATCTTAAACGTATCAGAAAGCAGTAGGTTATCTTAGCAGCTCATCGAGTCTTTTAAGCATTTGTAATCAGCACCGTCAACGTCATCATTTCTATTGCCCTCACTAGCATTAGTATATGTAGTGTGGGCTCAGGGGGTGCCGAATGCCACGGCTTGCGCGTCACTACATTATTTCATCCACTCTTCGTGCCGACTATGTGTGGTACATACGATGCTGCCTGGCCACTTATGGGGGAAAGAAGGCTAAGAGACTTTACGACCTTGATCAGGGTCACCCCGCTTGCAAGCCACAGAGGTGAGATGCAAACGGTCATCTGTCATACTCTGCAGCCACTCGTTTCAATCACGGTCACCCACTGCATTCTTTTAACATGTTCTCTTAGTTGTATCTTCCAGGCTTTGCAAATATTTCACTGTGTTAGGTCGGAGTAAAACAAGCAAAGGCTAAAGAGACTGCAGAAACTGTCACCTTCACAAAGAGGTGACACTATAACTGACATGTTGCTTTATTCATTCATTCGTTCGTTCATTCATTCATTCATTCATGCGTGCATTCATTCATTCAGCAAGCATTCATTAAGCACAAAGCATGTGCCAAGTGTGGAGGCTATCAGTGTCATAGACTCAAATACGAATCAGACTACCCAGCTTCAGGTGAATGTGCAGAAAACGGCCTGGAAGCACAAATAATGTGCTCTTTTGAAATGTCTTGAAAAAGAGGGTTAATGTCCATAAATATCAGAGGGAGCATGAAAGAGAGAAGGACCAAGAGAAAGGCAAAGGAAGGGAAGGGAAGGAAGGAAAGATGAAAGGGATGGGACGGCAGGCAGCGACAGCGGCTGTGCTGGGGATGACAGGGATCTGGCGAGGTGCTGACAAAACGGCAGCAGAGGAACCCCAGGCCTCTGCAGAGGCCGCCTTCGCTCCGCTCCGGGGATGAGCGAGGGCTTGGCAGGAGTCTCTGTGTCATCAGGAGGCAGCCGGCTCCTACCCCTTCTCCCTGTGAAGGCTTTTCTCTCTCGTTTGCTCTCCTGCTGTGTGCAGCCCACACAGAAAGACTGGGGAAGTGAATTCCAGGCTGTCTAATCAGGCTCCACTGCATCGTGACAACACTGCTCGTTTTAACTCCCTCCACACGCTGTGGCATTTGAGAAGGAGAAGGAATCACGAGGAGCAAATCAAGACTTGCATATTTCCCTTGTACTCCCTCGCCACTGCTCCCTGCCTGTGAACTGATCACTCCACAGCCTCCGGTTTAGGGCTTTATGCAGATGGCGAGGTGGTGGCTGCTTTCATCCCAGGCAGTGTCGGTCAATTGGCTTCTCATGGAGGGAAATTTCTATTAAGCAGTCAACAGATTGGAGTCACTTTCGTCCAGGCAGGTGGCGAAAGGCTGCTTGGAACAATTCATGTTGACTGCTGGAAAAACAGCAGAAAGCAAGCGGGTCCCACTGCCCCCAAGTCATGGATGCCTTCTGTAGAAAGAACAGTGGCTCTTCCTCCCTCCCTAGAAGACCTGCCCTGATGCAGAGCAGGCACAGCTAATCCTTAACAAGGAATACACACATGGCAGTGCCTCACTCGCGCCTTGCCCCCAATTTTGGACACAGATGATAGGAATCATGGCTGCCCTGTAGTTCCAGAGGTAATGATTAATTCTTGAGAACTTACCAAACAGGTTTATTAAATTCTGAGTGTTCAAACGTCTGTTTATTCAGACTCAATTATGTTTCATCTTTTAATCATTTTGTACATGCGCTACTTGGAATTTACTTTAGCTGGATTAACTCTTTGCTTCATAATGCAAGTTAACAGCGTGAACGATTTCAATGGGAAGGCGTAAAGTACTGGAATCATTTACTCATTTAGTAAGTGAACACCGGCACACCTACTACAGGCCAGGCAGTGCTACGTCAGAGGTAGGCCCTACAGGGCAGGGCCCCTCCAGGAGCTCACGGTGCAGGTGGGTGAGGACGAGAGAGGGGACCTGAGCACATAAATGCTATAGTATGAATGAAGAAACAAGACACAGCCTTTGGATGTAGGTGATGAAGATTCTAGAGAGGAGGTTGGAAAAGAGATATTCTACTGAAAGAAGGTTGAAGAGCAAACACTTTAGAGGTGATTCGGGTGTAGGTCGAGACCCCAGCTTTGCTATTCCCTTGGTCTGTGATTTGGCATGATTGCTCCGTGTCTTTGTCTGAAAAAGGAGGAAAAATAGCTACCTCACAGGGGTGATTTTGCTCCCTACCCTAACGGACATTTTGCAATGTTTGGAGAAGTGTTTGGTTGTCACACCTTGGGGGAGATACTCGACTATTGGCATCTCGTGGGTTGAGGCCAGGGATCACTGACCATCCCACAATACTCCCCGGGACAGCTCCCCACAAGAAATATCAGTCACGCCGAGGTTGAGAAACACTGAGTTGCACGGTGTGTATGAAGTCCTCAGGCCAGTGGTAGCTATGATTACTGACGACAGCATGTCACCATCGGGCACTGGATGTGCTAGAGTCGGGCACACCTGCGCTCCGCTTCCAGCTATATCACGTATTGACTCTGTGACCTTGGGCAAGTTGTTGCTCACTCTGAGCCACATCTATAAATAGGAGTGATAATACCAATCTTGAGAGGAAACCATAAAGACATGGAGTTGACTCAGATGGGGCACCTGGCGTGAACCAGGACCCAGAAAGTGTTCATTCCCTTTGTTGGCCCCACATCTTGCCTATACCCTCTCTCCTCTGCCCCTTTCTACCAAGGGCAGGGATCGGTTGGTCTGTTTTTAAATGACATACTCTCTAAAGAGTAGCTCTGCATCTTTTCCCAGGGAATACGAAAGAGCTCACTGAAAATGAAATCCTGTTAATTGTCTGTGACTAATAGGAGCTCACTGAAGCACCTGTAAGCCTCAGAGAGGCTCTCTGTCTCAGCCTCCACCTACCCTGCGCCATCTGAGCTTGAGCCAGTTCAGATGATTTCTAAGCTGCACATACGCTCCTTCTCCTGGAGGAGGCACTGCAGTCCCATTTTTCAAAACCTGCAGCACCTCCAGTTTCCAAAGCCCTTGTCTCGACAGTAAAATTACAAACATTTCACTCAAGCACTTTCATTTTGTTTTGGAGACTTCAAGGGATTTCCACCCCCTGACCATTTTTAAGCAGCGAATACATCTGGTTTGTAATCTCAGACTTTTCCCCGAAGAAAATCAGTTTAAGAAATATTTGGAAGGTCAAGCTGCATTCTACTATCAAGGAGAAGGGAAACAATGCATTTGAGACCACATTTTACTAAGCATTTCGAATGGGCTTGATGGCCAAAAAGAGGCATCTCACCTTTTTAGGAATCTTTGGTGCACAGACTAGGTACTATTGGAGTCTGGTCTAGAAACAAAAACAAGATCCATATCAATCTAAACATTCAGAAAGTGCCCTGGGTGTCTTCTCTATGACATCCTGTCCTGGCTTATGCCCCATTCACATCCAACTTACACCTATTATTACTCTCCAGGAGTGTTTTCTCCCTCTTTCTGATGTTACTTAACTTGATCATTAAGTAATGTCGACTTTGCAGTGAGAGTGAAACAAGTAGGCAGACATTAATAAACACAGGTGCCAAACAACATGCCAGCTCAGCCACTGTGAACAGACCACTTATGGGGGCATCAGGAGCCAGGCAACGAGGAAACAGAGGCTTATTTGGAGTTTTATGGCAAAAACGAAATCACATCTTTTAGCGAGAGGCTAATAGTAGCAATAATATTAACAAAGCCCTTGCACTAGATTTTAAGAATTCCAGAGTACTTCCATGTTCTCGTTTGAGCCTCACAATGGTTTGTGAGACAGGCAGGGCACTGAATTTGCAGGTCCTTCTAAGGTGACTTCCAACTTCATACAGGTTGGAAGACTGTGGGATGTGTCATCATCTCCTTCCAGAGATAGTTCATTTTAAGACTAATTATTAACCAAGCCTAGCTAAGTGCATCTGTAAAAATGGGTGTGATCTCTTTTAATCAGAAAAGTAGGATCACCACACAGTCTCCAGCAGGTGCCAAAGAAGAGTCAGTTACCGCCCGTGCCATGGGCCAGAACTGAACAGGTAATGGCTCTGTTTATACCCAGGAGGATTTTTCTCATAGACATGAAAAGAGAGCTAGAATTAATCTATCCATTTCTATAACTCAAAGGAAATGTACTATCTGAACTTTCATCTCTATTTATGGTTTTCTTACTGCCTCATTTTAAAAAATCATATTGTATCCTTCGTTTTATTTATTTCATTTTTTACAAGTAGGCTACACGCCCAATGTGGGGCTTGAACTCATGACTCTGAGGCCAAGAGCCACACGCTCTACTGACTGAGCCAGCCAGGCACCCCATATTGTATGCATAAACACACACACACACACACACACACACACACACACACAGATTTGATCCCAGATTTGAAAATCTGGCTGAAATGTCTTCATTTCAGAAAGACCAGGTGGCAAACAATTGCCCCCGGGGAAGACTCCAGTTTAAGAAACCCTGAAATAATCACCCTAAAGGTAAACTCTCTTGGAAAACTCTCCATTGTCACCAAGCGCCAAGAAATGGCATCCTGGATTCCCTGCAGAATCATATACAAAGTTTACTGCTGGTTATCTGTCAGGGGAGAGAGATCCTGGGAGTCATTCTGAGCCAAATCCAATTCAATTATGGGCCAATTATAGACCTGCTTCCACTGCCAGGAATGGGCCACACCACCAACCCAGCTGGTTTCAGAGCCCCTGGCTGGCAGGGACTCCCCGTACATGAGTAGAAGAGCTCGTGGTTCAGAGAAGACAAAATCGCTGAGAGAGTATGGAGAGCAGCACAGAAGGCAAATGCCAGTGTGCCCCTGAACCTCCTCACCATCTCACTGCCAGTCTTTCACAATTGACTACAGACTCAATTGTCCCTCCTGGGTGGCACCCTTTCTCATGAGGTGATCAAATTATGAAATGCCAAGAGGTTGCAGGCCAGGCTTTGCTCCCGCACTCGCAGTCAACCTGCTGCGATCTCGCCGCGCTGGCCACGGTGCTAACTAGGAACAGTGCCTGGATACCCACGTCATCACTGACGGCTTCACCGAACATGTAGGAGTTAAAATGCCAAGAAACTTGAGTTAGAAACTTGTGATGGTTGGGCGCCTGGGTGGCTCAGATGGTTAAGCGTCTGCCTTTGGCTCAGGTCATGATCCCAGGGTCCTGGGATGGAGTCCCGCATCGGGCTCCCTGCTCCGTGAGAAGCCTGCTTCTCCCTCTGCCTCTCTTTCTCTCTCTCTCTGACTCTCATGAATAAATAAATAAAACATTTAAAAAGAAAGAAAGAAACTTGTGATGGGTGAAAATAAAGCTATCTCTATTAAAAAATTAAAATGCCTTTGTGAAGTTCGGCTGACATTCCCAGCCGACTGACCTCATTTCAGGTCCATATTCTAGCATCCAGTGGTGCCGTTATCCCTGGTGCTGGCTTTGCGTATCTGATCCGCCTATTTAAAAAGCAAGCTCATCCCTTTCTTTAACTGAGATCTCGAGGAGAGAGGGGGGACAAGGCAGCACCAAGGACAGCATCCTATGGGCTATGGCAATGGAAACCCTTTAGATTGGCCTCCAGCAGTGGTTCTCAAACTTTCTCATGCTGCGTCGGCTTCACGTGGAGAGCTTCCTGAAACTCAGACTGCTGGGCCCCACCCCCAGAGTTTCTGATTCAGTAGATCTAGGGTGGGTACAAGAATCTGCATTTCTGACAAGTTCCCGTGGGCTGCTGCTGCTGGCTTGGAAACCACACTTTGAGAACCACAGACCTAGTGCCACTAATTTAGATTGTTTAGGTCTGGACATTGGAAATCTCTAACCCATCATCGGGTCCACAGTTTTATAGCTAGTATCCAAAGGTATAGTGAGCAAATTGGTCAAACTTCTTTGCTGAAATTCAGATTCACAAAGCATCAATGAAGCAACAATCTTTAATGCTTACAATAGTGCTTCTGAGGGTCAGGCACCGTGCCAAGTATTTTACCTTGTGATTCTTAAATGAGTTAGTATAAATAAGAGGTCCATTTTACAGGTGACAAACCTGAGGCACAGACAGGTTATGTGACTTCCCCCAAAGTAGCCCAACTAGATAATGGGGCAAACAGGATTCAAATCCAGGCTGTCTGGCTCTTAACCCATTACCCCAGGTTGACTCTCTATGTAGCAGATAGGATAAGATCCATGGAGGTGAAATGTGCTGTGTAAATTCAGGACACTCCTAATATAACAGATGAGGAATTCTGCCAGTGGCATCAACTTAACCTGATTCAACACTGTTACAATCCAAGGGTTGGCAAACTAGGGCCCACAGGCGAAATCCTGCCTACCATTTGGTTTTCTTTTAAAACTTTTTATTGTGAGACAATTCCAGATTTACATGCGGTTGTAAGAAATACTACAAAGAGATCCCCAGATGCAGTGATTGGGAAGAAAGAAGAAAAATCATTTTTCCAATCTCTATAGAAATATTTCCAAGGAAGGCCTTGCCATGTTTCAAATATATGCAGAGACCAAAAAGCCGGGTTTGATAATCTTCATCAAGTATACTGTTAGGGATGTCCAGGAAGTGGAAGGAAAACACAAAAGAGGTTCTAAATTTGAACACTTTTCAAGTCCAGCACAAGGCACGACCAGGATCACAGCTACTTGGTTGACTGACAGTCAGTCAGTATAGCTTTTCTCAAATATTATAACATAAGAACTGAAGCCAGTTTCTGAACAATTGAGTGGCCTGGCCTTGGGCTTTGGGTGGGAACCACTTGTTTTTATTCTAGTTATCGTAGTCTTAGAGTCAGGCAGCAGTGAATTGCTGGTATAGTTAGACCTGAGATCCTCAGTGTGGGCTGCACCCTAGGATCACCTGGACTTGCCTGAGCCCCACCTCTGACCAATTAACTCTTAGAGGAAGAAGGATATTTCACAAGCCCCTAAGGTGAGTCCAGCGTGCAGCTTGGGTCAGAAGGACTGACTTAGAGAATGTTTCTCAGTTCTTCCCAGGACAAACCAAAATGAAATATTTCTTGCTTAGGAAAGTATTTCTTTGGTTGAATGTCAAGGTTGCTGGGATGAAAGTCCCTAAATGTGGGAAATATCCAAGCATTCTTGGAAAGGCATGGAGCATAGATGTACACTTGTTCATGGGGTGATCCAATGGTGACCACAGCTTCTGTTTGGGGTAGGACACGGGGAAGAGATAGTGTTATCCAGAATGCCATTGACTCCAGAACAATAGTCATATTGAAGACACTCTGGTCCCCTCTAGTGAGTGTGCTGTGCCTTGTCAGTGTTGTGATGTGTGTTTAGCCAGCCATATTCT